>NC_134551.1:30820345-31139085 GCF_025594145.1 Primulina tabacum
TAAGCTCTTCAATGGCAAGATTGATCTACAAGCTTCCAAGAGCACACTTCGCTCAAAATCAAGCCCACAACCAACAAGGAAGATCCACCTTACACTTGCACTAGAAAATGTAAGGCATTTTTCTTTGAGAAGGGAATGTTTTTGTAAGGCCCGAGATGTTATCAATTTTTATGAGACCCCGAAAAGAAAATAATTAATTTAAATTTGATGGCAATTTCATAATTATTGGGGGCCGAATTGCAAATAGTGGAAAGTTGAGGGACTAAAGTGCAAATATGGAAATTGGAGTGGGACACTTGTCACACATGCAATTTGATATAACTTTTTTCAATTCCTTAGCACCTTCAGCGAGAACCGATCGCATTTAACTACACATCATGATAGCGAATGATGCCAGAGCCAAGCTGATGCACTTCCTGGTGGGCTTACGGCCGATCTTGCGCCGGGATGTTAGGGTATCTGACCCTGCTACTTATGAGGCCATTTAAGTTCTTTTAAAAAGAAAATTTTTAATTTTCCGCAAATTTTCAAGAAAGGAGTTTTAGGCCTCTTCACAGTTGGTATCAGAGCCGACCTCTCTTAGTACGGTGTGGTTCGGGGACGAACCAATCGGAAGCTGGTGGGCATGTGAGGCCCGGGGCCGAAGAGGGCGGGGGGGTGATCGCCGGTGCCATCAGTTGCACGGACAATGAGCGGCTCCTGGCAGGCTTCTAAGTGGAGGGAACATGAATGAACCGACCCACACGGGAATGAGAGGGATTCCGAGACTGTTCAATGTAATGGACTGTACAGTTGAAGATGACTTAAAAGATTTGATTTGTACTACTCATATCACGAAGGTGCATCTTCTTTTCGGTAGCTCATCACATAAGAACTCCAAAGTTAAGCGTGCTTGACTTGGGGCAATTTTGGGATGGGTGACCTCCTGGGAAGTTTCCTAGGGTGCGTGTGAGTGAGGACATAAGCACGCTGGAAAGACTCGTCTTGGTACAGTGAGGACAGTCGTCAAATCTGGGGCGTTACATTATTATTTGATCATTATTATGTGTTCTGGGAATACTACACATCATAGAATCGAAACCGGATTGAAGAACAGACTGATTATGGAGTTGTTATGATTTTCTGATTATAATGATTGAAAACCGGACATATTTGGATTATTGATTGATTACAGATTGTATCGGATATGGGTTATGATTTGTAATTGATATTTGTTAATATGGTATTTACGGGGATATTGAGATTGTGCCGTTATGCCGATGATTTGAATTAAATTCAGATTAATCAGATTCCGTATTGTATTGGGAATGGAATGTTGATATTATTATTCTCGATATGTCATTTCAGATTTACAGAGACAGTCTTGAGTTCAGAACTGATATTGTTTCAGACCGGGACTACAAACGAAAGGTATAAGTCAATGTGGTATTGGGAGATCGACTCAAGTAGGATATACTTGGGTTTCCCTAAATCACATACTTATTGTTGTTATATGCATTGATTTGATTTTATATGCTGTTCTATTGATTTATAGGAAGCATGTATTAGATGAGTATTAGACGAGTGATCTTGTGACAGAAGTGCCTGATAGTGGTGGGATCGCCACGGGCACATTGCACGATGTCACAAGATAGTGTATTGGCGATAGTGCCACAGTCTGTGACGGATAGTTCAAGACACTGGATGTTTGGTTATATCGACGTGGATAGAATCGGAGTTTCTTCTATTACTGTTGGTCAATATAGGAATACCAACGTTTGGAAACCGGGATCCCTAGACTAGGATTGAGTCTAGTCTGAGTCGTGGAGTCACGAGTATGATTGATAGTTTGACATTAATTATGTTTCAGATTTTGATATATATCTGATATCTTCTTCATGCTTTATATTGATGATATGATTGCATGACCGTTGATTTATACTAGGATTATATTCTCACCGGAATTATCCGGCTGTTGTCGTGTTTGTATGTGTGCTTGACAACAGGTGGGACAGCATCAGGGTCGAGGAGATGACGAGAGATCATGATTAGAGTGGAGACCACGGACTTTGATGTTGCTGTAGATAGGGTTGAACACTTGATAGTTAGTTGTTGAACCTTAGTTGTATTGAATGTATGCTGTACAGGACTTGTACCTTATTTTATACTGATATGTATACTAGTATGATTTCCATTACGTTCCGCATTTTAAAAAAAAAATTTAGACCCTGTTTATTTTAATTGATTAAATTGTCCTAATGATGAATAAGAGTATGAATAGCGTCCGGGTCCCCACAACAGGTGGTATCAGAGCGATAGATCCTTTAAATTTAGATAGAAGCTAGTGAGTGGGGTAGATTGAGTTTTCTTTTCTGCTTTTGATTGCTAGCATGATTTACTGCTTTAATACATGTTACTTGATTTATCTGATTTGATATGGTAATATGTTTTAGTGAGAATGAATCAGCACCGATTCTAGATCAGCAGTAAGATGATCGGAGGCGGACTGAAACAGGTTTGTTGTTTTGGGTTACTAATCATTTTGATAATCAGATATGCCTCCCCGAAGAATTCCAGAACAGGGCAGTACTTCAAATCCTCCAATGGAGATTACAGCCACTCCGATGGAGACATTATTGAAGAGATTTCAGTCTTTTCATCCGCCGACTCTGAGGGGCACTGAGACTTCAGTGGATTGTGAGAGCTGGTTAGACAACATAGAGATGATGTTTGACTCTTTGGACTACACTGATGAGCGGAGAGTGAAACTGATAGGACATTAGTTGCATGATGTTGCCAAGAACTGGTGGATTACGACCAAGAGGGCCTTGGAGCAATGATGTACGCCTATTACCTGGAATGTCTTCAAAATCGAATTATATCAGAGATTCTTTCCTGTGTCATATAGAAAGGATAAAGGTGCTGAATTTGCGAATCTGAGACAAGGGCAGTTGAACATTGAGGAATATGTGTCTAAATTCTCTACACTACTGAGATTTGCTCCACATGTGGCCGAGAATGAAGAAGCGGTGACTGATCAGTTCATCAATGGCTTGAATCCGGAGATATTTACATTGGTGAACACTGGGCGACCAAACAACTTTGCTGACGCCCTGAACAGAGCAAAGGGAGCAGAAGCGGGTCTGATGAGACAGAGATGAGCTTCATATGTTGTCCCAGCACCGATACCACAGCAACCCCCTCCCTGATTCTAGAGTGGTAGCAGCACTGTTGGAAAGAAGGACTATCTTAAAGCCAGAGGAAGACAGTTTAACAAGTCTGGCAGCAGTTCTTCCAGTTCCAGTGGCTCGAGACAGACTGGTCAGAGCCAAAGTTATACAGGACCATATTGCAGCACTTGTGGAGGGAAGCATTCCACAGAGCAGTGCCGAGGAGTGTTTGGCTCTTGTCGTATATGTCGACAGCAGGGACATTTTGCCGGAGTATGTCCCCAGAGAGGTGCACAGGGATCCCAGGCAGCAGAGTCATCTAGATCAGTGGCTCAGACCGGGAGACGACCATCTGCTGTCCATTCTTCCAGCTAGCACCGTCTACCTAGTCACAGCAGAGGCCAGGAGGAAGCCAGACAGTGAGCCAGCCTCCGAGACAGCAGGCCAGAGTTTTTGCTTTGACTGAGGAGCAGGCACATGATGCACCTGATGATGTCGTTGCAGGTAACTATTCTATTTCTGGTTACCCTGCTTATGTATTGATTGATACTGGTGCATCACATATATTTATTTCTGAGAGATTTGCATTGATGCATGCATTACATGTTGAGTCCCTATCTACTGTAGTATCTGTCTCTTCTCCTTTGGGGACATGTTTGATATCAGTGAAGTCTGTTAGATCGTGTATACTGCAGTATGATGGGCATGAGATTGAGTTAGACTGTATTGTGCTTGGGATATCTGACTTTGATTGTATTATCAGTATCGATATGTTGACCAAGTACAGGGCTACAGTCGATTAATTCCACAAGATTGTAAGATTCAGACCTGAGATGGCTGATGAGTGAAAATTTTATGGTAAGGGTTCTCGAGCCAGAATTCCTTTGATATCTGCTATGAATATGACTCGATTATTGCAGAAAGGAGCGGATGGATTCCTTATCTATTCAGTTGATTTACTGAAATCGAGTCTATCCTTGGCGGACTTGCCAGTGGTGTGTGAGTTTGCTGATGTCTTTCCAGATGAGATTCCTGGTTTGCCTCCGATTCGAGAGATAGACTTCAGCATTGAGTTGATGCCAGGTACAGTTCCGATATCTAGAGCTCCATATCGAATGGCACCAATTGAGTTGAAAGAATTGAAAGAACAGTTGGAGGATTTACTGGCCAAGGGGTATATAAGACCGAGTGTGTCTCCTTGGGGTGCTCCAGTACTGTTTGTGAGAAAGAAAGATGGTTTGATGAGGCTCTATATCGATTACCGACAACTGAACAAAGCAACGGTAAAGAATAAATATATGTTGCCTCGCATTGATGATTTGTTTGATCAGTTGCAGGGTTCATCTGTAAACTCCAAGATCGATCTGAGATCTGGATACCATCAGCTGAGAGTCAGGGATTCTGATATCTCGAAGACAGCATTCAGAACCAGGTATGGACACTATGAATTTATTGTCATGCCATTTGGTTTGACGAATGCACCGGTTGTATTTATGGGGTTGATGAACCGTGTCTTTCAAAGATATCTTGATGAGTTTGTTATCATATTCATTGATGATTTATTGATTTATTCAAAGAATATAATGGAACATGCTCAGCAATTGAGAACCGTGTTGCGAATTTTGAGGGCTGAGAAGTTATATGCTAAACTGTCGAAATGCGAGTTTTGGTTGAAACAGGTAGTACTTCTGGGTCACATTATATCCGGAGACGGTATTTCTGTTGATCCCAGTAAGGTTGAGGCAGTGGTTTCTTGGCCGAGACCGACATCAGTGCCCGAGATTCGCAGTTTCATGGGTTTGGCAGGATATTATCGTCGATTCATCAAAGATTTTTCCAGTATTGACAAGCCGATTACACAGTTGACTCAGAAGAATGCTCCATTTGTTTGGTCTGAAGACTGTGAGTCCAGTTTTCTTGAGTTGAAGAAAAGATTGACCAGTGCTCCGGTGTTGAATATTTCGTCAGGTACTGGTGATTTTGTTGTATATTGTGATGCTTCTCACAGAGGTTTAGGTTGTGTGTTGATGCAGCAAGGCCATGTCATTGCCTATGCTTCAAGACAGTTGAAGCCACACAAGACTCGCTACCCAATTCATGATCTTGAATTGGCAGCCATTGTATTTGCACTGAAAATATGGCGACATTACCTCTATGATGAGAAGTTTGAGATTTATTCTGATCATAAGAGCCTGAAATATCTGTTTTCACAATCTGAGCTGAATATGAGGCAGCGAAGATGGCTTGATCTGCTTAAAGATTTCGATTGTGAAATCAAGTATTATCCAGGAAAATCGAATGCAGCAGCTGATGCACTGAGTCGAAAGGTATGTTCTTTGTCCTTATCGATTATGGGTGTTTCCAATTTGATAGAAGACTGCTGTTTGTCTGGATTAGCATTTGAGACAGATCGTAAGCCTCTAAGATTATGTGCTATTCGGGCTGAACCAGAGCTGATTTTGAAAATTAAAGAGGCTCAGAAAGTTGATCCGAATGTTCAGAACTCGATTGCGATGGTCAGAGCAGGACATCGATCAGAGTATCGGGTACGTGACAGTGTACTGTATGTGAATAATCGTCTAGTTGTGCCAAATGTTCCAGAGTTAAGACAGCAGATATTGACAGAAGCGCACAGTAGTCGATTCAGTTTCATCCTTGTGGCAGAAAGATGTATAATGACTTGAAAGAACAGTTTTGGTGGAAACAAATGAAGACTGACATTGCAGAATTTGTTTCCAGATGTCTGAATAGCCAACAGGTGAAAGCGAAAAGGAAGAAACCAGGAGGATTGTTACAAAGTTTGTCCATTCTTGAATGGAAATGGGATCACATTTCCATGGATTTTGTGACACAGTTACCACGTTCCTCCAAAGGTTGTGATGCGATTTGGGTTGTGATTGACAGATTGACCAAATCTGCATGTTTCATTCCATACAAGATGACGTACCGATATGATCAGATGGCCGATATTTATGTCAGAGAAGTTGTTAGATTGCACGGAGTGCCGAAGTCGATTGTTTCAGACCGCGATCCTCGGTTTACTTCGCACTTCTGGCAGAGTTTGCAGCAGGCTCTCAGTACGAAGTTACATCTAAGTACCGCATATCATCCACAGACTGATGAACAGTCATAGCGGACGATTCAGACATTGGAAGATATGCTGAGAGCTGTAGTGCTTGATTTTAGCACTAATTGGTAAGATGCATTGCCTCTCTGTGAGTTTTCGTACAACGATAGCTATCAAACGAGTATTGAGATGGCACCTTCTGAAGCTTTGTATGGAAAGAAGTGTCGATCCCCACTTTATTGGGATGATATTTTGAAGTTCCTGAGACTGGACCTGACATGATCAGAGATATGACTGGAAAAGTGAAATTGATTCAGAAGAAAATGAAGGCAGCTCAGGACCGACAAGCCAAATATGCCAACCTTCGACGTAGACCGTTGGTATTTGAGGTAGGAGATCGAGCATTCCTGAAGATTTTTACTTTTAGGGGTGTGGTCAGATTTGGCAAGAAAGGCAAATTGTCTCCAAGATACGTTGGTCCGTATGAGATTCTCGAGAAGATAGGAGATCGTGCCTATCGACTTGTATTACTGCCTTCTCTATCTGGAATACATGATGTCTTTCATGTATCTATGTACGGAAATATCTCCCCGATGATTCCCATATTATCCAGCCAGACGAGGCTGAGCTTGATGAGTCTCTGAGTTATATTGAGAAACCAGTTCAGATTATTGATCGTAAAGAAAAGCAACTCAGAACGAAGACCATCCCACTTGTGAAAGTCCAGTGGACTCGTCATGGCATTGAAGAAGCTACTCGGGAGACTGAATCAGATATGAGACAGGAATTCCCAGAGTTATTCCACTGATGTGAGTTTACTATTTTAGTTTCTGTTATTTCTGATTTAATTACCTGTTATATGACTGCTTGAGATTTCGAGGACAAAATCATATCTCAGAGGGGGAGAATTGTAAGGCCCGAGATGTTATCAATTTTTATGAGACCCCAAAAAGAAAATAATTAATTTAAATTTGATGGCAATTTCGTAATTATTGGGGGCCGAATTGAAAATAGTGAAAAGTTGAGGGACTAAAGTGCAAATATGGAAATTGGAGTGGGACACTTGTCACACATGCAATTTGATATAAATTTTGTCAATTCCTTAGCACCTTCAGCGAGAACCGATCGCATTCTCTGGAAAATTTTCAAAGCTTCTTCATCCCGTAGAATTTTGATTATTCCAAATCCGTCTATCAATATTTTAATCCGAACACGGTACCGTACTCCTCTCATCGACAGCTACAACTGGACGTAAGTTTTATTGAGTTATGTTATCATTTGAAATTATGATATTGTAGAAATTATTATTTGATCATTATTATGTGTTCTGGGAATACTACACATCATAGAATCGAAACCGGATTGAAGAACATATGATTATGGAGTTGTTATGATTTTCTGATTATATGATTGAAAACCGGACATATTTGGATTATTGATTGATTACAGATTGTATCGAATATGGGTTATGATTTGTAATTGATATTTGTTGATACGGTATTTACGGGGATATTGAGATTGTGCCGTTATGCCGATAATTTGAATAAAATTCAGATTAATCAGATTCCGTATTGTATTGGGAATGGAATGTTGATATTATTATTCTCGATATGTCATTTTAGATTTACAGAGACAGTCTTGAGTTCAGAATTGATATTGTTTCAGACCGGGACTACAAACGAAAGGTATAAGTCAATGTGGTATTGGGAGATCGACTCAAGTAGGATATACTTGGGTTTCCCTAAATCACATACTTATTGTTGTTATATGCATTGATTTGATTTTATATGCTGTTCTATTGATTTATAGGAAGCATGTATTAGATGAGTATTAGACGAGTGATCTTGTGACAAAAGTGCCTGATAGTGGTGGGATCGCCACGGGCACATTGCACGATGTCACAAGATAGTGTATTGGCGATAGTGCAACAGTATGTGACGGATAGGTCAAGACACCGGATGTTTGGTTATATCGACGTGGATAGAATCGGAGTTTCTTCTATTACTGTTGGTCGATATAGGAATACCAACGTCTGGAAACCGGGATCCCTAGACTAGGATTGAGTCTAGTCTGAGTCGTGGAGTCACGAGTATGATTAATAGTTTGACATTAATTATGTTTCAGATTTTGATATATATCAGATATCTGCTTCATGCTTTATATTGATGATATGATTGCATGTCCGTTGATTTATATTGGGATTATATTCTCACCGGAATTATCCGGTTGTTGTCGTGTTTGTATGTGTGCATGACAACAGGTGGGACAGGATCAGGGTCGAGGAGATGACGAGAGATGATTATTAGAGTGGAGACCACGGACTTTGATGTTGCTGTAGATAGGGTTGAACACTTTATAGTTAGTTGTTGAACCTTAGTTGTATTGAATGTATGCTGTACAGGACTTGTACCTTATTTTATACTGATATGTATACTAGTATGATTTCCATTACGTTCCGCATTTAAAAAAAAAAATTAGACCATGTTTATTTTAATTGATTAAATTGTCCTAATGATGAATAAGAGTATGATTAGCGTCCGGGTCCCCACAGTTTTTCTTCAACAATTGAAGAATAAGATTGAGGGGAAATTATGCTCAAAATTTCGGCCCTTGCCCTTGGAGGAGAGATGGAGGAGTGTTTTTCTTGATGTATGAAAAAATAAAAGTAAGCATGTGCATGCCATGCATTGAATATTGAAAAATTAGCATCCAACCCTTCACCTCTCATGCATGCAATTCTATTTGGGTTTGTAACAATTACAAAGCCCGTGGACTTTTATTTAAATGTCTCAAAAATATATGAGACCATTTAAACCTTACTTGATTTTATTCAAGCCCATTAGTTTAATAATTATCTCTAATTGGGCTCTACAAGGCCTAATGTTATTTAATTAATTCAACACTTGAATTAATTTAATTATTTAGACTCTACTAGGTCCACTAGTGTTTAATTAATTCAACACTTGAATTAATTTAATTTTTTCCATAATACTGTTTATGAAAATCACAATTTTCAAATACATTATTTGTTTGGCCAACTTATAATTTAGGAACACTTCCTAAAATTAAAAGTCACATTCCCCTTATAGAAGTCATACTTCTATTTTTCTTTGTGCTTATAAACTCCTTTATAAGTCGTTCAACACATTGAACTATTTTTACTTCTCAACGGGATCTAGAAAGTTAGTACTTGTGTGGCTCTCAATGGTTCATTGATACAACTAGTCGTGGTTTCACATTTTAATGTGATTCGGGACTAAACATGTCCTTATATGAGCATACCCCAATTGCTCCATTTTTAATTATCAACTCCATGATAATAAGAACGTCAGAACTCAAGTCTGATAACACCTAACCAATTATTTTAAATGCCTAGCAGCATTGATTACATGATTCCCTAGGTATCAAATGATAGTGCCTGCAAGAACCATTCAATTATGGTTAGCGTACAGTACGAACCCTTCATCACATATATCCCGACCGATCAACAACTATTAATATATCGAGTGCTGTCAAAGAATCGATACTATGTGTCATGTCGTAGTTGCATCGATGGTGTAATCAAAGAAACCCCTTTCTTATTTACCACCATATTCTGAGCAGAGATTTCAAACTACATACACATGGGATATCCATATCCAAAGGTAAGCGGTGAATCCCCGACTACAATGCATCGACTCCTATATGTTTCGAAAAATACCCAACCTTACCACCTGATGACTCCATATGAATCGGTCAACAAGTCAAAGTGCAATGCTACCTTATAGAGTCTCAATTTTGTCTCGGGTCATAAGTACTAATGGTATACAACCATAAACTAGGACGTTTCCACTCGATAAGTGAGAACCACTTGGAAAGTCATTTATGGAGGGTTGTTCAGTGCACTCCACAAGGAGCACCTATCTGCATGTTCGGACATCACAATGTCTTCTACCAATGAAACATGGTACTCACATCGCAGACACTAGTCTCGAACTCGAGCGGCCTATATCCTTCTTAGCGGATGCTAAATCGACTAGGAACTGTTTAGAATATACAATATTGTAAATACGAGTTTCATGATACTCATCATATGAGCATCTCATTTTCTTTCTACTATTTGTATATTCAAGGACTTTATCTATGCAACTAGCATGGGTATACAGATAAAGATGTGCCAAAACAATAATTTCAAATATTATTAAAATAAAAATTGTTTATGCATAGAGCTTGAACATGAGCCCTCGGCGAACACTTGGCTCGACGGGCACCTACTCTAACATGATCGTCACACTATTCAGCTAGCAATAATCAATACACATTCGCATCGATCCATTCTTATTCTTCACAAACAAGATTGAAGCTCCCCAAGGTGAAACACTCGGGCAAATATGACCTATTAAAGAAGATGAAGAGACTCAAGTCATTTGAAACGTCTTTTGACTTATTCAGACTGAGTTTTTTTTACCCTTACTTTTAATTATATGCATTTATTGAGTGAGAATATTGATTTATGAAGTTAATTGAGAAAACAACAGTCAGTTGGTCATCTCAACTAAATTGACTAAGTTCTCAACTGGTCATCCAGTTGCTGATCTAATTTATCTTCTCTGATAAGTTAACTAATAAATTGAATAATATTCTATATTAAATGATTTGACTGTTTGTCGAAGCATTCATTGTTGTCTTTCAATGAATAGTATTTTGAAACGTGGACCCACATAATCCCTGAATACCATACACACATTTTTGCCATACGTACACACGTTTTTAATTTAAATTTTCCTGGAATGACACGTGTTGAACAGTCACTTACATCAGTACTATACCCGATCCAATTCAGTTTTTTTCTCTTTACACTTACTTCAAATTTACTGAGAAAAAACAAATTCGAGTTTTCTTTCTCGTAGAAAAACATTCATTCAAATGGCAAATCAGATCCCAGCTCATGTCATGAACGAAATGGCAATCGACTTTGACTCAGCTATGACTGTATCAGATGAAGCTGTGAAGAATATCTTCATCAAACTCGAAGCAACATGACTGAAACAATTCATGGGATTATCTTCCCAAGTAATCTATCCTAAAGAGATTTAGGATCTCTATGCCAACGGCTATGTCACTACAACCGGTAGTATCGTGACTAAATTAAATGATCTGCTGCAGATCATTGACGAGGAATTCATCTGCAGCCTATTTCAACTGCGTACTGATGGGCTAGTTAACCTCGCTGAAGTAAAGGCATCTGATGTTGAAGAAATGCAAACCCTTCTATCTATTGATGGTCGGAAATCAAAGTTTCCGATCCCAAGAAGGAGATGAAGCCAAAGGTACAATTGCTGGCAGTAATAGTAGCCAAAGGTCTTTTAGCAAAGGCTAGATCCTTTGCTGCATTTACTCTTGAGAAATTTCAAGCTATGACTGTTATCATGGCTGGTCGGATATTGAACTGGAAGAATATAATTTTCAACATCCTAAGGAATATGTTTCAAAAGACTTTGATCGATACAAAACTTGTACAGACTCACTTAAGTTTGGATTTAAGACTGCCAAAACTGAAACTCTTAGTATACTAAATATCTCACAGTTCTTCGACTGAATTAAGCACAACTAATCTAGTTAAGATCAAATAAACAATAAAAAAGTTTGTGCTTTTAAGCTCGAAAAGTAGCCTCAAATGCTACAAATAAATCAGATAAGTGTGAGCTTTTTGTTTCTTGAGTAAGAGCAATAAATTCAGCTGGGTAACAGCAAGCTTGAGAGAATAGATAGATCGATTTTTTTCTCAACTGCTCTTCTCACCTATTTATAGGATTATCTTCAACGGTAACATTAAATATAATTTGTATCATTATATCCGTTGATTACCACGTCAAGATTCATCTGACATTCGTACACTGTAATCTTTGAAATGCGGTGTTCTACTGCGATTTGAAGTCTGCTTTGTACTGTTGTCGGTTGAATGTCCTTTTCAACAACTGATGACGTGTACAGCTGAATGATTGGTGACTGATGACTCTGAAAAATCATCAAAACTGAAAATCTTCAATGCTACGAATGTTCAGCCACCAAAGCAGAAACTGGACATGTCTACTAAGCAGTTCTTGAAGGTAAAGAAGGAGATTGGGACTCAGGAGGCTCCCAAGTTAGTTCAGAAAAAGAAGACTCTTCAGAAGAAGATAATCAAGCGAAAGTTGATTTTCAGTGAAACTGACTCTGAGAAAACTCCATCTCCCAATGTCATCAAAAAGCAAAAAACCTTGAAGACAAAACCTGTTGTTGTAGTTGGAACCATCCCAACTGAAAGATTGATGCAGTTAGGGGCTCAACAGCCTATCAAGGCTATCCCTCATAAAGCTATTCCAACTGAATCCTCAACTGAGGATCAGTTACCTCTGTCTACTGTTATACCAAAGAAAAAGGTCACTGAATCTGGTGAAAAGAAGAAGCTTGCTGGAGTTAAGGCTCCATTGATCACTATCTCTGGATATACCCCTCTACCTCTTGCGAGACCAAAGGGGCTAGTGATCAGAGAACAAGTTGATGCGACTACTTCAGGGTTGAGCCTTCCACATGCCCTGAATGACTTAAAAGGCAAGGGAAATATGCAAAAAGAGCCTAGACCAACCAATGCAATCGAAACGCATATTGATCTAATTTGGAAAGAGATCAATGAATTTTCAGAAAACAAGCTCAAGGCTTATAATGAATGGGTCAAATTCAGAACTGAAGTCTTTGCCAAGCAGCTTGAGAAGAAATCAAAAATGAAGAAATTTGTTGACTTGGAAAATATTTTTGTGAAGGTAGTTAAGGCATCTACCATTGTTCAAGCTCTGGAGCGAAAGAATTATTTCTTCAATCAACTGAAATCAAAGAAGCTACAGAAGATATTTGCTCAACTGCGACTGAACTATGATACTACCAGTCCAACTGCATACAATGACATAGTTGTGCATGAACAACTGGACTTGGATCGTCTCACGTTGCAGATGGAGATCAAAAATTGAGAAATGGATCAAGAACAGATCTTTCCAGAAGACTCCCAAGATTTTTCATCAGAAGAGCCAGCTGAACAATTAATTCAAGAGCTTTCCAAGGAAACAGCTGCTGAATCTTCTCAACAAGCAACTGCTCCTTCCACTTCACTTGCTCAAACATCTTCATCTTCAGCACCTTTCTCTTCAGTTGCTGGTCCGAAGCTTTATTCAGAAGCTGAATTATCATTGGACAATCTTAATGAGGTCATCAAATTAGTCACTTCTGATATTCAGCTGGGAACATCCAAATCAGTTGAAGATGTTGTCTTGACTGAGGAACCAACAGATCAACCTATTATTTCTGAAGAACCGGCTGAGAAGTCTATTTTTGGAAAAACTTAACAGCCATTTCAGTCAGTTTTTATGACTAAACAGGCAGTTTTTGAACAAACTGAAGAGGCTCAGCTGCACTCAGTTACAACTGAAGAAGTGCCAGCTGAAGCGCCAGTTAATCAACCAACTGAAGAACCTTATACTACTTTTGTTCTTCCTAATGTCTCTTCTCCTCCCCATCATCAACAGGAACATAAAACTGAAAATATTTCAGGAATGTGATGCATGAAATCGAAGCAACTGACGGCAATTTGGTTGTCTTTACTCAACAGGAAAGGGTGCAGATTCCAGAAACTTGTGGAGCCATGTCTCCCGGTATTTAAGATACTGAAGCCCTGTTTGAAGAAATTCAGACAGTTCAGACCAACCTTGTCAGTATGATGAATGTCATTTCTGAAATAAAATCAACTCAACTTGCACACTCATTGAAGCTTAACTCTAACAATGAGTTTATCACGAAAAGACTACAACAAATCGTTCAGAATGTGACCTCTCTCTTTCTCCAGATGAAAGAAATCAAGAAAGATAGACTGTCGACTGAATCTCATTTTAAAAATCAAGCATTATTCGGTAGACGCTTTGATTTTCTGGAGAGTACAGTCACCAAAAGTAGTGATATGTTGCAAAAAATTGTGATGAATGTTGTATCAGATATCTCATCAGATGTTCGTATTCTATCCAAGAAAGTTGATGTGCTTGAAAAAAAGAGAGAAAAAAGAGAAATAGAAGATCAGAAAGGAGAAGACAAAGGAAATAAGAAGAAATGAAGATCAACTGACTTCAGTTATTTGTTGAAGACTATAGCAGGAATTCTTTATTCTTTTATTCTTTGTACGAATCTGTACATTAGAAGAATTATTTATCTACAATGAGTTCGAAGATTATTTTTAGTTTAGTTGATCAGTTCATACTTTACAAGTTTTGTCAAACATCAAAAAGAGAAAAATTGTTGGAAACTTAATTTCGGTTTTTTGACAAACTAATTGATTAATTTATTGGACTAACTGATCAAGTATCTTGAAATAACTGAACTACGTAAATCAACTGACAGTTGTGAGCTTATCAGCGGATCATTCAGCTGTACACATCATCAGTTGTTGAAAAGGACATTCAACCGACAACAGTACAAAGCAGACTGCAACTCGTAGTGGAACGCCACATTTCAGAGCTTACGGTGTACGAATGTCAGAGGAATATTGACGTGGCAATCAACATATATAATGATTCAAATTATATTTAGTGTTACCGTTGAATAGAAGCCTATAAATAGGTGAGAAGAGCAGTTGAGCAAAAAATCGATCTGTCTATTCTCTGAAGCTTGCTGACCCTGCTGAATTTATCGCTCTTACTCAAGAATAAAAAATTTCACACTTATCGGATTTATTTGTAGCATTTGAGCCTACCTTTCGAGCTTACAAGCACAAACCTTTTTATTGTTTATTTTATCTTAACTAGACAAGTTGTGCTAAGTTCAGTCCAAGAACTATGAGATATTTAGTAAACTAAGAGTTTTAGTTTTGGCAGTGTTAAGTCCAAACTGAAGTGGGTCTGTATAAGTTTGTATCGATCAAAGTCTTTTAGCGCATATCTTGTCCTTGTGATAGAAGAGGTGACGTAGGAGTTATTTCAATCTCCAAACATCATTAAATCTTTGTGTGTTACTACTTCAGTTATTTATTCTATCTTTAAGTCGGATTATTTCCGCAACTGTTATAAGTTAAACTGATTGTCATTGACTGACAAGATTCCTAGTTTCAGTTTGTCACAGAACTAACACTTCATTCGAAAAGATTCTATAATCGTGAGTGTTTATTCAACCCCCCCTTCTAAACACATCTCAACCAATCAACCGATCCTAACAGGTAGCATTCCCCACCCGACTCTAAAGCACGACAGGCTTTCAGAGCGATACCACTTGCATCGGAGGTCGGGCTCCCTCACCATATAAAAACCAACTAGAGCTCTCAGTCGTACGAAACTGAACAAGATTCTGGTTACAATCCACAGTAGCTCGGTAGGTTTTCAACATATCTATACCTAGAATACAATCAAAGTTCTCCATTTCTAGGATCATAAGATTCGCAGTCATCTTTTTACCCTCAAAACCTCTGCCTGGCGACACCGGTTCACTAACCCCTCATAAGATGTATGATAATCGCGGACAGCGACTCGATCAAAAATCACCTCGTTAAGGCCCTGAAGAAAATGGTCATACGTGGCCTCAGAACTGCCACTAATATGAGGAGAAAAGAGCAACAACTCGAAGAACTTCGGCTGATACTCGTCAACAGACATACTACCCCTCTTAAGACATAGAAGTTCAATCAACTTTGCCTGGCGAAGGGCTAGAGAAAAATACAGAAAGCTACATAAGTCAGCCCAAGTCACCTTACCACGAGACTGGACTATCGGCGCAAAGGTCGATCTCCACCGTGGGCCTTGTAATAGTTACAAGCCCAAGTCACATTGCATGCTTGGGAGGTGAAAAGTTGGGGAATACTTTTGATTCAAAAAGTTGCATGCCATGCCAATTTTTTAATCAAAAGTATTCCCCAACTCTTCACCTCCCAAGCATGCAATGTGACTTGGGCTTGTAACTATTACAAGGCCCATGGACTATTTAAATTGTCTCAAACATATTTGAGCCCAATTAGACTTTACTTGATTTTACTCAAGCCCACTAGTTAAATAATTATTTCCAATTGGGCTCTACAAGATCCAATGTTATTTAATTAATTCAACACTTGAAATAATTTAATTATTTGGACTCTACTAGGCCCACTAGTGTTTAATTAATTTAACACTTGAATTAATTTAATTTAGTCCATAATAATGTTTATGAAAATCACAATTTTCAAATACATTATTCATTTGGCCTACTTTTAATTTAGGAACACATTCATAAATTAAAATTTACATTTCTCTCATAGAAGTCATACGTCTATTTTTCCTTACGGTTATAAACTCATTTGTAAGCCGTTCAACACTTTGAACTAATTTCTCCTTTATAGAAGTCATACTTCTAATTTTCCATGCGCTTATAAACTCCTTTATAAGCCGTTCAACACATTGAACTATTTCTCATCTCAACGGGATCTAGAAAAATAGTACTTGTGTGGCCCTCAATGGTTCATTGATACAACTAGCCGTGGGTTCACATCTCCATGTGATTCGGACTAAACATGTCCTTATATGAGCATACCCCAATTGCTCCATTCTTACTTATCAACTCCTTGATAACAAGAATTTCAGAACTCAAGTCTGATAGTACCCAACCAACCATGTTAAACGCCTAGCAGCATCGCTTACATGATTCCCTAGGTATCAAATGATAGTGCCTGCAAGAACCATTCAATTATGGTTAGCGTACAGTACGGTCCCTTCAACTCATATATCCCGACCGATTCGAAAACCATTGGTTTATCGAGAGTTGTCAATGAATCGATACTATGTGTCATGTCGTAGTTGCATCGATGGTGTAATCTATGAAACCTCTTTCATAATTACCACCATACTCTGATCAGAGATTTCAACCTACACATACATGAGAACACATAGGATATCCATACCCGAAGGTAAGCGGTGAATCCCCGACTACAATGCATCGACTCCTATGTGTTTCGACAGAACACCCAACCTTGCCACCTGATGACCCCTTGAGAGTCTGTAAACAAGTCAAAATGTAATTCTAGCACATAGAGTCTCAATGTTGTCCCAGGTCATAAGGACTAATGGTGTACAACCATAAACTAGGACTTTTCCACTCGATAAGTGAGAACCACTTGAAAAGTCCTTTATGGAGGGTTGTTCAGTGCACTCTATCAGGAGCACCTATCTGCATGCTCGAACATCACAATGTCCCCTACCAATGAAACATGGTACTCACATCGCAGATACTAGTCTCGAACTCTAGCGGCCTATATCCTTCTTAGCGGCGGCTGAATCGACTAGGAACTATTTAGAATATACAGTATTCCAAATATGAGTTTCATGATACTCATCATATGAGCATCTCATATTCTTTCTACTATATGTATATTCAATGGCTTTATCTATGAACCTAGCATGGGTATACAGATAAAGATTTGCCAAAACAATAATTTCAAATATCATTAAAATAAAGATTTCTTATACATAGAGTTTCATTGTGAACAGTCGGCCAATACTTGGCTCGACGGGCACCTACTCTAACAATCTCCCACTTGCACTAGAGCCAACTACCCATATGCTTCAAACCCATTGATTCGCGATGCATCTCGAATAATGGTCCAGGTAAAGGCTTGGCTAGTGGATCAGCAACATTATCTGCGGAGCCGACTATGTCAAAAGACATTTCTTCCTCTTTCCACAATCTCTCCGAGGATGTGGTACTTTCTCAATACATGTTTGGACTTCTGAAGAGACCTTTGCTCCTTTGCTTGAGCTAAAGCTCCCGTGTTGTCACACAACACCGGGAGAGGAGCAACTCCATTAGGAATGACGTCCAACTCTTAGACGAAATTCCTTATCCAAACCGCCTCCCTTGCTGCATCTGATGCAGCAATGTATACGGCCTCTGTGCTGGAATCCGCAGTATTGTCTTACTTGGAACTCTTCCAAGAGACAGCAGCACCATTGAGCATGAATACAAACCAAGAGGTTGACTTCGAGTCATCGATATCGCTTTGGAAGCTAGAGTCGGTATAGCCTTCCAATTTCAGTTCTCCACACCATAGACCAAGAACAATTTTTTGGTCCTTTTTAACTACTTGAGGATGTCTTTTACAGCTTTCCAGTGTGGAAGACCAGGGTTCGATTGATATCTACTCACTACACTTAGTGCGAAAGCCACGTCAGGACGTGTAGATATCATCCCATACAAGATGCTACCAATCGTAGATGCATAAAGAATGCTTGTCATCACCGGTGTCTCTGCATTAGTCTTGGGAGATAGACTTGGATAGGGACACGCCATAACACATTGGTAGATGTCCTCTCTTGGACTCATCCATCGAGAACCGCTTCACGATGGTATCAATGTATGTGGACTGGGTGAGACCAAGCAATCTTTTTGATCTATCTCTATAGATCTGTATTCCCAATACAAAAGATGCTTCACCCAAGTCCTGCATCGAGAACTTACTCGCTAACCATATCTTCGTTGATTGCAACATTCCTAACTCATTCCCAATGAGTAGAATGTCATCAACATACAACACCAGGAATGTCACAGCACTCCCACTGACCTTCTTATACACACAGGGT
This sequence comes from Primulina tabacum, assembly GCF_025594145.1. Classification (NCBI taxonomy): domain Eukaryota; kingdom Viridiplantae; phylum Streptophyta; class Magnoliopsida; order Lamiales; family Gesneriaceae; genus Primulina; species Primulina tabacum. Next base: position 30,839,155 of record NC_134551.1, read on the forward strand.
TCTTCAGGATTCTTAGCAAAACCAAACTCTTTGATTGTACTATCGAATCTAAGGTTCCAACTCCTAGATGCCTACTTTAGACCATAAATAGATCTTTGAAGTTTGCATACCATATGCTCACTTCCGATAGATGTAAACCCTTCGGGTTGAGACATGTAAATCTCTTCCTTAATATCCCCATTAAAAAAGGCTGTCTTAACATCCATATGCCATATCTCATAGTCATACCATGCAGCTATAGCTAGCAAACTTCTTATGGACTTGAACATTGCAACTAGAGAAAAGGTTTCCTCAAAGTCAACTCCTTGTCTTTGAGTATATCAATTTGACACCAATCGCGCCTTGAAGGTCAATACCTTCCCATCCGCCCCAAGTTTCCTCTTGTAAATACATTTACACCCAATGGGAACAATTCCCTCAGGTGGATCCACGAGATTACACACTTGGTTCGAATGCATGGAATTCATCTCAGATTCCATCGCTTCAAGCCACTTGGATGAATCGGCTTCAGATAATGCTTCCTTGAAGGTCCTTGGATCACATCCATGGTTAGGCTCATCATGGCCCTCTTCAAGAAGCAGACCATACCTTATAGGTGGTCTCGAGACTCTCTCGGAGCTTGTATCTCCTCTCTTGGCTCTTCGGGTGTGGGTTCTACAATTGTGGGTGTCTCTCGAACCTCTTCGAGTTCTATCATCTCGTCTTTTCTATCTAATAGAAATTCCTTTTCCAAAAAAGTTGCATTCCTAGAAACAAACACCTTTGTTTCTTGGGGATGATAGAAATAAAATCCAACAGAATTCCTTGGATATCCCACAAAGTAACATAAAATGGATCGACTTTCCAATTTATCTCCCACTACCTGCTTCACATAAGCAGAGCTCCACATATTCTAAGATAAGAATATTTAGGAGGCTTACCCATCCATATCTTATATGGTGTCTGCCTTTGAATGGACATTTAATGGAATATCTTTCAATTTAGAGTTATAGAGATCGTTTTCAAGTTCACCAGTACCAATCAAACATTCATTCATGTAAATGTTGCAAACATCTTTGCAAAATAAACAAGAATATCCATTTTTATCAGCATAGAAATGGAAACAATGTTTTTCACAAAATTGGGTACAAACAAAACATCTCATAAAATTAACTTAAAACTATTGTTGAACAATAAGTAAACATCTTCAATAGCCTTGGCAGCAACTCTTGCTCCATTGCCCATCCTCAAGAAGGTCACACCTTACTTAAGCTTCCTACTTCTTCCCATCACCTGTAAATCATTACAGAGATGTGAACCATAACCGGTATCTAATACCCAAGAAGTAGAGTTAATTGAAATGTTTACTTCAATTTAGAACATACTGCTTCCAGAACCCTTCTCGGCAAGATATTCCCTGCAGTTACGCCTCCAATGTCCAGGCTTCTTGCAGTGATGACATACATCAGCAGTCTTGTCAGCCTTAACTGGTGTGGCTGCCTCAACGGGATTCAGAGATTGCCTCACCAAGGACACGTTCTTCTTGAGACGTTGGAAAGAACGCTTCTTTCCATTCCCATGTGGATCAATCTTCGTACCAGATGAAGAACCCACATAAAGAACCAACTTCTCTTTCTTGATGGTTGATTCAAACGTAACAAGCATATTCACCAACTCCTCAAGGGTCGGCTCCATCTTGTTCATGTTGAAGTTCACCACAAAAGGATCAAATGAGCTAGGCAATGATAACAGCAACACGTCGGTGGTCAACTCCGAAGGCAAGATCAGATCCATGCCAACGAGCTTGTCCACGAGCCCAATCAACTTTAGGCCATGCTCATGGACCGAGGCCCCATCTCGCATGCGCAAAGTGATCAGCTCCTTCACGGTAGCATGCCTAAGAGGCCGTGTTTTCTCACCAAAGAGCTCCTTGAGATGCAAATGAATGTCAGCAGCACTCTTTGCATCCTCAAAACGCCTCTGCAGCTCATCATTCATAGAAGTCAGCATATAACACCTTGCTATCAAGTCATGGTCACACCATTCCTTGTAAGCCTGCAATTCCTCAGGAGTGCAGTCAGTCGAAGCCTCAACAGGGGGCGACTCAGTCAGTGTATATGCTACCCTTTCCGAATTCAAGACGATTTTTAGGTTTCTTAGCCAAGTGAGGTAATTAGGTCCAGTTAATATGTGTTTGTCGAGTATTACGGATATCGGATTGCGAATCGAAGACATTGTCAATTTGTACTGAAAAGCAAAAAACAGATAAATGTTGATGACTATATTAAAATATTTAGTAAGATATGAAGTTTGGACTTTTACTTCATAAATATTTTCTCCCACTGTTTTTGACATCTTTCACTACCCTCTAGTGAAAACGGGAAAGTCCTTTCCTCAGTAGGTACGTAAGGTCCAATTAGCGAATTATGATCCCGAATAATATCAGTCAATCACAATTCCTAAAAAGTAGTTTCCAATTGCATCCCAATGCAACCCTCTACGTAAACTTTTGTCTCACGTTTGATTAGGACCCAATAATATGACGTCGTTCATCTTCACGTGTCAAGCCTTACCCATCGAAGTTGAACCTTAATGGACGGTCGCCATGAGTTCTCTCAATAATGTGAGCCTAAATCATGGGAGTTCCACGTAGTTCACATCACCATGTCAATGGATGTCACAGCTTTCCGGCACCCAAAGCTCCCCAATAATATGAGCCGAGCCCCGAGTACGGGTAACGTTCATCATGCACCCATTGTCGATGGAAGACAAGGAAATTATAAACAAATTTATAATTCCCCTTTTCGGGCTTGATATTAATTTTGAATCTTATTCAAAATGAGGGTTTTTTAATTTTGAAAGGTCTCATCATTAATTTTATTTAAAAGCTCGCCATGTTTGATCGTATGTTTGCCGGATTCATGCAACTTTGTTATTATCATAATAATAACGCACATACTCATTATTTATAACATATCATGCATATATTATTAACAGTAAACAAAACAAGGATGATCAATCGACCCAATACTAACGGACCGTGTGAGCTAAACACGGGAGTAGGTTCAATCCTAGGGAAAGGCACGGGATGCAAATGCAACTTTTACATAAGCTTCCAATATTTACATGTCTTCGATCTTCATAATCATCATGGCCATCATCTTCCAATCTTGATCATCCACTATACTAATATTTACAAATAAATATCCATGGTAAATAGGGATACATCTCATGGGGTGGGAACGGGCCATAAACCAAGCCCACTTTAAATTTGATAATTATTACAATCATTCAACACAAAATATCCTAGCATACACCTAGCATCACAATAATTAATTGATCCAATATTATATATCTTGATCCAATCACTAACCGCCACGATTATAAAATAAATTAACAATGTATACAAACACATTTGTTTACTTTCCAATTAATTTATTTATAACCGAATTTCTTATAAATCACAATTTACTATAAATAATTAAAGTCCAACTTCAATTATTTATTTTATGAGAAAAATTTGCAACTTTTGTAATTTTAAACTTAAGGGCCCAAAAACTTATTTTTCACCAAAAACATTTTTGGCCCATTTAAAATTTGCAAATATGTTAGCCATCCAATGGCCCAACAACTCAAGGCCCATGACACTTTGATAATCCAAAACACTTTTGGAAACCCTAGTCGTCATCGCCGTCGCCGGAGCTCCGTCGCCGGATTCCGGCAACAAATTTTTATTTTTTATTTTTCAAGGGGGGGATTCGGGCAGCTCCTCGGGCTGCCCTTGCTGCCCGAAATGGGCAGCCCCTCGGGCAGCCCGAGCTGCCCGAAACGGCCAGCAACATGCTGCCCGAAGTTCCAACAATAAGCCTCGGTTTTTGGTTGCAAAAATACACTCATGCGGTTAGAAATCGATCTCAACATAATATCTTGTAATTGCTACACAAAATCGTAACCATAGCTCGGATACCACTTGAAAGGGGATCGGTTACGGTGACCGGAAGCACAACGGATCCCCTTTCAATGCGTCCACAAGACAGGGCTGAGCGGCTCCACAAGATATGGCTTATTTCAAAAGAAATACAGCTCAACAATAAGGATATCTCGAAGGAGATACGATTCAACATGAAATGCAAAAGTGTGACATAATAGAATGCATCATAAGGATATGTCGGATAGTACTTTCGTACCTTTATCACTTAAATTTTAATCCACACGAAAAACCAGAACAACCAGGACTAGTCCAAGCCTAAACATCAAGTGAAAATCATCACTTAAACATATCTATCAGACTTAACTAGAATATCAAATACTCCTGAAATAGTAATGATACAATTCCAAACCTTCGTCCGTCGTCAGCCCCCTGATGATGATGCTCTGATTCCGACCTTTCCATGTTCGAGCAGTTCTTTCCCTGACTGATTCGTTCCTCAGCTACCCTGTCCGGACTACTCTGCTCAATTCTGTCTACACTACCCTGTCTTGTCCTGAATGCTATGCTCTGACCTATCCAGACTGTTCTGCTTTGCTTGGACATGCTCGGACTGCTCTGTTCTGACCGGACTGCTGTACTATGCTTATACTGCTCTGCTCTGACCTGCCTGGAATGCTCAGCTCTCTCCGGACTGCTATTCTCTGCTCGAAATGCTCTGCTCTGACCTGCCCGGACTGCTCTGACATGCCCGGACTGCTCAGCTCTCTCCGAACTGTTCTAGTCTGTCATGTCTGGATTGCATTCTAAGATGGCTTGAATTTGCACTATAAACACACAATACCCCCATGAGTGAGAAATCCTATGGCCTATTTATAGACATCGGTTCGGGTCTCCCGAGACCTTTCAGGCATGGAGTGTCAACACATTGCCATGCATTTCAACACCTGTCCGACCACCTCTCACTCGGCCACATGCACAAAGGGACCTATCCGGCCACCTGTCACTCGGCAACATGCAAAAAGACATCTATCACGAGTTGTGACACGTTACTGGACACCTCAGCTCAGTATCCCAACCTCTAGCTTTACTCCCTAACCAACAACCTAGTCCGGACATTTTTCCTAGCACCAATTCGGACTTATTCCCTAGCACCAAATTATTCCCTAGCACCATTTCAGACTTATTCCCTAGCACCAGTTCGGACATATTCCCTAGCAACAGTTTAGCACAACCACTTCTTGTAGTTAAATCAGACTACTAGTAAGCCATGCATAATCTCTAGTATTTATATTAAAAATGATTTATTTATTATTTAAGGCATTTTAAAGTTACTTAGTCTTGATTATTTATTTTAAATCGCATAAGTTTAGTTTTGTCTTTTCGGTTAAATAAGCGAGGCCAGACTGGAGTTGGAGTAATGAGATAAAATTTTAATAATGAGAAAATATTCCTAAATTTAATTTAAGATAAAGAATAAGTTATTTTAATGAAAAATAATGTTTAGGGGATTTGTTTAATTAATTGGAATTAAATAGTAAATAAGTTCTTTTATGTCCAATAATTTAATTAAAAGCCTAAATTAAAATATGTGACCAATTGAGATAAGTTAATCTAGGCTTATTTTATTTAAGAAAATTTAACTTAACATGTTGGTAAATTTAATTTAAAAATTGGCTATGCATGCAAGATAATGTCTATCCTAAATTAATTAGTTATTTCACTAAAATACATAATTAGTGTTTAAAACTTTAATGAGTTAAAATTCAATAATTAAGCAATTTTTCCCTCCATTTTAATCCTAGAATTCGGCCATCACCAATAGAATATTTAAAAAGTTTGACAACTCAATTCCTTTGATTCCTTCCTTATCCATTTTTTGTAGATAATCCCTCACCTTTTAATAATCAATAATTAATAATTAAGCAATTTTCTACCCTTATTTGACATGAAGATTTTCGGCCAACCTCTACTAAATAAAATCAAATCGCACCTTATTCCTTATCTATCAAACTCTAGGATAGGAAGATTGATTTGCCATTAAATTATTTCTTTTATCTTGCAAACCTTCCCTTCACTTCCTAGCCTTCTCTTGAAAGGGATCGTATTAGGTGACCGAAAGCGCAACGGAAGCTCAAAAATTTCGATTTTACATGGAAAAATTCGGCCACCCTTGTACTAGGTGTAGCATATACAAAATCTCAACTTTGTCATACATTGGGTGTTGAGAAAATCATTACCTATCAACCTCTTGAGGTTGATGATGGCTCCAACTAAAGTGCAAACACTTTAGCTCTTGAATGGATGAGTTGATCTACAAGCTCTCCTTGTCCTTGAGACCTTCCTTCAAAATCAAGCCCACCACCAACTTGGTAGATCCCCTCATATTTTGCACTAGAAAAATATGAGGATTTTTTTTTTTGAGAAGTATTTTCTTTCTTCAACAATTGAAGAACAAAATGGAGAGAAAAATGAGGGAGAAGACTATTGCAAATTTTCGGCCATTGTAGGAGTGAAGGGAGAGTGGAAGACTTTTCTTGGTCCTTGAAAAAGTTTAGTTAAGCATGTGCATGCCATGCCTTGGTTGTACAAAAAGTTGTCTCCCAACTCTTCACCTCCCATGCATGCATTGTTATTTGATTTTTAACATTTAAAAATCCATGGACTTATTTTAATTATCTCAAACATATTTGAGACTAATTAAACATTACTTGAATTTACTCAAGTCACTAGTTGAATAATTATTTTACTATTGGGTTCTATAAGACTCAATATGATTTAATTAATTAAACACTTGAATTAATTTAATTTAGTCCACAATAATGTTTATGAAAATCACAATTTTCAAAGACATTATTTATTTGGTCAACTTTTAATTTAAGAACACTTCCACAAATTAAAAGTTACATTTCCCTCATAGAAGTTACGCTTATAAACTCATTTATAAGGCGTTCAACACATTGAACTATTTTACTTCTCAACGGGATCTAGAAAGCTAGTACATGTGTGGCCCTCAATGGTTCATTGATATAACTAGCCGTGGTTCACATCTCCATGTGATTCGGACTAAGCATGTCCTTATATGAGCATACCCCAATTGCTCCATTCTTACTTATCAACTCCTTGATAACAAGAATGTCAGAACTCAAGTCTGATAGTACCCAATCAATCATGTTAAACGCCTAGCAGCATCACTTACATGATTCCCTAGGTATCAAATGATAGTGCCTGCAAGAAATATTCAATTATGTTTGCGTACAGTACGGTCCCTTCAACTCATATATCCCGACCGATTCGACAACCATTGGTTTATCGAGAGTTGTCAATGAATCGATACTATGTGTCATGTCGTAGTTGCATCGATGGTGTAATCTATGAAACCTCTTTCATAATTACCACCATACTCTGATCAGAAATTTCAACCTACATACACATAAGAACACATAGGATATCCATACCCGAAGGTAAGCGGTGAATCCCCGACTACAATGCATCGACTCCTATATGTTTCGACAGAACACCCAACCTTGCCCCCTGATGACCCCATGAGAGTCGGTAAACAAGTCAAAGTGTAATTCTAGCACATAGAGTCTCAATGTTGTCCCGGGTCATAAGGAATAATGGTGTACAACCATAAACTAGGACTTTTCCACTCGATAAGTGAGAACCACTTGGAAAGTCCTTTATGGAGGGTTGTTCAATGCACTCTACCAGGAGCACCTATCTGCATGCTCGGACATCACAATGTCCCCTACCAATGAAACATGGTACTCACATCACAGATACTAGTCTCAAACTCTAGCGGCCTATATCCTTCTTAGCGGCGGCTGAATCGACTAGGAACTGTTTAGAATACACAGTATTCCAAATATGATTTTCATGATACTCATCATATGAGCATCTCATATTCTTTCTACTATTTGTATATTCAAGGGCTTTATCTATGCAACTAGCATGGGTATACAGATAAACATGTGCCAAAATAATAATTCAAATATTATTAAAATAAAGATTGTTTATACATAGAGTTTCATTGTGAACACTCGGCCAACACTTGGCTCGACGGGCACCTACTCTAACAATCTCCCACTTTCACTAGAGCCAACTACCCATATTCTTCAAACCAATTGATTCGCGATGCTTTTCGAACAATGGTCCAGGTAAAGGCTTAGTTAGTGGATCAGCAACATTATCTGCGGAGCCGACTTTGTCAATCGTGATATCTCCTCTTTCCACGATCTCTCTGAGGATGTGGTACTTTCTCAATACGTGTTTGGACTTCTGATAAGACCTCGGCTCCTTTGCTTGAGCAATGGCTCCCGTGTTGTCACCAAACACCGGGACAGGAGCAACTCCATTAGGAATGACGCCCAAATCTTGGACGAAATTCTTTATCCAAACAACCTCCTTTGCTCCAGCTGATGCAGCAATATATTCTGCCTCAGTGGTGGAATCCGCTGTACTGTCTTGCTTGGAACTCTTCCAAGAGACAGCAGCACCATTGAGCATGAATATGAAACCACAGGTTGACTTCGAGTCATCGATATCGCTTTGGAAGCTTGAGTCGGTATAGCCTTCCAATTTCAGTTCTCCACCCCCATAGACCAAGAACAACTTATTGGTCCTTCTCAAATACTTGAGGATATCTTTCACAGCTTTCCAGTGGAGAAGACCAGGGTTATATTGATATCTACTCACTACACTTAGTGCAAAAGCCACGTCAGGACGTATAGATATCATCCCATATATGATGCTACCAATCGCAGATGCATAAGGAATGCTTGTCATCGCCGCTATCTCTGCATCAGTCTTGGGGGACATAGACTTGGATAGGGACACGCCATGACACATTGGTAGATGTCCTCTCTTGGACTCATCCATCGAGAACTGCTTCACGATGGTATCAATGTATGTGGACTGGGTGAGACCAAGCAATCTTTTTGATCTATCTCTATTGACCTGTATTCCCAATACAAAAGATGCTTCACCCAAGTCCTGCATCGAGAACTTACTCGCTAACCATATCTTAGTTGATTGCAACATCCCTACATGATTCCCAATGAGTAGAATGTCATCAACATAAAGCACAAGGAATGTCACAGCACTCCCACTGACCTTCTTATACACGGGGTTCCTCAGGATTCTTAGCAAAACCAAACTCTTTGATTCTACTATTGAATATGAAGTTCCAACTCCTAGATGCCTGCTTAAGACCATAAATAGATCTTTGAAGTTTGCATACCATATGCTCGCTTCCGATAGATGTAAACCCTTCAGGTTGAGACATGTAAATCTCTTCCTTAATATCTCCATTAAGAAAGGCTGTCTTGACATCCATCTGCCATATCTCATAGTCATACCATGCAGCTATGGTTAGCAATATCCTTATGGACTTGAACATTACAACTGGAGAAAAGGTTTCCTCAAAGTCAACTCCTTGTCTTTGAGTATATCCTTTTGCCAGCAATCGCGCCTTGAAGGTCAATACCTTCCCATCCGCCCCAAGTTTCCTCTTGTAAATCAATTTACACCCTATATGAACAATTCCCTCAGGTGGATCCACGAGATTCCACACTTGGTTCGAATGCATGGAATTCATCTCAGATTCCATCGCTTCAAGCCACTTGGATGAATCGGCATCAGATAACGCTTCCTTGAAGGTCCTTGGATCACATCCATGGTTAGGCTCATCATGGCCCTCTTCAAGAAGCAGACTATACCTCATAGGTGGTCTCGAGACTCTCTCGGATCTTCTAGGAGCTTGTATCTCCTCTCTTGGCTCTTCGGGTGTGGGTTCTATAATGTTGGGTGTCTCTCGAACCTTTTAGAGTTCTATCATCTCCCCTTTTCTATCCAATAGAAATTTTTTTTCCAAAAAGGTTGCATTCCTAGAAACAAACACCTTTGTTTCTTGGGGATGATAGAAGTAATATCCAACAGAATTCTTTGGATATCCCACAAAGTAACATAAAATTGATCGACTATCCAATTTATCTCCCACTACTTGCTTCACATAAGTAGGGCACCCCCATATTCTAAAATAAGAATATTTGGGTGGCTTACCCATCCATATCTCATATGGTATCTTGTCAACTGCCTTTGAATGGACATTGTTCAACAACAATGCCGCTGTCTCAAGCGCATATCCCCAAAAGGATGGCGGCAACTCCGTGAACCCCATCATAGACCGAACCATGTCCATCAAAGTCCGGTTACGACGCTCCGAAACACCATTCAGCTGTGGTGTAGCGGGCGGAGTCCACTGCGAGAGAATCCCATTCACCCTAAGATACTCTTGGAACTCGGCACTCAAGTACTCACCACCTCGATCCGATCGAAGTGTATTGATGCTTCGTTCCAATTTCTTCTCTACTTCACTTCTGAATTCTTTGAACCTTTCAAAGGCTTCAGACTTTTATTTCATCAAATACACATACCCATACCTCGAAAAGTCATCGGCAAAGGTGATGAAGTAGGCATGTCCATGCTTAGTGGTGATGCTAAGGGGTCCGCACACATCGGTATGGATCAAATCCAATAACCCTTTGGCTCGCTCCAAATGGCCCTTAAAGGGAATCTTGGTCATCTTTCCTTTTAGACAGGATTCAAAAGTCGTGAGAGCCTTAATATCAGACATATCAAACATGCCCACTCCCACTAGCTTATTCATCCTTCTTAGGGAAATATGTCCTAATCGAGCATTCCACAATTGTGCCGAATTTAGAGTATCTTGTTTGCGCTTGTTTGTTGTTGTTATAGCTTGGACATTGTTTAGTGGAATATCTTTCAATTTTAAGATATAGAGATCTTTTTCAAGTTCTTCAGTACCAATTAAGCATTCATTCTTGTAAATATTGCAAAGACCTTTGCTAAATAAACAAGAAAATCCATCTTTATCAAGCATAGAAATGGAAATAATATTTTTCACCAAGTCTGGTACAAACAAAACATCTTTTAAAACAAACTTAAAATCATTGTTCAAATATAAGTAAACATCTCCCACAGCCTTGGCAGCAACCTTTGCTCCATTGCCCATCCTCAAGAAGGTCTTACCTTCCTTGAGCCTCCTATTTCTTCCCATCGCCTGCAAATCATTACAGAGATGTGAGCCACAGCCGGTATCCAATACCCAAGAAATAGAGGTAATTGAAATGTTTACTTCAATATAGAACATACCGTTTCAAGAACTCTTCTAGGAATGATATTCCCTGCAGTTACGCCTCCAATGTCCAGACTTCTTGCAGTGATGACAGATGTCAACAGTCTTGTTAGCCTTCACTGGTGTGGCTGCCACAACAGGACCCGGAGTCTGCCTCTTCAAGGGCATATTCTTCTTGGGAAGTTGGAAAGAACGTTTCTTTCCCTTCCCAGGTGGACCGGTCTACGTACTAGATGAAGAGCCCACAAAAAGAACCAGCTTCTCTTTCTTGATAGTGGACTCAAAAGTCACAAGCATATTCACCAACTCCTCAAGGGTCGGCTCCAACTTGTTCATGTTGAAGTTCACCACAAAAGGATCAAATGAGCTAGGCAATGACAACAGCAACACATCGGTGGTCAGCTCCGAAGGCAATATCAAATCCATGCCAACGAGCTTGTCTACGTGCCCAATAATCTTCAGGCCATGCTCATGGACCGAGGCCCCATCTCGCATGCGCATAGTGATCAGCAGCATTCTTTGTATCCTCAAAACGCCTCTGCAGCTCATCATTCCTAGAGGCCTGCATATAACACCTGGCCTTCAAGTCATGGTCACACCAATCCTTGTAGGTCTGCAATTCCTCAGGAGTGCAGCTAGTCGGAGCCTCAGCAGGGAGCGACTCAGTCAGTGTATATGCTATCTTTTCCGAGTTCAAGATGATTTTTAGGTTTCTTAGCCAAGTGAGGTAATTAGGTCTGGTTAATTTGTGTTTTTCGAGTATGGCAGAAAGCGGATTGCGAATTGAAGACATTGTCAAATTTTGTACTGAAAAGTAAAATAGTTAAATGTTAATGACTATTTTAAAATATTTAGTAAGATATAAAGTATGGACTTTTATTTTATTAATTTTCGCTCCCACTGTTTTGACATTTTCACTACCCTCTAGTGAAAACAGGAAACTCCTTTTCTCAGTAGGTACGTAAGGTCCAATTAGCGAATTATAATCCAGAATAATATCAGCCAATCACAATTCCAAAAAGGTAGTTTCCAATTGCATCACAATGCAACCCTTTACGTAAACTTTTGTCTCACGTTTGAATAGGACCCAATAATATGACGTCGTTCATCTTCATGTGTCAAGCCTTACCCATCGTTGTTGAACTTTAATGGACGGTCGCCATGAGTTCCCCCAATAATATGAGCCGAAATCATGGGAGTTCCACGTAGTTCACATCACCATGTCAATGGATGTCACAGCTTTCCGACACCCAGGGCCCCCCCAATAATATGAGCCAAGCCCCGAGTACGGGTAGTGTTCATCATGCACCCATTGTTGATGGAAGACATGGAAATTATAAACCAATTTATAATTCCCCTTTTCGGGCTTGATATTAATTTTGAATCTTATTCAAAATGAGGGTTTTTAATTTTGAAAGGTCTCATGATTAATTTTATTTAAAAGCTCGCCATGTTTGATCGTATGTTTGCCGGATTCATGCACTTTTGTTATTATCATAATAATAACGCACATACTCATTATTTATAACATATCATGCATATATAATAAAGAGTAAACAAACAAGGATGATCAATCGCCCCAATACTAACGGCCCGTGTGAGCTAAACACGGGCCTAGGTCCAATCCTAGGGAAATGCATGGGATGCAATTGCAACTATTACATTAGCTTCCAATATTTACATGTCTTCGATCTTCATAATCATCATGGCCACCATCTTCCAATCTTGATCATCCACTATACTAATATTTACAAATAAATATTCATGGCAAATAGGGATACATCTAATGGGGGGTGGGAACGGGCCATAAACCAAGCCCACTTTATAAATTGATAATTATAACAATCATTCAACACAAAATATCCTAGCATACACCTAGCAAATTGGGCTTGGACTTTTGATCATCCTTCATGCATAATATCACATATCATACACCATCAATTAATTATCACAATAATTAATTGATCCAATATTATATATCTTGAATCAATCACTAACCGCCACGATTATAAACTAAATTAACAAAGTATACAAACACCTTTGTCTACTTTCAAATTAATTTATTTATAACCGAATTTCTTGTAAATCACAATTTACTATAAATAATTAAAGTCCAACTTAAATTATTTATTTAATGAGAAAATATTTGCAACTTTTGTAATTTTAAACTTAAGGGCCCAAAAAACTCATTTTTCACCAAAAACATTTTGGCCCATTTAAAATTCACAAATATGTTAGTCATCCAATGGCCCAACAACTCAAGGCCCATGACACTTTGATAATCCAAAACACTTTTGGAAACCCTAGTCGTCATCGTCGTCGCCGGAGCTCCGTCGCCGGATTCCGGCCACAAATTTTTATTTTTTATTTTTCAAGGGGGGGATTCGGGCAGCTCCTCGGGCTGCCCTTGCTGCCCGAAATGGGCAGCCCCTCGGGCTGCCCGAACTGCCCGAAATGGGCAGCAACATGCTGCCCGAAAACCCTTTTGTTTTGGCCTTGATTTTGTTGAAAAATTTCATCTCATGCGGCTAGAAATCGACCTCATTATAATATTATGTATATGCTACAAAAACTAGTACCCTTAGCTCATGATACCACTTGAAAGGGATCGTATTAGGTGACCGAAAGCGCAACGGAAGCTCAAAAATTTCGATTTTACATGGAAAAATTCGGCCACCCTTGTACTAGGTGTAGCATATACAAAATCTCAACTTTGTCATACATTGGGTGTTGAGAAAATCATTACCTATCAACCTCTTGAGGTTGATGATGGCTCCAACTAAAGTGCAAACACTTTAGCTCTTGAATGGATGAGTTGATCTACAAGCTCTCCTTGTCCTCGAGACCTTCTTTCAAAATCAAGCCCACCACCAACTAGGTAGATCCCCTCATATTTTGCACTAGAAAAATATGAGGATTTTTCTTTTGAGAAGTATTTTCTTTCTTCAACAATTGAAGAACAAAATGGAGAGAAAAATGAGGGAGAAGACTATTGCAAATTTTCGGCCATTGTAGGAGTGAAGGGAGAGTGGAAGACTTTTTTTGGTTCTTGAAAAAGTTGAGTTAAGCATGTGCATGCCATGCCTTGGTTGTACAAAAAATTGTTTCCCAACTCTTCACCTCTCATGCATGCATTGTTATTTGATTTTTAACATTTAAAAATCCATGGACTTATTTTAATTATCTCAAACATATTTGAGACTAATTAAACATTACTTGAATTTACTCAAGTTAGTAGTTGAATAATTATTTTACTATTGGGCTCTACAAGACTCAATATGATTTAATTAATTCAACACTTAAATTAATTTAATTATTTGGACTCTACTAGGCCCACTAGTGTTTAATTAATCCAACACTTGCATTAATTTAATTTAGTCCACAATAATGTTTATGAAAATCACAATTTTCAAATACATTATTTATTTGGCCAACTTTTAATTTAATAACACTTCCACAAATTAAAAGTTACATTTCCCTAATAGAAGTCATACTTCTATTTTTCCTTACGCTTATAAACTCATTTATAAGCCGTTCAACACATTGAACTATTTTACTTCTCAACGGGATCTAGAAAGCTAGTACTTGTATGGCCCTCAATGGTTCATTGATATAACTAGCCGTGGTTCACATCTCCATGTGATTCGGACTAAGCATGTCCTTATATGAGCATACCCCAATTGCTTCATTCTTACTTATCAACTCCTTGATAACAAGAATGTCAGAACTCAAGTCTGATAGTACCCAACCAATCATGTTAAACGCCTAGCAGCATCGCTTACATGATTCCCTAGGTATCAAATGATAGTGCCTGCAAGAACCATTCAATTATGGTTAGCGTACACTACGGTCCCTTCAACTCATATATCCCAACCGATTCGACAACCATTGGTTTATCGAGAGTTGTTAATGAATCGATACTATGTGTCATGTCGTAGTTGCATCGATGGTGTAATCTATGAAACCCCTTTCATAATTACCACCATACTCTGATCAGAGATTTCAACCTATATACACATGAGAACACATAGGATATCCATACCCGAAGGTAAGCGGTGAATCCCTGACTACAATGCCTCGACTCCTATATGTTTCGACAGAACACCCAACCTTGCCACCTGATGACCCCATGAGAGTCGGTAAACAAGTCAAAGTGTAATTCTAACACATAGAGTCTCAATGTTGTCCCGGGTCATAAGTACTAATGGTGTACAACCATAAACTAGGACTTTTCCACTCGATAAGTGAGAATCACTTGGAAAGTCCTTTATGGAGGGTTGTTCAGTGCACTCTACCAGGAGCACCTATCTGCATACTCGGACATCACAATGTCCCCTACCAATGAAACATGGTACTCACATCACAGATACTAGTCTCAAACTCTAGCGGCCTATATCCTTCTTAGCGGCGGCTGAATCGACTAGGAACTGTTTAGAATATACAGTATTCCAAATATGATTTTCATGATACTCATCATATGAGCATCTCATATTCTTTCTACTATTTGTATATTCAAGGGCTTTATCTATGCAACTATCATGGGTATACAGATAAAGATGTGCCAAAATAATAATTCAAATATTATTAAAATAAAGATAGTTTATAAATAGAGTTTCATTGTGAACACTCGGCCAACACTTGGCTCGACGGGCACCTACTCTAACACTTTCCCTCTCCATTTTCGAAAATTCATAGCTTATTCAGTAGAGAAAAATCGAGAATAGATAGGAAGAAAACAAGAGTGAAAAACAAGAAGCAAAGCAACTCCGTCTCCTTCGCGCCATGTCATCGTAATCGATTTGTTTTCATTTAAAACAAATCCAAGGCATGTTTCTATCATTCTTTTCTCTTCAATCAAGTCATATTATTATTTTAAAACATCATATGTGCATGAAACTTGAAGCAAAAACCGAAATCATGTTAGCATTTTCGAAAAAAAAACATAGTGCAGATTTTCGGCTTCCACCTATGCCCTCACGGTTTGGTTTTTTTTGTTGATTTACATGTTGGCTCGATTCCCAGGCTCCTAAGGCTGCTTATGGTCATGTCTTAGGGTGTGTTAGGGTCAATTTTGATCAAGGGTTCAAGCCCCAAAACCGTAAGTTAGGTGCCCAACTCGGTACGCAAGTAACAAGTGTCATATTCGTGTTTCATTTGCTGTCATTGCCTTGCGTAGGATGGTGTTCGAGCCATGGCTGGCCTAGGGATAGTAGCCATGGCTAGGACCCTCCCCTAGCAAGCATAGGACGTGGTCAAGTTGGCCCTAAGTGGCTTGAGCCATGTCCCAAGTCGTTCGGACAGAAACAAGACAAGCATCCCCTTCGGTTTCTATTTCCTTTCGTGTGAGTTGGTTCGGTTCTTTGAGGTTGGTGTGGATCTTGGTTGGCTTTTTGGCCCTTAGCCATGGTTCACACAATGCCTCATGATGTCTAGATCATGCCATGGTCAATCACATGGCATATGGAATGATCCATGACAGCAAAAACAAGCAACACCCCCACGCGTGCCATGTGTTCTCGGGTGAAGCTTGGAATCGTCGTAGGTGTTGGCTTGGATTGTGGTTGGCCTAGGGCCCTAAGTCATGGTTCAAACCATACCTTAGGATGTTGGAAAGAGGCTCTAGTCGGTGGTTCAAGCCCCAATGGCCAATAGCCTCGTAAACAAAGCGATGCAAGCACAGTTGCTGCTGCTGGAATTTTTGGACAGCAGCTTTGAGCTTCGGTTCAGAGGTGTGTTTCGAGTTCTTGGTTGGCTTTTAGCCTATGGCCTTGGACTAGAGAGTACCTCATTGAGTTAGGAAGGTCAAGTTTTTGGCTGTTCGTGATTTGGTTAAGTTAGAGGTCGTACGAGAATTTACGGTGCAATGTGCCAAAGTAACTCTCGAAAGAGCGTTTCATGTTTTTGACCTTCATTCTCCAAATTTCGAGTTTTACAATTTTAGGAGCATTATGTCATCATGTTAGGCGTATTTTGGCCATGAATAAACGATTGTTCGATGTTGGTTCGGGTTGATATAGAGTCATGGTCAGATACTAAGTTTGTTGGGCGTAATTGTCTCGTTTTTGGTGCCGTTATGATATGTTGGTCCAGTTGAGTTTATTTGAATGTCTCTCATGTTCGAATTAGGTCGCAGCGAGCCTGGGAACGTTCCAACTCAATTGGTAAAATAACACAGGAATTTAATTATATTACGTGCATAAAATACAAAAAGATTTATTTTTTAGATCTATGCGATATGTCTTGTGGTCACTTCAAGCTTATGGGATTGCAGATTATGGGATTACTACTTCAACCTGTGACTTACGACCGGTTCATGTTCATGTAAGGGTATGGATATCTTGTCCAAGTGCTGTGATGATCTCTACCGCCCATTATACTGTGGTTTAGTATGATTAGACGAGCATGTTATGTTACGTTACGTTATGGGCCACTTGCGTAGAACATTATCTCAACAGAAAATTTTGATATGCTATTTTATGACAAGGCTCTATCGAGCAAACACTTTACGTACGATTTTAAGTTATGCACGTATTTATAATTATTCATGACATGATTTTTACGTTATGCTTTACGACATGATATCTTTTCATGGCACGAAATTTTATGATATATTTTACTTGTTATTCACGATATATGCATGCTGAATCTTTAGACTCACTAGACTTGATTGTTGTAGGTACTGATGAGGTCGGGACCGAGGACGGGGACCAGTGAGCCATCTTGGGTCGGCAGTAGTAGGAACCCGAGGACCTCATTTTCAGCACTGAATATTTTTATTCCAAACTCAGTTTTTGTTTTGTTGAATTATTTTGAGTTGTTGTTTTGAATACATTATTTACTTCCGCTGCTACTTTGAATATTAAATCTTTTTACCAGTTTATTTTATGAATGATGCATTTTATTTATTTAAAGAGAAAAATTTTAAATAATTCCGCATACGGGCCTCTACAGTTGGTATCAGAGCCTATGTTCTTGTAAAGGGTTGTACTACTACTGACCTCGAGAAGGTCACGAAGTCACATTTTCGGTCTGTAAGTTTTACGTTTACGTATTTCTATTAAGGCATGAAATATTTTAACAACATTTTTTCATGAGATATTTTATGATCAGATTATGATTATGCAGTATTTATTTAAATTTAAAGAAATAATGGAATTATGCATGTTGGTTACGTATGGGTTGTATGTATGGAACAGTATGCCTCCTAGACGGATTCTTGAGCGCACGAGAGATGATGAGTCTCGCTAGGAGGAAGGTGAGAATCAGAGACAGGAGAGAGATTTACCACCTCCACCTCCATCGGACATGAACGCCCAGATGCTAGCTGGGATGACGCAGTTCTTCGCACAGTTTGCGGGGAACAATGCTGGGGTAGACAGGCCGACGGGGCCTGAGGCTACCTATGAGCGGTTCATGA
The DNA here is from genome assembly GCF_025594145.1 of Primulina tabacum. NCBI lineage: Eukaryota > Viridiplantae > Streptophyta > Magnoliopsida > Lamiales > Gesneriaceae > Primulina > Primulina tabacum. The sequence continues at coordinate 30,857,638 of NC_134551.1, forward strand.
AGATGAGACCGAAGGAATTCTCAGGGACGACAGATCCTATGATTGCCGATGGCTGGATTAAGTCCCTCGAGGTTAACTTCGAGTTCATGGGGCTTGGAAACGAAGATAGGGTTCGTTGGGCAACCTATCTATTTGGAGGAGACATCTGCTTATGGTGGGAAGGAGCATCAGTAGCCTTGAACTTAGCTACTCTAAGCTGGACGCGCTTCATAGAGGTATTCTACTCTAAATATTTCACCGACGAGGCGCATTCCAAGTTGACCAGGGAGTTCATGACCCTGAGGAAGGGAGATTTGACTTTTACGGAGTTCATCCGTAAGTTTGAGAGGGGTAGCCATTTCGTACCCCTGATTGCAAATGATGTTGGAGCCAAGCTGAGGCATTTTCTAGATGGTTTGCGGCTGATCTTGCGCCGTGATGCTAGGGTGGCTGGCCCTACTACTTATGACGTCGCTGTCTCTAGAGCTCTAGCTGCAGAGCAGGATCTGATTGATATAGAGAGAGACCGCCAGGGCAAGCGACCAGTCCAAGTGCCACACCGCCTTCCTCCTCAGCAACAGCATCAGAATAAGAGGCCTTTCCACGGTCCACCCAGGAACAGAGGACAACAGCAGAAGCAGGGACGGGCAGTCCCGAGAGCCGTTGAGTACCCAGTCTGCGCTAAGTGCGCGCGTCGTCATGCTGGAGCTTGTATGAATGGCTCGGGGAAGTGTTACAAGTGTGGTAGTCCAGACCACTTGCTGAAGCAGTGCCCGCAGGGGAGTCTGCCTACCCAAGGCAGAGTTTTTGCTCTCCATGCAGCGGAGACGAACCCGGAGACGATGCTCATGACAGGTACCTTTAAGCTTTAAGTTTGTATTTGAAATTCAATGTTTCGAGGGTTTGGGTTAAGGTTTTTGAAGTTAGAATTTGTGATAGGATTGCATGCTCTAATCAGCGTTATTTCTGGAATTTAGATTAGAAGAAATCTGGCCTTCGCATGTCTATAAGTTTAGTTCTTGTAACTATTGGGTTCAGCTTAGTGTTCCAATCTTTCAGGGAGAATTTTTATAGCTGGTTCACCTACAAAAGCCTTGATAGATTCAGGGGATACTCATTCGTTCATTTCGGAGACCTTTGCTAATTTTCTCAAGGTCAAGACCATTGGGCTAGATATAGCCTATTCAGTAGACTGCCTTCTGGAGAGGAGCTTGCAGCCACTAATGTGAACCGAGACATTGACCTCGAGCTTCATGGCAATCTCGTTTATGTGGATCTTATCGTGTTGCCGATGCCAGAGTTTGATATCATTCTGGGGATGGACTGGCTATTACGGAACATAGTTTTGATTGACTTTCAGCGGAGATCTGTTCTAGTCCGACCGCCTGGGATGGAGTAGTTCTTATTCGAACCAGACAGGTACTTTCATTTACCGCGTTTGATATCTTGTGTCCAGGCTAGGAAGTTCATGCATAGAAGGTGTCGAGCGTTTTTGACAACTTTTATATTCGTTCCCTAGGCACCCAGTCAGTCAGCTTCCGATGTCCCAATTGTTAGGGATTTTCTAGACATTTTTCCTGACGATGTCTCTGGTATGCCACCCGAGCGAGAGGTGGAGTTTTCTATTGAGCTTATGCCAGGTAAGGCTCCGATCACCAAAGCACCGTACCGATTAGCACCGACATAGATGGCAGAACTTAAGAAGCAGATTCAGGAACTTCTTGACAAGGAGTTCATTCGCCCGAGTTTTTCACCATAAGGCGCGCCAGTCTTATTTGTGAAGAAGAAGGATTGTTCTATGAGGCTCTGCATTTATTACCGGGAGTTGAACAGGGTTACGGTGAAGAACAAATACCCACTTCCGCGGATTGAAGATTTATTTGATCAGTTACAGGGAGCTTCAGTATTCTCTAAGATTGATCTGCGTTCCGGTTATCACCAAATGAGGGTGAAAGATACTGATGTTCTCAAGACTGCTTTAGGACTCGTTATGGCCACTTTGAGTTCCTTGTGATGTCGTTCGGTTTGACGAATGCGCCAGCGATCTTCATGAATCTCATTAATCGCGTATTTCAGCCGTATCTTGATCAGTTTGTGATAGTATTCGTAGACGACATTCTCGTCTACTCAAAGAATCAAGAGGATCATAGCAGACATCTGACCGCAGTTTTGCAGACGCTACAGAAGCATAAGCTATTCGCGAAGTTCAGTAAGTGCGAATTCTGGTTAGAGAAGGCGGCGTTCTTAGGCCACATCGTTTCTAGCAGTGGTATCGAGGTAGACCCAGCGTAAGTTGCAGCAGTCAGGGATTGGGTTGTGCCGCATAATGCATCAGAGATCTGTTGTTTCCTTGGGCTAGCAGGATACTATCGGAAGTTTATTCAGGGATTCTCCTCTATCGCAGTTCCACTCACGTCGTTGACAAAGAAGAATACGAAATTTGTGTGGAGCGATGAGTCTCAGAAGAGCTTCGATACTTTGAAGCAAGCTCTTATCTCAGAACCAGTATTGGCCATGCCGTCAGGGCCCAGAGACTTTGTTTTGTATACCGATGCTTCGAAGCTCGGTTTAGGTGCAGTTTTGATGCAGCATGGGAAGGTGATAGCATATGCTTCTCGTATGTTGAAAATCCATGAGAAGAATTACCCTACCCACGATCTAGAGTTGGCAGCTGTGGGGACCAGGTCGCTAATTCATTTCTTAATCGTCTGTGGGAATAATTAAATCAATTATAATAAACAGGGTCTAAATTTTTTTTTTTATACAAGTGTCAAGTGCGGAACGTAATGGAATTCATTCAAATATATTCATCGAAACAAAGTACAAGTCTTGTACCATATACAATCATTTAAAACTAAGGTTTAACAGCTACATATCAAGTGTTCAAAGCCTATCTAGAATCCAAGTCTGTAGTCTCCACTCTACTCACGATCTCTCTTCATCTCCTCAACCGTGATCCTGTCCCACCTGTTGTCATGCACACATACAAACACGACAACAGCCGGATAACTCCGGTGAGAAATATATCTCAGTATAAATCAACGATTCATGCAATCATATAATCAATATAAAGCATGAGATAGGTATCAGTAATATGAATCAAAATCTATAAAAATAATTCCATGTAAATCTATAAATCAACCCTTGACTCTATATCTCACACTAAACTCATTCCTAGTCTAGGGATGCCGGTTTGCAGATGTTGGCAAACTATATCGAATTTCAGAAAAAGAAGTAAATCCACCTCTAATCAAACATCGATATAAACCAAACATCCAGTGTCTTGACCTATCCGTCACAGACTTTGGCAACTGTTAGAGTAGGTGCACGTCGAGCCAAGTGTTGGCCGAGTGTTCACAATGAAACTCTATGTATAAACAGTCTTTATTTTAATAATATTTGAATTTATCGTTTTGGCACTTCTTTATCTGTATACTCATGCTAGTTGCATAGATAAAGCCCTTGAATATACAAATAGTAGAAAGAATATGAGATGCTCATATGATGAGTATCATGAAACTCATATTTGGAATGCTGTATATTCTAAACAGTTCCTAGTCGATTCAGCCGTCGCTAAGAAGGGTATAGGCCGCTCGAGTTCGAGACTAGTATCTGCGATGTGAGTACCATGTTTCATTGGTAGGGGACATTGTGATGTCCGAGCATGCATATAGGTGATCCTTGTAGAGTGCACTGAACAACCCTTAATAAAGGACTTTCCAAGTGGTTCTCACTTATCGAGTGGAAAAGTCTTAGTTTATGGTATTACACCATTAGTCCTTATGACCCGGGACAACATTGAGACTCTTTGTGCTAGAATTACACTTTGACTTGTTTACCGACTCTCATGGGTACATCAGGTGTCAAGGTTGGGTGTTCTGTAGAAACATATAGGAGTCGATGCATTGTAGTCGGGGATTCACCGCTTACCTTCGGGTATGGATATCATATGTGTTCTCATGTGTATGTAGGTTGAAATCTCTGATCAGAGTATGGTGGTAATTATGAAAGGGGTTTCATAGATTACAGCATCGATGCAACTACGACATGACACATATTATCGATTCATTGACAACTCTCGATAAACCAATGGTTGTCGAATCGGTCGGGATATATGAGTTGAAGGGGCCGTACTGTACGCTAACCATAATTGAATGGTTCTTGCAGGCACTATCATTTGATACCTAGGGAATCATGTAAGCGATGCTGCTAGGCGTTTAACATGATTGGTTGTGTACTATCAGACTTGGGTTCTGACGTTCTTATTATCAAGGAGTTGATAATTAAGAATGAAGCAATTGGGGTATGCTCGAATAAGGACATGTTTAGTCCGAATCACATGGAGATGTGAACCCACGGCTAGTTGTATCAATGAATCATTGAGGGCCACACAAGTACTAGCTTTCTATATCCCGTTGAGAAGTAAAATAGTTCAAAGTGTTGAACGGCTTATAAATGAGTTTATAAGCGTAAGGAAAAATACAAGTATGACTTCTATGAGAGAAATGTAACTTTTAATTTATGAATGTGTTCCTAAATTAAAAGTAGGCCAAGTGAATAATGTATTTGAAAATTGTGATTTTCATAAACATTATTATTGACTAAATTAAATTAATTCAAGTGTTGAATTAATTAAATACTAGTGGGCTTAGTAGAGTCCAAATAATTAAATTAATTCAAGTGTTGAATTAATTAAATAACATTGGGCCTTGTAGAGCCCAATTGAAAATAATTATTTAACTAGTGGGCTTGAGTAAAATCAAGTAAACTATAAATGGACTCAAATATGTTTGGGAGATTTAAATAATAGTCCATGGGCCTTGTAATAGTTACAAGCCCAAGTCACATTGCATGCTTGGAAGGTGAAGAGTTGGGGAATACTTTTGATTAAAATAATGCATGGCATGTAATTTTTTGGATCAACTTTTTGCACTACCAAGACAACTCTTCCCTCCCTCATTCTACACTAGCTGAGCCGAAATATTTTGGTTTTTCTCTCCAAGTTCTTCCTCTTCTTTTCTTCTTCAAGTGTTGAGGAAGAAATATTCTTCTCCTTGAAAAATCCTCTTAATTTTCTAGTGCAAATTAAGAGGGGATTTACCTAGCAAGTGGTGGGCTTGATTTTTGAACAAGAAGTGTTCAAAGGAGGAAGCTTGTAGATTGTCTTGCCTTGAAGAGCTTTGTTGTTTGACAACAAAGTTGGAGCCATTACATCAATCCTTTAGATTGATAGGTAAACTTCTCAACACCCTATGTATGATATTTGGTGTTTGTTGTATTTGCTACACAATATTATGAGGTGGCCGAAATATTCCATGAAAAATCAAAATTTTTAACTTCCGTTGCGCTTCCGGTCACCGTAACCGATCCCCTTTCAGCAACCTCCGCCAATCACTATTCGGTGACAATGTGCAATGGGTCAGTGACAATTCCATCACCATCATGTCCGTTTGTCACAAGATCAATCGTCTAATACATGCTTTCTATAAATCAATACAACAAACAAATCAATCCAATCAATGCACACAATAACAATAAGTATGTGGTTTAGGGAAACTCAAGTATTTCACACTCGAGTCATTCTCCCGGTTCGACATTGACTTATACCTTTCTTTAATATCATTTCTGACAATGTTCAAGTCTGGAATTCAAATTCTGTCAATACTAAATCTGGCAATGACAATATCAAGAAGTACAATATAAATATACTGCTCAAATCAATATCGAATCTGATCAATCTGAATCTAACTCAAAATCAACGGCATAATGATATAATCCTGATATCCCCGTCAATACAATATCACCAGATATTAATTACAATCCATAACCAATATCTAATATAACCTGTAATCAATTAATGATCCACATCTATCCAATATCAATCGATATAATCTGAAAAACCATAAAAATTCCATCATCAATCTGTTTTTCAATCTGACTTCGATTCTATGATGTCTAACATGTCCAGAACACCATATATAAATCATATCCGATTCTGACAATATCATAATTTCAAGACATATCAAAACATAATAAAACTTGCGTCCCGTTGAAGCCTGAGTCGATAGGAACTCAGTACTGAAGTCGGATTCAAAATCTAACGGGCGGATCAAAGTATAAAGGCGTAAGGATTTTACAATTATTTCTGACCCCTTTCTCGTTCTCTGTCTTTTCTTTTTGAGAATTTCTGAAGGAATTGGCTTATATATATCATAGTTGCATTTTAAGCTACGTGTCACTTTTCTTGAATTCTAGTTGGCGCTCGGGCGGTCATGAATTTCCGCTCGGGCGCGGAACGTTCGGCCCTCTCTTGTTATCTAATGGCGCTCGGGCGGTCATAAATTTCCACCCAGGCGCTCGCTCGGCGCTCGGGCGGTTAAAACTTACCGCCCAGGAACGGGGTGCTCGAGCTTCTTGCATTATTTAATGGCGCTTGTGCGGTCAAAAACTACCGCACGGGCGCCAAACCTTCGGTCCAAAATTTGTGCTTTTCATATGCTTTGCCCAATCTGGTCTCGGAATGGCCCGGCTATAATCAAATTAGTTCATAATCAATCATCTCAGATTAACAGAATCAAAATCTCGGGCATTACATTTCTCCCCCCTAAGATACGATTTCGTCCCCGAAATCACAGGCAATCAATCATATCATAAAGAAATGTAACAGAAGCTAAATAGAAACTTACATCAGTCAAATAACTCTAGGAATCTCTGCCTCATATCAGACTCAGTCCCCCAAGTAGCTCTTCGATGCCATGACGACTCCACTGAACTTTCACAAGCGGAATAGTCTTCGTTCTGAGTTGCTTTTCCTTCCGATCGAGAATCTGGATCGGTTTCTCGAAATAACTCAATGTCTCGTCCAGTTCGGCCTCGTCTGGCTGAATGACATGTGAAGCATCACCGAGATATTTTCTCAATAATGATACATGAAAGACATCATGTATCCCAGATAAAGAAGGCGGTAGGGTGAGTCGATAGGCACAATCTCCTATCTTCTCGAGAATCTCATACGGCCCAATATAACGTGGAGACAACTTCCCTTTCTTGCCAAATCTGACAACTCCTCCGAAAGGTGAAATCTTCAAGGATACTCTGTCTCCTACCTCAAATACCAATGGTCTACGTCAAACATTGGCATATTTGGCCTGTCTATCTTGAGTTGCCTTCATTCTTTTCTATATCAGCTTCACTTTCTCAGTCATATCTCTGATCTTGTCAGGTCTAATCTCAGGAACCTGAGAGATATCATCCCAATACAGAGAAGATCTGCATTTCTTACCATACAACGCCTCGAAAGGAGCCATCGCAATGCTCGTCTGATAGCTGTTGTTGTACGAGAACTCACAAAGTAGCAATGCATCCTGCCAATTAGTGCTAAAATCAAGCACTACAGCTCTAGGCATATCTTCCAGTGTCTGGATAGTCCGCTCCGACTGTCCGTCGGTCTGTGGATGATATGCGGTACTCAACTGTAATTTTGTACCTAGAGCCTGCTGTAAACTCTGTCAGAAGTGCGAAGTAAACCAAGGATCATGGTCTGATACAATCGACTTTGGCACTCCATGCAATCTGACCACTTCTCTGACGTAGATCTCTGCCATCTGGTCATGTCGGTACGTCATCTTGTACGGAATAAAGCATGCTGATTTGATCAATCGGTCAATCTCGACCCAAATCGCATCATAACCTCTCTAGGAACGTGGTAACTGCGTCACAAAATCCATGGAAATGTGATCCCATTTCCATTCAGGAATAGATAGACTTTGTAACAGTCCTCCTGGTTTCTTTCTTTCGGCTTTCACCTGCTGGCAATTAAGACATTTTGATACAAATTCTGCAATATCAGCTTTCATCTGTTTCCACCAAAACTGTTTTTTCAAATCATTATACAACTTTCTGCCACCAAGGTGAATACTGAATCGACTGCTACGCGCTTTTGACAAGATTTGTCATTTCAAATCGGAAACATTCGGCACAACAAGACGATTATTCACATATAGTACACTATCCCGTACCTGATACTCTGATCGATTCCCTGCTCTGATCATCGATATCAAAATCTGCACATTCTGATCAACTTTCTGAGCCGCTTTAATTCTCACAATCAGCTCTTGTTCGGCTTGAACAGCATATAATCTCATCGGTCTATAATCTGTCTCAAATAGCAATCCAGACAAACAACAATATTCTATCAAATTCGAAACACCAATCGTCGATAAGGATAAAGAACATACCTTTCGACTTAGTGCATCTGCTGCTGCATTAGAATTCCCCGGATAGTACTTGATTTCACAATGGAAGTTTTTAAGCAAATCAAGTCATCTTCGTTGTCTCATATTCAACTCTGACTGTGAAAAGAGATATTTCAAGCTTTTATGATCAGAATAGATTTCAAACTTTTCACCGTAAAGGTAGTGTCGCCATATCTTCAAAGCAAAGACGATGGCTGCCAATTAAAGATCATGAATTGGGTAACGAGTCTCATGTGGCTTCAGCTGTCTCGAGGCATAAGCAATAACATGTCCTCGCTGCATCAGAATACAACCCAATCCTCGGTGAGATGCATCACAATAAACCACAAAATCACCAGTACCTGATGGAATAGTCAATATCGGTGCACTGGTCAGTTTTTTCTTCAACTCAAAAAAACTGGACTCACAGTCTTCAGACCATACAAACAGAGCATTCTTCTGAGTCAACTGAGTAATAGACTTGGCAATACTCGAGAAATCTTTAAAAAATCGATGATAATATCCTTCCAAACCCATAAAACTACGAATCTCGGGTACTGATGTCGGTCTCGGCCAAGAAATCACGGCTTCAACCTTGATGGGATCAACTAATATACCATCTCCGGATATGATGTGACCCAGAAATACAACCTGTCTCAACCAAAAGTTGCATTTGACAGCTTAGCATATAATTTCTCAGCCCTCAGAATTTTCAATACAGTTCTCAAATGCTCGGCATGTTCAAACATATTCTTCGAATAAATCAAGATATCATCAATGAATATGATAACAAAATCATCAAGATACCTCTGAAATATACGGTTCATCAGACCCATAAACACAGCTGGAGCATTAGTCAAACCGAACGGCATGACAATAAACTCATAAGGTCCATACCTTGTTCTGTTTCGAGATATCAGAATCCCTGACTCTCAACTGATGATATCCAGATCTCAGATCGATCTTGGAATATACAGAAGAACCCTGCAACTGATCAAATAAATCATCAATACGAGGCAATGGATATTTATTCTTTACCGTTGCTTTGTTCAGTTGCCGGTAATCAATAGAGAGTCTCGTAGAACCGTCTTATTTTCGAACAAACAATACTGGAGTACCCCAAGGAGACACACTCGGTCTGATATACCCCTTGGCCAATAAACCCTCCAACTGTTCTTTCAACTCTTTCAACTCAATCGGTGCCATTCTCTACGGAGCCCTCGAAATCGGAACTGTACCTGGCATCAACTCAATACTGAAATCAATCTCTCGAATCGGAGGCAAACCAGGAATCTCATCTGGGAAACATCAGCAAACTCAAACACCACTGGCAATCCGCCAATGATGGACTCGATTTCAGTAGATCAACTGAATAGACAAGGAATCCCTCCGCTCCTTTCTGTAACAATCGAGTCATAGACAATACGGATATCAAAGGAATTCTAGATCGAGAACCCTTAACGTAGAATTTTCACTCATCAGCCATATCCGGTCTGAATCTCACAATCTTGTGGAATCAATCAACAGTAGCTCTGTACTTGATCAACAAATAGATACCACTAATACAGTCAAAATCAGGCAACCCAAGCACAATACAGTCTAACTCAACCTCATGCCCATCATACTGTAGCATACAATGTTTCACAGACTTCAGTGATATCAAACCTGTTCCCAAAGAAGAAGAGACAGACACTACAGCAGATAATGACTAAATAGGCAATGAATGCATCAATGCAAATCGCTCAGATATGAATGTATGCAATGCACCAGTACATATCAATACATATGCAGGATAACCAGAAATAAAACAGTTACCGGCAACAACATCGTCAGGTGCCTCCTGAGACTGCTCCTCTGTCACATTAAATACTCTGAACTGCTGTCTAGGAGGCTGGCTGACTGTCTGGCTACCTCCTGGCCTCTGCTGTGACTGAGATGGTGCTGACTGGAACGAATGAACAGCAGCTGCTCGTCTATCACTCTGTGCCGCTGATCCGGATGATTCGGCACCCTGTGATCTCTGAGAATCTCTCTAGGGACAAACTCTAGCAAAATGTCCCTGCTGTCTACAGATACGGCAACTGCCCAAAAATCCTCGGCACTGCTCTGTGGCATGTTTCCCCCCACAAGTGCTGCAGTAGGCTCCTGTATAACCCTGACCGATCTGTTTTGAGCAACTAGAACTTGATGAACTGCTTCCAGATCTCTTAAACTGCTTCCCTCTGGTTTTCAGGAAATCTTTCTTTCCACCACTGCTGCTGCCACTCTCAAATCGGGGAGGTGGTTGTTGTGGTCTCGGTGCTAGAGGCACAAACGAAGCTCCCTTCTGTCTCATCAGACCAGCTTCGACTCCCTTGGCTCTATTCAAGGCGTCAGTAAAATTGTTCGGTCGCCCTGTATTCACCAATGTAAATATTTCAGGATTTAGGCCATCAATGAACTGATCCGCAACAGCTTCGTCGTTTTCAGCCACATGTGGAGAAAACCGCAGTAATGTAGAGAACTTGGCAACATACTCCTCAATGTTCAACTGTCCCTGTCTCAAGTTTGAAAACTCCGCTCCCTTGTCCTTTCTACACGACACTGGAAAGAATCTCTGATAAAATTCAGTTCCAAATACATTCCAGGTAATAGTCGTACCTCAATGCTCCAATGCTCTCTTCGTCGTAATCCACCAATTCTTTGCGAAGTCATGTAATTGGTGCCCAATCAGTTTCACTCTCCGCTCATCGGTGTAATCCAAGAACTCAAAGAGCATCTCAATGTCCTCTAACCAACTCTCACAATCCACTGAAGTCTCAGTACCCTTCAGAGTCGGTGGATGGAACGACTGAAATCTCTTCAGCAATGTTTCCATCGGTGTTGTTGTAACATCCATTGGAGGATTCGAAGTGCTACCCTGTTCTGGTATTCTTCGAGGATGCATATCTGATTACCAAAAAGGTTAGCAACCAAATACAACAAATCTGTTTCAGTCCTCCTCCGATCATCTACTGCTGATCAAGAATCGGTTCTGATTCATTCTCAATAACACATGTTTCCAAATCAAGTCAGATAAACAGATAAACATTCATTATAAAGCAGTAGAACATAATAGATTGCTAGCATGTAAAAGCAAGGAAGAAAACTCAATCTACCCCGCTCACTAGCTCTTATCTCAATCTAAAGGATCTATCGCTCTGATACCACCTGTTGTGGGGACCCGGACGCTAATTCATTTCTTAATCGTCTGTGGGAATAATTAAATCAATTATAATAAACAGGGTCTAAATTTTTTTTATACAAGTGTCAAGTGCGGAACGTAATGGAATTCATTCGAATATATACATCGAAACAAAGTACAAGTCTTGTACCATATACAATCATTTAAAACTAAGGTTTAACAACTACATATCAAGTGTTCAAACCCTATCTAGAATCCAAGTCCGTAGTCTCCACTCTACTCACGATGTCTCTTCATCTCCTCGACCTTGATCCTGTCCCACCTGTTATCATGAACACATACAAACACGACAACAGCCGGATAATTCCGGTGAGAAATATATATCAGTATAAATCAACGATACATGCAATCATATAATCAATATAAAGAATGAGACAGATATCAGTAATATGAATCAAAACCTGAAAACATAATTCCATATAAATCTATAAATCAACTCCTGAATCTATATCTCAGACTAGACTCATTCCTAGTCTGGGGATCCTGGTTTCCAGATGTTGGCATACTATATCGAATTTCAATAAAAGAAGTAAATCCACCTGTAATCAAACACCGATATAAACAAAACATCCATTGTCTTGACCTTTCCGTCACAGACTTTGGCAACCTCCGCCAATCACTCTTCGGTGACAATGTGCAATGGGTCAGTGACGATTCTATCACCATCAGGCCCGCCTGTCACTAGACCAATCGTCTAATACATGCTTTCTATAAATCAATAGAACAAGCAAATCAATCCAATCAATGCACACAATAACAATAAGTATGTGGTTTAGGGAAACTCAAGTATTTCACACTCGAGTCATTCTCCCGATTCGACATTGACTTATACCTTTCTTTAATAAGTTCTGACAACGTCCATGTAATGCCCGAGATTTTGATTCTGTTAATCTGAGATTATTGATTTTGAACTGATGTGATTATAGACGGGCCATTCCGAGACCAGATTGGGTGAGGCATGTGATTTATGTATATTTTGTACAGAACTGTTGGCGCCCAAGCGGTAGAAAAGGGCTGCCCGAGCGCCAATGCATCACAAGAATGGATTTTGGACCGAGAGTCTGGCGGCCGAGCGGTAGTTTTTGATCGCCCGAGCGCCAGTGTTCAATAGGATTATGTTCGGGCGGAAGATGCTGCGCCCGGGCGGTAGTTTATGACCGCCCGAGCGCCAGTGCATAGCAAGTCAAGGGATCGGACAGAACATGCCGCGCTCGAGCGGTAACTTGCAACCGCCCGAGCGCCAACTGGAATTCAAAAAAAATGAGCCACGTTTCATAGACATGCAACTTTATATTTATATATATATATATTTCTTTCCTTCAGAATTCATGATATACGCCTTTACACCCTTTAGATTTTGATTTACGCAAGATTCATCCGTCCGATTTTTAATCCGACTGTGGTATCGTGTTTCTATCGACGTGAGCTTCAACTGGACGTAATTTTTCTTATGTTCTGATATGATTTGAAATTATGATATTGTCAGAATCAGATATGATTGATATATGCTGTTACTGACATAGTAGACATCGTATAATTGAAACCGGATCGAAGAACATATACCGTATGTAATTGTTATGAATTTTCAGAGTTGATTTGATTGTGATTAGACCGATGTGATATCAGAATTGTGTTGTTATCAATTATGAGATGTTGGGATTGATATCTGAGTGATACTGTATTGCTGGGTATATTGATATTATTCAGATTTTGATCAGATGAGTTGTTGATTGTATATACTGATATTGTATTGCCAGTATTTCGAGATTGTACAGTTATGCCGTTAAAACAGAATTTGATTGAGTTCTGATTATATCTACTACTGATTTGATTGAGGAGTATATTGATATCGTGTCTATTCGATATTGTCATTGCCAGATTGATATGGACAGATTTGGATTTGAGACTTTGACTTCGTCAGACCGAGAAGAGAAATGTATAAATTAATGTTGATTCGGGATTGCACAACTCGATTTTGAATTGACTTGAGTTTCCAAAAAACACATACTTTATATTATTGCATCGATATTTGCAATTGATAAGTTTGATATGTCTAGGCTATGGATGTATAGTCTAGTATGTGTTGTGATGAGTCAGTGCCAGGACATGCCAGGGCGGATAGGCCTTGTTTTGGCAGGATATGCCAAGACACCGGACGTTTGGTCATATTGATAGTGCGTAGGAGTGGAGCAACTTCTATAGCGAGATTCAATATGGACAGGACCAAAGTCCGTAATAAAAACGTACCGCCACCACGATTGGAAGAGTAGGTGGGAGATTGTTGCGTTCTTATTCAGACCGGGATCCCTAGATTAGGAATGAGTCGAGTCAGAGTCTCAGAGTCACAGAGCGTGATTTATCGCTTGATATTGATTCATGTTTTCCGATTTTGGTACATGTTCAGAGTGTGATTTACATTTTGATATTGATTCATGTTTCTGACTATGATACATGTTATAGATATCTGCTTCATGTTTTTATATCTGTTTATATGAAATGCATGTATACATGGTTTATACTGGGAATATAATTCTCACCGGAGTTATCCGACTGTTGTCTTGTTTGTATGTGTGCATGACAACAGGTGGGACAGCACCAGGTTCAAGATGAGGACGAGAGAGGACTAGTTTAGCGTGGAGATTCGGACCCAGAATTAGATCTGTTTCATTACTTGACATGTAGTAAATGAACAGTAGTTGTTATGATATAATTTTGTACAGGACATGTACTTAGATCTTGATACTGATCTTGTAAATGAAATAAGATTTATTTCATATGTTTCCGCTTTTGTATTTAAAAAAAAACAAAATTTAGACTTTGTTTATTTAATTGATCAAATTATTCCCAAAGATGATTAAGAAATCAATTAGCGTCCGGGTCCCCACAGTTCAAATCTGGAATTCGAAGTCTGTCAATACTCAATCTGGCAATGACAATATCAACAAGTACAATATCAATATACTTCTCAAATCAATACCGAATCTGATCAATCTGAATCTAACTCAAAATCAACGGCGTAACGATATAATCCTGATATCCCCGTCAATATAATATCACCAGATATTAATTACAATCCATAACCAATATATAATATAACATGTAATCAAATAATGATCCACATCTATCCAATATCAATCGATATAATCTGAAAAACCATAACAATTCCATCATCAATCTGTTTTTCAATCTGACTTCGATTCTATGATGTCTAACATGTCCAGAACACCATATATAAATCATATCCGATTCTGACAATACCATAATTTCAAGACATATCAAAACTTAATAAAACTTACGCCCCGTTGAAGCCTGCGTCGATAGGAACTCAGTACTGAACTCGGATTCAAAATCTAAAGGGGGGATCAAAGTATAAAGGCGTAAGGATTTCACAATCCTTTCTGGCCCATTTCTCGTTCTTTATCTTTTCTTTTTGATAATTTCTGAAGGAATTGGCTTATATATATCATAGTTGCATGTTAAGCTACGTGTCACTTTTCTTGAATTCTGGTTGGCGCTCAGACGGTCATGAATTTCCGCTCGGGCGTGGAACGTTCGGCTCTCTCTTGTTATCTAATGGCGCTCGGGCGGTCATGAATTTCCGCCCGGACGCTCGCTCGGCGCTCGGGTGGTTAAAACTTACCGCCTGGGCGCGGGGTGCTAGGGTTTCTTGCATTATTCAATGGCGCTCGGGCGGTCAAAAACTACGGCCCGTGCGCCAAACCTTCGGTCCAAAATTATTGCTTTTCATATGCTTTACCCAATCTGGTCTCGGAATGGCCTGGCTATAATCACATCGGTTCTTAATCAATCATGTCAGATTAACAGAATCAAAATCTCGGGCATTACAGCAGCCGTAGTATTTTCCTTGAAGATTTGGAAGCATTATTTGTACGGAGAGAAGTGCCAGATTTTTACCGAACACAAGAGCCTCAAATACTTCTTTACACAAAATGAGCTGAATATGCGTCAAAGGCGTTGGTTGGAGCTAGTGAAGGACAATGACTGTGACATATGCTACAACCCGGGCAAAGTTAATTTAGTTGCGGATGCACTGAGCAGGAAAGTCGCAGTGATGGTTCATTTGGCGATTTCGAGGCCTCTTCAGTCTGAGATGCAGAGGTTTGATCTAGAGACATATCCTCGAGGTAGAGTTTCCCGTCTCTCTACTTTGACGATTCAGTCTTCCCTTCTAGACCGTATTCGGAGTGGTCAGTCAGCAGATGAACGTTTGACAAAGTTGAAGAAGAGAGATGAGGCCAACGGCAGTATCTTGTATACAGTTAGCGACGGCATTGTGAGATACCGAGACAGGATTTGGGTCCCTAGCAGTGATTCTATTCGGGCAGATATTTTATCAGAGGCCCACATGTCGCCGTATTCTATTCATCCTGAGAGTAC
This sequence comes from Primulina tabacum, assembly GCF_025594145.1. NCBI lineage: Eukaryota > Viridiplantae > Streptophyta > Magnoliopsida > Lamiales > Gesneriaceae > Primulina > Primulina tabacum. Next base: position 30,873,472 of record NC_134551.1, read on the forward strand.
GAAGATGTGCAAAGATCTGCAGTTGTAGTACTGGTGGCCCGGAATGAAGAAGGATATCAGACGTTTTGTATCCGAGTGTCTGACGTGTCAACTAGTGAAAGCGGAGCATCAGAGACCGGCAGGTATGCTCAAGCCTCTTCCTATTCACGAGTGGAAGTGGGAGAATGTTACCATGGACTTCGTTGCCGGTTTGCCGAAGTTAGTCAGAGGATCAAATGCTATCTGGGTGATTGTTGATCGTCTTACCAAATCAGCGCACTTCTTGCCCATTAAGACGACTTTCACCATGATTCAGTATGCAGAGTTGTATATCCGAGAGATAGTCAGACTTCATGGTATTCCCGTTTCTATAGTGTATGACCGAGATCCTAGATTCACTTCCGCATTTTGGAAGAGTCTGCATTCAGCAGTGGGTTATTGTTTAGCACATCATTCCACCCTTAGACAGATGGGCAGTCAGAGAGAGTTATCCAGATTTTGGAAGATCTTCTCCGTGTTTGTGTCATCGATTTCTCAGGAAGTTGGGAGTCGAATTTGCCATTGGTAGAGTTCACCTATAACAACAGTTTCAAGTCGTCTATAGGTATGGCTCCATATGAAGCACTGTATGGCCATAAGTGCAGATCGCCTGTTCATTGGGATGAAGTAGGGGAAAGATCAGAATTGGGTCCAGATATCATTCAGTAGGCTGCCGATGTAGTAGTCAAGATCCGTGATAGGATGAGGACTGCCCAGAGCCGACAGAAGAGCTATGCGGATCAGAGGAGGAGAAATCTAGATTTTGCCGTTGGCGACCATGTTTTTGTGAAATTAGCACCTATGAAAGGGGTTATGCGGTTCGGGAAGAAAGGAAAGCTCAGTCCGAGATTCATCGGACCATTTGAGATCCTTGAAAGGGTTGGGACGTTAGCTTATCGTGTTGCTCTTCCGTAGAATCTGGCCGGAGTACAAAATGTGTTCCACGTCTCTATGCTGAGGAAGTATATGGCGAATCCTTCGCATGTCCTGAATTTTGAACCGTTGCAGCTCACTCCAAACCTGTCTTATGAAGAGAGACCAGTGCAGATCTTAGACAGACAGAAGAAGAAGCTTCGGAACAAGGCTTAATCATTCAGAGGAGGAAGCTACGTGGGAATCTGAGCCAGAGATGAGGAGTCGGTACCCCGAGTTATTCGGTAAGTTTTAATTTCGTGGATGAAATTTCTTTTAAGGGGGGGTGAGTTGTAGAACCCGTTAAATCAGACTACGTATAAGCCATGCATAATTTTTAGTATTTAAATTAAAAATGATTTCTTTATTATTTAAGGCATTTTAAAGTTACCTAGTCTTGATTATTTATTTTAAATCACATAAGTTTAGTTTTGTCTTTTCGGATAAATAAGCGAGGCCGGACTGGAGTTGGAATAATGAGATAAAATTTTAATAATGAGAAAATATTCCTAAATTTAATTTAAGATAAAGAATAAGTTATTTTAATGAAAAAGAATGTTTATGGATTTGTTTAATTAATTGGAATTAAATAGTAAATAAGTTATTTTATGTCCAATAATTTAATTAAAAGCCTAAATTAAAATATGTGACCAATTGAGATAAGTTAATCTAGGCTTATTTTATTTAAGAAAAGTTAACTTCACATGTTGGTAAATTTAATTTAAAAATTAGTCATGCATGCAAGATAATGTCTATCCTAAATTAATTAGTTATTTCACTAAAATACATAATTAGTTTTTAAAACATTAATGAGTTAAAATTCAATAATTAAGCAATTTTTCCCTCCATTTTAATCCTAGAATTCGGCCATAACCAATAGAATATTTAAAAAGTTTGACAACTCAATTCCTTTGATTCCTTCCTTATCCATTTTTGGTAGATAATACATCATCTTTTAATCATCAATAATTAATAATTAAGCAATTTTCTACCCTTATTGGACATGAAGATTTTCGGCCAACCTCTACTAAATAAAATCAAATCGCACCTTATTCTTTATCTATCAAACTCTAGGATAGGAAGATTCATTTGCCATTCAATTATCCCTTTTATCTTGCACATAGTGCAGATTTTCGGCTTCCACCTATGCCCTCACGGTTTGGTTTTTTTTGTTGATTTACAGGTCGGCTCGATTCCTAGGCTCCCAATGCTACTTATGGTCATGTCCTAGGGTGTGTTAGGGTCAAGTTTGATCAAGGTTTCAAGCCCCAAAACCAAGTTAGGTGCCCAACTCGGTACGCAAGAAACAAATGTCATATTTGTGTTTCATTTGCTGTCATTTGCTTGCGTAGGATGGTGTTAGAGCCATGGCTGGCCTAGGGCCAGTAGCCATGGCTAGTACCCTCCCCTAGCAAGCGTAGAACACGGTCAAGTTGGCCCTAAGTGGCTTGAGCCATGTCCCAAGTCGTTCGGACAGAAACAAGACAAGCAGCCCCTTCGGTTTATATTTCCTTTCGTGTGAGTTGGTTCGGTTCTTTGAGGTTGGTGTGGATCTTGGTTGGATTTTTAGCCCTTAGCCATGGTTCACACAACACCTCATGATGTCTAAATCCTAGCATGGTCAATCACATGGCCACTGGAATGATCCATGACAGCAAAACCAAGCAAAACCCCCACGCGTGCCCCGTGTGTTCTCGGGTGAAGCTTGGAATCGTCGTAGGTGTTGGCTTGGATTGTGGTTGGCCTAGGGCCCTTATCCATGGTTCAAACCATACCTTAGGATGTTGGGAAGAGGCTCTGGTTGGTGGTTTAAGCCCCAATGGCCAATATCCTCGTAAACGAAGCGATGCAAGCACAGTTGCTGCTGCTGGAATTTTTGGACAGCAGCTTTGAGCTTCGGTTCAGAGGTGTATTTCGAGTTCTTGTTTGGCTTTTAGCCTATGGCCTTGGACTATACAGTACTTCATTAAGTTAGAAAGGTCATGTTTTTGGCCGTTCGTGATTTGGTTAAGTTTAGAGGTCGTACGAAAATTTACGGTGCAATGGGCCAAAGTGACTCTAGAAAGAGCGTTTCATGTTTTTGACCTCCATTCACCAAATTTCGAGTTTTAAAATTTTTAGGAGCATTATGTCATCATTTTAAGGATATTTTGGCCCTGACTAAACGATGGTTCGATGTTGGTTCGGGTTGATATAGAGTCATGGTTAGATACTAAGTTTGTTGGGCGTAATTGTCTCGTTTTTGGTGCGGTTATGATATGTTGGTCGAGTTGAGTTTATTTGCATGTCTCTCATGTTAGAACTAGCTCGGAGCGAGCCTGGGAACGATCCAACTAAATTGGTAAAATAACACACGAATTTAATTATATTACGTGCATAAAATACAAAAAAATTTATTTTTGAGATACATGCGATATGTCTTGTGGCCACTTCACACTTATGGGATTGCAGCTTATGGGATTATTAATTCACTGGGTGACCTGCGATCATGTTCATGTATGGGTAGGGATATCGAGTCCAAGGGCTGTGATGATCTCAACCGCCCAGTATACTGTGGTTTAGTCTGATCAGACGAGCATGTTATGTTACGTTACGTTATGGGCCACTTGCGTAGACCATTACCTCAACAGAAAATTATGATATGCTATTTTATGACAGGGCTCTATCGAGCAAACATTTTACGTACGATATTCAGTTATGCACGTATTTATAATTATTCATGACACGATTTTTGCATTACGCTTTACGACATGATATCTTTTCATGGCACGAAATTTTATGATATATTTTACTTGTTATTCATGATATATGCATGCTGAGTCTTTAGACTCACTAGACTTGATTGTTGTAGGTACTGATGAGGTCGGGACCGAGGGCGGGGACCAGTGAGCCATCTTGGGTCGGCAGTAGAAGGAACCCGAGGACCTCATTTTCAGCACTTACTATTTTTATTCCAAACTCAGTTTTTATTTTGTTGAATTATTTTAAGTTGTTGTTTTGAATACATTATTTACTTCCGCTGCTACTTTGAATATTAAATCTTTTTATCAGTTTATTTTATGAATGAGGCATTTTATTTATTTAAAGAGAAAAATTTGAAATAATTCCGCAAATTTTCAAATACGAAATACGAGCCTCTACACTTCTGCTCAGCCATGTCTGTTCTACCACTACCTAGGCTACCATGACTTTTGAAATTTGGTATGGCTTCTGAAATCAGCTATGGCGGTTCCAATGTCAATTAACACATGATTTATTTAATTAAAAGACACTTAATCAGGTTTAGTTAACTTAGTAGAATTCGAGCTACTGCACATACTAACCAGTTTGAATAGTCCTCCAACTCAATATAAAGTTCGAAACATACTGTCCAAATTCAATTCGCCTCAACTTAATCATAGGTAGTGAAGAATTTCGAGATACACAAAACCAAATTTTTTTCAAGTCTCTGAAGCATAATTGTACACACCGTCCAAATCATGTAACCAACATGCATTTATTTAGAAAAACAATGAAACATCTAATAATCTATTAAAGCATTTATAAAAAATTTCAGCATATAAATTTAAAGCAGTAAAAACTCACAGACTTGAGGCATGACTTATTGAGCTTCTCGGGGCTTCATAATATGATTAAAAATGATTATATTTACTAAAAATGATAGATTTGAAATTACTTTACGAGACGAGTATGATTGTACCCAGGAAGTCGATTTTGGGCAAACGAGGGACTTTTGAAATTTCAAATGCATTATTTTTTAAAACTAATTTTTAAAAAATTTCATTTTTAAATAAATAGTTGTTATGGGGCTCAATTTAAAAATTTTGAGTAGTCCTAGCCGAGTAAGGGATCCTAGGCGCATAACGAAGGGACTCGAGCGGCTGTTGCTGGTGTAAGAGGCTGCAGCGTGGACCAGGAAGCTCAAGGCTGGCTCGGGTGGAGCTGCAATTGGTACAGGGTCGGCTAGGGTCAGGTGTCATCGATGGCTAAGTAGTAATAAGGGTCCTAGTTCTAGATGGAGTCCTAGGGAAACTAGGATACTTGCGCGGCTAGTGGTCTTGCAGGTAGGGTTCGTGCAAAGTTTACGGGATGGTTATATGGGTTAGGGCTGGTCAGTAGGGTCCCTAGGGGGGTTGGTCATATGATGGTTTGAGGTGGCTCAGGCATGGATCAAGAAAAACACAAGAGGGCTCGAGAGAAGTGGCTTATTATGATCAAGTCAAGGTTATGGAGAAGAGAAAAAAGGTCGAGCCATGGTCCACGGAGGTCTTCATGGCTCACGAGGGTATTTTATTTATAAAAAGTTTATGTTTAAAGTTCGGAATTAAAATATTCATGTTTGGATTAATTCGAGATCAAAATGTTTCACGAAATAGTTACAGGTAATTAAATTGAAATCCTCGAATTTACACTAAATAAAAATATAAAAATTAAATCTAAGCTTAAATAATTATTTGGCGAGGTCTAGAGTCAATAAAAGTAAAAAAAAGTCAAAATCGAGAAATTTTACATTTAGGGGCAAAATTGTAATTATACACCTGGGTAGTGCAAAAGGGTTGGCAGCGTCCCCGAAGAGTCATAACACATGTTAGATGACATATTATGATGATTTTGATGAAAATACGATATTTAATGAATTATTATAAAGCTGTAAAATTTTTATTGTAAATATGTTATTTTTGGAAAGCCATGATATTTATGGAAAAAAGATGAAATGAAACATATTTTGAAAGACATGATGAATTGACTGTGACAAAGAGGATAGAGTGTTAGAACTAAATTTCGATGTTTGACAAACTAAAGCGTTTAAAAGATTAAACCAACTGATCAAGAAGACTGATAGAAACTAATCTAAAATATGCGAACTTTCGATTGCCAGTAACTGAAGAATATTACGCACATTTTCTAAGGCAACTGAACTAGCATGTGAACTACGCAGACAAATGATTGATCAGTTGGAAACTGATCAGTTACTACAAACAGTTGAGATCTTATCAGCTGATCCATTAGCTGTACACGTCATCAGTTAAGGAAAAAGACATTCAACCGACAAAAGCTGACTGCAACAAAGAGCGGTATCGCCGCATTTCAAAAAAGCTGCAGTGTACGACTGTTAGAAGAATGTTGATGTGGCAAGCAATGGATATAAAGTTTCAAATCATATTTAATATTATCGTTGGAGGGAAGCCTATAAATAGCAGAGAAGAGCAGCTGAGAAACGACTTTGGAAAAACTCTCTTGGTGTATAAAACAATCAACTGATCAATTTACTATTCTGTTACTCTGCTAAAATCCTTCCAAATATAAAAGCTCAAGCATATTGTATACATTCATAGCTTTCAGGCTATACTTCGAGCTTTCAAGCACATACTATAATACTTGATTTTGCAAAAGATCAGTTGTGCTAAAATATTTCAGTTCTGGTGAATACTGTAAACAAGTTTGTAACTAAGTGTTTCAGTTTGACATTGTCAAGTCTAAAACTGAAGTAGTTTCTGTAAAATTGTTTGTATCGATCAAAGTTTTTTAGTTAATATCCTATCATTGTGATAAAAGTGGTGACGTATGAGTATTTGAAATCTCCGAACATCCATAAAATCGTGCGTCTTCTTATTTCAGTTTTTATTATATCTATCAGTCAGTTTATTTCAGCAACATTCATTGTTAACTGATTGATATTGACTTACAAGATTCCCGAGTATCAGTTTATCACTAAACTAACTCATCTAAATTAGAAAAGGTTGTGAAAGTTGTGAGTGTTTATTCAACCCTCACCCCCTTTCTAAACACTTCTCCACCTTTAACCGATCCTATCAAGTGGTATCAGAGCGGTTGAATCTTATTTCCTGAATATTTCTATTACTGATCACCATGTCTTCATTCAACAAAATTTCAATGTTATCCAGAGAAGATTTTGATGATTGGAAAATTAGAATGCATGCTCATCTAGCTTCACAAGACGACGACATGTGGTACGTTATTACAGACGGACTTATGAAAATATTGTAGGCAAACACTGTTTTTGCCATAACTGATGGGGCACCGCACCGCATTGAAAAACCACGAGATGAATGGACAGCTGAAGACAAGAGAAAGGCCAACTTGGACAACGTGGCTAAAGATATTCTGTACAAAACGCTGAATAAAGTCACTTTCAGCAAGATAAAGATGTGCAGAACTGCTAAGGAAATCTGAGAGAAACTGATTCAGCTCTGCGTAGGCAATGAGAAAACAAAAGAGAATAAGCTATCTGTTTCTGTTCAAAAGTTCGATAATATCAAGATGAAGATTGGAGAATCCATGCATGAATACGATGAAATAATCAGGGGCATAGTCAAATAATTGAATGCACTTGGAAAAGTGTTTTCAAATAAAGAGGTAGCACTGAAAGCAGTCAGAGGTCTTCCCAAGGAGTGGGATGTTAAGCCATGGCAATTAGAGAATCGAAGGACCTGAACAAGGTCAAACTTCATGACTTATTTGCTGATCTAAAAGCCTACGAGTTTGAGTTGCAAACCAGAGAAGGTAAACCTTCAACACTAGCTGCTACAACTGCCTTAACTGCTGTCAAACTGGAACCAACTGTTTCAATTGACAAATCTACTGATCATTTAAGCAATTACGCTATGTCATTGTTTGTCAAAAAATTTGGAAGATTTATGAGAAGAAATCAAGGAAACCTTCAAAGACAATATCGGAAAAATCACTTCAAAGAGGAACTTAATGCTTGCTACAACTGTGGCAAAACATGTCATTTCATTGCCAACAGTCCCAAGCCAAAGAAGGACAGTCGAGGCTCAATTGAGAAGGAAAAGAAACCTTATGAACACAAGAGAAGATCTAAAAATGACAAGAAATCTTACAGAAAGAAGCACGAGGTGCTTCTAGCTCCAATGATGATGATGAAGAGGTCAAGTGTCTGATGGCTAATGACACAGAATTGGAGTCAACAAGTCAACATGTATTCGACTTTAGTTCAACTGACTTCACACGAGATGAACTTATTTCTACACTTCATGACATGGTTAATGAGTATCACAAGATTGCTTTATCTTTTGAGAAGGCCAGAGCAAAGCAAACGTATCCAAAAGACGACAAAACTAAAACTAATGAATCAGTTGATCTGTTGAGTCTTAAACGGGAGATTGCTGAGCTAAATGTTGAAAGAAGCAAGAATCAATCTATGATTCATCAGTTCATGCTTGAGAATTCAAAGCAAACTGAGTGAATTAATGCACGGAATAAATCATCTTTTGCACTAGCTGAAATACAAGATAAACTAAAATCAGTTACTAATAAAACTGGTTTAGGGTTCAACAACCAAGATGAAACTTTCACCAGCGATACTCAGCCAAAACTAAATATAGACAAAGGGAAATATATTCACTTTGTTAAATCAGTCATGGTACAATAACAACCAGAGCCAATTAAACCAGTTGTACAACCTATTGAAAATAAGAACAAGGCTAGAAGGTATGGTATTGGTTATAGCCCAAAAATTTCAGTTGACCCACAAAGTCAGTCACCAAGAAGGTTCAGAAATAAAAAACCTGAACTATTTGTATGGCTATTCAATTACTATAACAATAAGCCAGTTCAGAAAAGATATCGGCTGAACAACCAGTTGAAAAAGACTAAAACTCATATTGTTTCATCTGCACACTATACATCAAGCACACACAAGACAAGAAAAACTATCTGGAACATATCAACTGGAAAGTCAGTTAGACTGGTCCAAGTCTGGGTTCCTAGAGGACTAATCAGTTTAGGACCCAAATAGATGTGGGTACCAAGATTATATATTGTGTGTGATCGCAGGTGTAGAGCCCAAATTCAGTACACATAAAACCCATGTATTTATTTAATTGTTAAATTATTTAGTTAAGCTTAAAATGATTTTATGGATACATGATTTATTAAATTGTATATTTAAAAAATTTTCACGTCTTTGTGATGCAAGTTAAAGTGCTCCTTTGAGTTTTATGTTTCAGACGATTATTCGATGCGAGATCGAGAAAAAGAGACCGGCGAAGATTTTGACGATTTTAAATTTGGTATTTTATTTTAAGTTATGAATTGTGCATTTTAAATGTTTTATTTAGTTTTTAGCATTTTAAAAACCTAATTTGGTTATTAGGTGATTTTAGAGTTTCAGAATTTTAAAAAATTTAATAATTGTGTATTTTATTTAAAATTTTTTAAGATGCTAATATTTTGTAGGGAATTAGGATTTCAGTTAGTATATTCAGTGATTATTATTATTTTATTATTCTAATTAATCCCTTAATTCCCTCCCACTAACCCACTAACACACACATTCACGGCTATAGACACACAATTCATTTCCTTTCATTTCATTTTATTCTCTTAAAAGAAGATAGCTCGGGTTCTTTAATCTTCCTCTAGCAGCCACCCCTTCTTCTGAAATTTTCCTGCAATTCATCGTGCATTTCTTCACAAATCGTTCCGGATGAACCCTCGGGTCCTTCCCGCTTTGGTATCGTTGGTTCGGTAATTTTAAATATCAAAAGACAAGTATATTCTTTCATTTTTGCATCGAGCTTGTCATAGTAATAATTTTGATGTTTATTGTATGAAAAACATGTGTATGTTATGAAAAATTTTGAGCAAAAATGGTTAGATCGCTTTTAAAACGATTTTTGAATCTCAAAACTCGAAATTTGCTGTCGATTTAAATATTGCGATTTTTTAGTCCATTTTCTTGAAAGCCTTTCAATATATAAATCGTAGAAATTTTTGATACCTTCGATTTGACAGTAAATTCGAAATATTTGGATTAGAAATGAGTGAGTTATGATGGTTTTCGTGGGACTGCTTAAACTGCGATTTTCTGAAAATGCGTTCTTGATGTGTTCTTGAAGTTTTATTGTTGCAGGCTTCGTTGGGGATCGACAGGTGATTGTTGCTGCATTTATGTATGTTGAATATGACGTTGGGATGGTTTTTAGCGTGTCGGTTTGAGTCGATAGGCACTTGATTACGTCAGAAGTCGTAGGATGCGTTTTGGTGAAAAAATGTCATGTTTACAGGTTGTGTTGCATTGTTTGAAGTGCGTCGTCGTTTGTATGGGTTTGAGTGAATGCCGTAGCATCCTAGGATGGGTCTCGAGGCGTTGGTTCACGGTCCGTATGATCGAGTTAGGAGGAATAATCCATAAGTGTAGTGATTCTCCGTTAGTTTACAATTCCAACATGTACACGGACCCTAAGCCAAACCATTACACGGGGTCCGTGCCCTTGTTTCCTTCGAAATGTGAAATTCCAGCATCTACACGGACCCGGACCCTAACACGGTGTCCGTGTACAAAAAAAATAATTAAATTAAATTTTAGGGAATGTTTTGAGGTTTGATATCACGATTTAGTACTATGATTAAACGAGGTCGAGTCTCGACAGATTTAGAATTTCATAAGGAAATTTGTCATTTTTGGGTGTGAGTATGACTATACGTCTATGTTATGCAATATAAGTATTCAAACTCATGTTAATATGTGCAGCAGTTGCCCCAAGCGAGATCCAACGAATCCCTTAAACACTATGTAAATATGTTTGACGTGCAAAAGAAAACATTTTTATATTTCTAAGGTATGCTAAATTTCTTGTGACCAATTTATGAACGGGTTTCGAAGTCGGTGAACATGGCCGAGGACTTCTCCACCCTGATAAAGCATGACCGGGTTTAGATTATGATTGAAAAGCGGTAAAGCATGACCAGGGACCAATCCACCCGGTAAAGCATGACCTGGGATCTCATATATGTGGTAGTGGACTTTCTCTGCCAGCCCTAGTATTGTGGTTTAGTCTGATCAGGCTTATTTATGTATCGGTCACTTGCTTTGAAACATATCTCTAAGCAAAATAATGTAATGTATGCTCAAGTATGTATGATGCAAGTATGTTTAAGAATAGTTTTATGAAGATGGCACGTCTATGTTTATGCTACTACGTTGAAGTTTCAAGTATGTTTACGCTATTACATTCAAGTTTCAAGTATGTAAGCCCTACTTTAAAGATGCATGTGGGTTTATTATGTAGCACTTGATTTATCTTGTTTATACATGTTGAGTCTTTAGACTCACTAGACTTGATCGATACAGGTGAGGATGACTTTGAGGAGACGAGGGGTGGGGACCAATGAGCTGACTTGGGCTTCGCAGAAGGCTAAACCCGAGGACAGCCCATGTTTTAAGATTTTATGCATGACGATTTTAATACTCTGATTTCACGTTATTGTTTACGATGTTTAAACCAGTGTTTTTCTTAGGCAAACTTTATTTGTGATCTCTTTTATTGCAAATATTTTGGATGAACAATTTATTTATAATCGAAATTTGAAAGTTTTTTTGTATTTAAGAAAATTTTTATTTTTCCGCAAATTTTAAATAGTTTAAAAGTACGGTACGTTACAGTTGGTATCAGAGCGGTGTTCTTGTAAAGGGTTATGCCTACTGCTAGTTGCGAGAAGCTCACGAAGCCACACCTCAAGTCTGTAAGTTTTAAGTTTTTAAATTTTTTCATGCAATAAGCATTAAGTCATTATTTAGAACGTGCATATTTAAATTCAAATTACGTGCATCCTATGATATGGATATTATGTTCATGCATGTTTGGTTTACGGGTTTGGTAAATGTTGGAACAGTATGCCTTCTAGACATAGAATTGTGTGTGAAGCAGGCGATGAGAATAGCGAAGCCCAGGATGGGGAGAGGGTCACTCCTCCTCGTCCACCCCCAGATATGTAGGCCCGATGCTTGCAGGAATGACTCAGTTCTTTGCACAGTTTGTGGGTAACCAAGCTATCGTTGATACAGGGGCGAGGCCCAGACCCGAGGCAGTATACGAGAGGTTTAGGGTGATGGATCGGAAGGAGTTCTTGGGGACTACTGACCCGATGATAGCGGAAGGATGAATTAAGTCCATCGAGGTAATCTTTGCATTTCTGGAGCTGCAGGATGCAGACATTGTCAAATGTGCAACATTCTTTCATACAGGAGACGCCAGACTTTGGTGGGAAAACGCATTAGTGTCAGTGAACTTGCAAACACTGACGTGGAATGGGTTCAAGGAGGTTTTCTGCTCCAAGTACTTCACTGAAAAAGTACGCTCCCGCCTGACCAGAGAGTTCATGTCGCTGCGACACGGAGACAGCAATGTGGCAGACTTCTTCATGAAGTTTGAGAGGGGGTGTCACATTGTGCCCCTGATTGCAAATGATGTCCGAGAGAAGTTGAGGCATTTTATGGATGGGTTGCGACCGATTTTGGGACGTTTTGTTCGAGTTGCTGGTCCTACGACTTATGCAGTTGCCATGTCGAGTGTTTTGACGACAGAGCAGGACCAGAGGGACATTGAGGTCGATAGGCAGGGCAAGAGGCCCTATCCGGCACCTCAGGAGCTGCAATAGCAGCGACCTCAGTTTAAGAGGCCTTTCCATTGACAGCAGGGAAAGAGGCCATTTCAGGGGCCGCCGAAAGGCAAGGGTCTTATTCCTCAGCTGAAGGCTCCACAGATGCCCAATGAGTACCCAGTGTGCCCAAAGTGCCACCGTCAGCATGCGGGACAGTGCTTATGGGAATCAGGCAAGTGATTCAAATGCTGAGCCGGCGATCACATGCTGAGAGACTGCCCACAGTAGAGGTAACCGACCCAGGGTAGAGTGTTCGCCATGCAGGCATAGAAGGCGAACACCGACACGACCCAGTTGACTGGTAATATTTTCATACAGAGAGTAGCCACAAAGGTCTTGATAGATTTAGGGGCCACTCACTCTTTTATTTCGGAGACGTTTGCTAATCAGCTAGAAGTCAAGTATATTGGACATGGCGTTAGCTATTCAGTGACAGTCACATCCGGGGAAGAATTTTCAGCTACTAGAGTGGTCAGAGACATCGATCTCGAGCTGCAAGGCCACATAGTGTATTCCGATCTAATCGTGTTGCCGATGTCAGAATTTGATGTTATCTTGGGAATGGACTGGCTGACGAAGAACATAGTTCTCATTGATTTCTAGAAAAGTCAATTTTGGTAAGACCGTTAAGCATGGAGTAGTTTATCTTTGAGCCGAATAGATGGAGGAGTTTCCCTCGTATGATCTCTTGCATGCAGGCACAAAGACTTATTCATAAGGGTTGTAAGGCTTTTTTGGCCAGTATTTTTTCCACACCTGATGTACCCACTCTGTCGTTACCTGAGATACCAGTAGTCAGAAATTTTCCTGACGTCTTTCCAGATGACGTCACAAGCTTTCCACCAGAGAGAGATGTGGAGTTTTCCATTGACCTTGTGCCAGGCACTGTGCCAATTTCAAAGGCACGGTACTGTCTAGATCCAACTGTGTGAGGCCCGGGGCCGAAGGCGGCGGGGGGTGATCGTCGGTGCCATGAGGTTGCACGGACAATGAGCGGCTCCTGGCAGGCTTCTAGGTGGAGGGAACATGAATGAACCGATCTCACACGGGAATGAGAGGGATTCCGAGACTGTTCAATGTAATGGACTGTACAGTTGAAAAGGGCTTAAAAGATTTGATTTGTACTACTCATATCACGAAGGTGCATCTTCTTTTGGGTAGCTCATCACATAAGAACTCCAAAGTCAAGCGTGCTTGACTTGGGGCAATTTTGGGATGGGTGACCTCCTGGAAAGTTTCCTAGGATGCGTGTGATTGAGGACATAAGCACGCTGAAAAGACTCGTCTTGGTACAGTGAGGACAGTCGTCGAATCTGGGCGTTACAGTTGGTATCAGAGCCGACCTCTCTTAGTACTGGTGTGGTTCGGGGACGAACCAAGCAGAAGCTGGTGCGCATGTGAGGCCCGGGGCCGAAGAGGGCGGGGGGTGATCGCCGGTGCCATGAGGTTGCACGGACAATGAGCGGCTTCTGGTAGGCTTCTAGGTAGAGGGAACATGAATGAACCGATCCCACACCGGAATGAGAGGGATTCCGATACTTTTCAATGTAGTGGACTGTAGAGTTGAAGAGGGCTTAAAAGATTTGATGTATACTACTCATATCACTAAGGTGCATCTTCTTTTCGGTAGCTCATCACATAAGAACTCCAAAGTTAAGCGTGCTTGACTTTGGGCAATTTTGGGCTGGGTGAACTCCTGAGAAGTTTCCTAGAGTGCGTGGGAGTGAGGACATAAGCACGCTGGAAAGACTCGTCTTGGTACAGTGAGGACAGTCGTCGAATCTGGAGCGTTACAAACTGAGATGGTAGAACTCAAGCAACATATTTAGGAGCCTCTTGGATAAAGAATTAATCCGCCTTAGTTTCTCACCATGGGGCGCACCAGTACTCTTCGTAAAGAAGAAAGATGGTAGCATGAGGTTGTGTATCGATTAACGATAACTAAACAATGTAACGATCAAGAACAAATATCCACTACCAATGATCGAGGACTTGTTTGATCAGTTGCAGGGAGCTACAGTGTTCTCTAAGATAGATCTTCGATCGGGTTATCATCATCTAAAAGTAAAAGATGCAGATGTTCATAAGACAGCCTTCAGAACAAGATATGAGCACTACGTGTTCTTAGTGATGCTATTTGGACTGACGAATTCTCCAGTGATATTTATGTACCTCATCAACCGATTATTTCAGCTCTACCTAGATCATTTCGTCATAGTTTTCATTGACGACATTCTTATATACTCGAAGATCCATGAAGAACACCGTCAGCATTTGGGTACAGTTTTGCAAGTCTTGAAGAGTCGCAAGTTGTATGTAAAATTCAGTAAGTGTGAATTCTGGTTGGAGAAGGAAGCGTTTTGGGTCATATAATATCCAGCAGTGGTATTGAGGTGGATCCAGCTAAGGTGGCAGCGGTTAAGGAATGGGTTGACCCAAAAAATGCGTCAGAGATCCACAGCTTTCTAGGCTTAGCAGGCTATTACAGGAAATTTATTCAGGGATTTTCTTCAATTGCAGTGCCACTCACTTCATTGACTAAGAAGAATGCTAAATTCATATGGAGTGGAGAGTGACAAAAGAGCTTTGGTACGTTGAAGCAAGCTCTTATTTCAGCGCCAGTGCTGGCCATGCTAGCAGGGCAAGGGAATTTTGTATTGTACACTGGTGTATCTATGCTCAGGTTAGGTGCAGTATTGATACAGCATGGTCGGGTCATAGCTTATGGCTCCATACAGTTGAAAGTGCATGAGAAGAATTATCCGACTCATGATCTTGAGTTAGCCGCCGTTGTCTTTGCATTGAAGATATGGAGACATTACTTGTATGGCAAGAAATGCCAAATTTTTACTGATCACAAGAGTCTCAAGTATTTCTTCATGCAAAAGAGTTAAATATGAGACAAAAGCGATGGTTGGAATCAGTGAAAGACTATGATTGTGAAATTAGCTACCATCCGGGGAAAGCTAATGTTGTGGCAGAACCCTTGAGTAGAAAAGTTGCAGTCGTAGCATAGACTTCAAGTGCAGAGATCTCTTCAGTCAGAGATACAGAGATTTGATATAGAGGTGTATCCTAAGGGCAGAGCTCCTAAGCTGTCTAATCTAACGGTCCAGTCTTCCTTACTAGACCGGATCCTTAGAGGCCAGTCTTTAGATGAGCAGTTACAGAAATTGAGACTGAAGGATATAGCCAAGGGCAGTGTACTCTACACTGTGTCTGATGCTATTGTGAGGTACAGAGGAAGGATGTGGGTGCCTAGTGTTGATTCAATTAGAGAGGATATTCTGACAGAGACACATGCATCTCCTTATTCCATTCATCCAGGATGTACCAAGATGTACAAGGATTTGCAGATTCTGTATTGGTGGCCAGTTATGAACAGAGACATCCGTTGTGGGGACCCGGACGCTAATCATCTTCTTAATCATCTTTGGGATTTAATTATCAATTAAGATAAACAGGGTCTAAAAGATTTTCTTTAAAATGCGGAAGGTAATGGAATCAATCTATTATACAAACCAGTATAATAATATAAATCTTGTACAACATGCTTCTAGTTCAAACTAATCGAAGGTTTAACTACTAAATTTCAAGTATTAAACCAAGTCTACATCCAAGTCCGGAATCACCACTCTAATCTCGATCTCTCATCATCTTCTTGACCCCGATCTTGTCCCACCTGTTGTCATGCACACATACAAAACAAGACAACAGCCGGATACTCCGGTGAGAATAAATCCCAGTATAAAACATGTATACATGCATATACACAATATAACTCATAAAGCATTTTATGATGCATAAAATTCATAACAATAGGTTTCATAGTCTAGGAAACAAAATCAAAATAAGCATTCAGTTACAATGGATTCCATAATCTCTGAAATCAAAATAAAATAAGCATGAAACTCAATTCAATTCATATCTTGACTCGACTCGACTCTAACTCTAGGGATCCCGGTGTGAATAAGACGTCACTGTCTGTCACCTACCCTCCCAATCGGGGTAACTGTACGTCTTATTCCTAGACTTAGGTCATATCTGTATCGAATGTCTACAATCGGAGTGAATCTGATCCGAAGCGTCGATACCACCGAACATCTAGTTTAGCAAGTCTGCTAATGACTCTCCTATTTCAATGCTTGAATATAAATCTATAAACAAGACATAATCATAATCAAATATAAATAATAAATCTAGTATGTGATTTAGGGAAACTCCAACCAAGTCTGATTCGAGTCGTATCTCCCGAATTCACATGAATTATACCTTTGTCTTCCCGGTCTGACGAAGACGAAAATTTGTATTCCAATCTAGTCCATAACCAGTCTGGCAATGACAATTGCATAAATACAATATCAGTATATAATTCGATTCGAAACATGTTCTGACCAATACTCAATTCAGTATATAATCTGATCCATATCTGAACAAGGTACAATCTAATTCATATAAACGATATCACGATACACTCGAGATCATTACTGAATCTGTTCAATCTAAATCAACTGATGTTTCAACGGCATAACAATGAAATCTCGATAATCCCGTCAATCTCAACATCACAAATATAGTCACCAGAATTCATAATCAATACCTAGTACAACTCATAATTTCAATAACAACACCAATCTGATATCGAATCTCAGTTAATCAATTCCAAAAATCATAACAATTACATAATCAGTCTGTTTCTTACTCTGACTTCGATTCTATGATTTCTAACATGTCAAGAACATCATATATGACGTGTATTCAATTCCAACAACATTATAATTTCAGAACATGTCAAAACGTAACAAAACTTACGTCCAGTTGTGGCTGTCGTCGCTAGGAACACAGTACTGAAGTCGGATTACAATTCAGACGGGCAGATCTTTCACAAAAGGCGTAAGGATTTTCTACAACCTTACTAAAACTTTTCTCGATTCCTTCGTTTCCTTTTTCTCTCTTCTGAAGAAATATGCATGTTTATATATATATATACCACGCATGCAGCAAGGCAAGTGGCCTGCTCCCTCGAGTAACACGTCTCGCGCATATGCAGCGACATCTTTCAGCGCATATGCGCGAGACCTTCTGGTCTTCGCACATTTCTTCTCCGCAGCTCGCGCATATGCGCGACTCATCTCCGCGCATAGGCGCGAGGTCCTCTGGACTTCACTTGTACAGCTCGCGCATATGCGCGACTCACTTCGCGCATATGCGCGAGGTCCTCTGCTCATGTAGCGCATATGCGCGCATCTGTGCCGCGCATATTCGCGAGGGCTACTGTTCCTCGCACATTTCCATGCATGATCTCGTTTTTCCCGGTCCGATCTTTTCCGTCTATAGTCATATCAATTATCCCCAAATCATTTCGGATTATCATAATCAAAATCTCGGGCATTACATCCGTCGATTTTTTTCTTAATGTCTCACTTGTCATCAGGTGAAGGCAGAGCATCAGAGGCTAGCAGGATGCTTATGCCGCTCCCTATCCCTGAGTGGAAATGGGAGAATATCATCATCGACTTCGTTGTTGGTTTGCCGAGGTCGGTCAGAGGATCCAATTCCATTTGTGTTATAGTGGATCTACTTACTAAATCGGCACACTTCTTGACAGTAAAGACGACTTTCTCCATGACGTAGTATGCGGAGCTCTATATCAGGGAGATAGTTCGATTGCACGGGATCTCAGTTACTATAGTGCCTGACAGGGACCCGAGGTTTACATCGTCCTTCTGGAAGAGTTTGCACGCAGCCATGGGGACAAAGTTGCTATTCAGTACAGCTTTCCACCCTCAGACAGATGGCCTGTCTGAGTGAGTTATTCAGATTTTGGAAGATTTGTTGAGAGCTTGAGTGATTGGTTTCCATGGAAATTGGGAATCGAAGCTACCTCATGTAGGAGTTTACATATAACAACAGCTTACAATTGTCTATAGGTATGGGTCCCTACGAGGCATTGTATGAGAGGAAGTGCAGATCGCCAATTCATAGGGATGAATTCAGTGAAAGATCAGAACTTGGTCCAGAGATTGTTCAGCAAACTGCAAATGTGGTGGTCGAGATCCGAGACAAGATGAAGACCTCCCAGAGTCGTCAAAAGAGTTATGCTGACAAGAGAAAAAGGGATCTTGAGTTTGCCGTAGGTGATCACGTTTTTTTTAAAGATATCACCTATGAAGGGTGTTATGAGATTTGGGAAGAGAGTACAAGCTTAGTCCGAGAATTATTGGACCGTTCAAAATTCTTGAGTTGGGACACTAGCTTATCGTGAAGCCAGATCGCTGAATCTGGATTGTGTACACAATGTATTCCACGTCTCGATGCTGAGGAAATACCTAGCGAATACTTCGCATGTTTTCTGCTTTGAGCCATTGTAGTTGACTCTGGATCTGTTGTATGAGGAAAGACCTGTTCAAATCTTAGATCGACAAGAGCGGAGGCTTTGGAACAAAGTGACCAAGTTTGTCAAAGTCCGGTGGCTAAATCAATCAGTGGAGGAGGCAACTTGGGAGGCCGAGGTAGATATGAGAAACCGCTACCCGGAGTTGTTTGGTAAGATTTAATTTCGAGAACGAAATTATATAAGTGGGGGAGGAACTGTCGAGCCCAAATTCAGTACACGTAAAACTCATGCATTGAGTTAATTGTAAATTTATTTAATTAAGCTTAAAATGATTTTATAGATGCATGATTTATTAAATTGCATTTTTTTAAATTATTCACGTCTTTGTGATGCACGTTAAAGTGTTCCCTTGAGTTTTTTGTTTCAGGCGATTATTCGATGCGGGATGAAGGAAAAGAGACCGACGATGATTTTAGAGATTTTAAAATGTGGTATTTTAATTTAAATTAAAATTGGGCATTTTAAATGTTTTATTTAGTTTTTAGCATTTTAAAAACCTAATGTTGTTATTAGGTGATTTTAAAGTTTCAGAATTTTAAAAGATTTAACAATTGTGTATTTTATTTCCAATTTTTTAAGATGCTAGTATTTGGTGGGGAATTAATATTTTAGTTAGTATATTAAGTGATTATTAGTATTTTATTGTTCTAATTAATTCCTTAATTCCCTCCCCACTAACCCACTAACACACACACAATTCATTTCCTTTCCTTTTAATTTTACTCTCTTAAAAGAAGATAGCTAGGGTTCTTTTGTTAGAGTAGGTGCCCATCGAGCCAAGTGTTGGCTGAGGGTTCATGTTGAAACTCTATGTATAAACAATATTTATTTTAATAATATTTGAAATCATTGTTTTGGCACATCTTTATCTGTATACTCATGCTAGTCGCATAGATAATGTCCTTGAATGTACAATTAGTATAAAGAATATGAGATGCTCATATGATGAGTATCATGAAACTCATATTTGCAATACTGTATATTCTAAACAGTTCCTAGTCAATTCAGCCATCATTAAGAAGGATATAGGTCGCTTGAGTTCGAGACTAGTATTCCTTGGGATATTCAAGGAATTCAATTGGATACTATTTCTATCATCCCCAAGAAACAAAGGTGTTTGTTTCTAGGAATGCAACATTTTTGGAAAAATAATTTCTATTGGATAGAAAAGGGGAAATGATAGAACTCGAAGAGGTTCGAGAGACACCCACAATTGTAGAACCCACCTCTGAAGAGCCAAGAGAGGAGATACAAGCTCCTAGAAGAACCGAGAGAGTCTCGAGACCACCTATGAGGTATGGTCTGCTTCTTGAAGAGAGACATGATGAGGCTAACCATGGATGTTATCCATTGACCTTCAAGAAAGCATTATCTGATGTCGATTCATCCAAATGGCTTGAAGCTATGGAATCTGAGATGAATTCCATTCATTAGAACCTAAGTGTGGAATCTTGTGGATCCACCCGAGGGAACTGTTCCCATAGGGTGTAAATGGATTTAAAAGAGGAAACTTGGGGCGGATGGGAAGGTATTGACCTTCAAGGCGCGATTGGTAGCAAAAGGCTATACTCAAAGACAAGGAATTGACTTTGAGGAAACCTTTTCTCTAGTTGCAATGTTCAAGTCTATGAGGATATTGCTAGTCCATAGCTGCATGGTGTGACTATGAGATATGACATATGGATGTCAAGACAACCTTCCTTAATGGGGATATTAAGGAAGAGATTTACATGTCTCAACCTGAAGGGTTTACATCTATCGGAAGTTTAATGCCCGAGATTTTTATTCTGTTAATCTGAGATTATTGATGATGAATTGATGTGATTAAAGACGGACCACGCCGAGACCAGATTGGGTAAAGCATATGATTTATGTAATATTCGGACAGAACGTCAGGCGCCCGAGCAGTAGAAAATGACCGCCCGAGCGCCAGTGTTCAACAAGTATAGTGCTCGGACAGAACATCTGGCGCCCGAGCGGTAGAATATGACCGCCCGAGCACCAGGGCACCACAAGCCAAGTACCCGGACAGAACGTTCCGCGACCGAACGGTAAATTGTAACCGCCTGAGCGCCGCCTGAAATACAAGAAAAATAAGCCACGTATCTTTGCCATGCAAGTGTATGTATATATATGAATCTTTCATTCCTTCATTCAGAATTTAGCAAAGGAAAACGAGAGAATCTCTGGGAGAAGGCTTAAGTTTCTTCAAACAAGAAATCTGTAATTTACGAAAAATCCATCCGTTAGATTTTCAATCCGACTTCAGTACCGTGTTCCTCTTGACAATAACTTCAATTGGACGTAAGTTTTATTATGTTTTGATATGATTTGAAAATCTAATATGAAAGGAATCATGATATGACTGTTATTATCGGTTCCTGAGATTGTTATCATTGTAAAATCGAAATCTGATTGAAGAACGAATACCGTAAGTAATTGTTATGATTTTCAGAATTGATTTGATTGAGATTATACAGATTTGATATCAGATTGTATTGTTGATCGATTATGAGTTGTTGGTAATTGCTATCTCGTGTTGTTGAGTTTCCGAGGATATCGTTATTGTGCTGTTATACCGGTGATATTGATCTAGATTGAGTATTGATCGGAGCAGATTTTGATTTGAGTGGTATATTGATATTGTAATCCTCGATATTGTCATTGCCATATTGAGTATTGACAGATTCGAATTTGAGACTTCGACTTTGTCAGATCGAAAAGAGAAAGGTATAAATCAATGTTGAACCGGGATATACGACTCAAGTTAGATTTGACTTGAGTTTCCCAATAACCACATACTTTACTTTATTGCATTGATGCTTTACAATTCATGAGTACTGAGTCATGGGCGGATGTGCCTAGTCATCGGCGGAGGTGCCAAGTCTTTGGCGGATGTGCCAAGACACTGGATGTTGGTTTAAATCGATGTTTGCTTAGGAGCAGATCGGCTTCTATTGCTGAGATTCGGTATATTGTGCCAATGTCCAGGAACCGAGATCCCTAGATTAGAGATGAGTCGAGTCTGAGATGATGAGTCCTGAGTTTGATTTACAGTTTTATATCGATTCATGTCTTTCAAATTTTGATACATGTTATTGATATCTGTTTCATGCTTTTATATATGTTTAAATGATTGCATGTATACGTTGTTTATACTGAGAATATATTTCTCACCGGAGTTATCCGTGTGACACCTCGACCCGTTAACAATAAAAATAGCAGCGGAATTTTAAATTTTCTTATTAAATGAAGGTTTCAAAATACATCACCATAAAATGTTTAAAAGTAAATAAATGATCATTCAAATGATATAACAAAATACAAAATATCATTCCTATGATCATGATCCAAAAATACTTGCAAAATAACATCTTCCTTCCAACTTCGTATGCATATGACTCCGAGCCACAATCAACGTCCTGGTCCGTCGCTCTTATCTGCATCACATGAAATAACTGAAATGAGTATAAAACTCAGCAAGTGGAACTCTTACATAGCAATGATACATAGTATATTCTGTAAAACATGGCTTTGAAAACATAAAATACCATCAACTCTGAACATGTATATCGTAGCAATAGCATAACAATGAGATGGTATTTCTCTTTACTATGGTGGATTGATATCAATAGTAACTCTGTCTGTGGTGCTCTTATCCCATCGATATAAATCGACAACTCTGAGGGATATAAGCCTATGGTCGTTGATCAACTAATTGCATGCAATCTCTGACTATGTATCTATCAATCCATAAAACATTTAAACTCTTTCTTTGGGACATTTTATCAAACACCTTGAATACTATATCTTTGTATTCCCTTTCAATACAATTGAGACATACAATGCCTCCAATAGATATAACAAATGAATCAATACATAACTATGAAGCAAATGAAGGGTATAACACATTACAACCTTTGAAACACAATACATATAACATTATGTGAGCACAAGGGATGAATTTCCACTTACAAACCACAAGAACACCTTGAACCTATAATCTTGGTACAAAACCTACAACAATAAACTATGATTTGCACCATCAATAACCCAATAACCCAACAACAATACCATAAAAGCCAAAGAATCAACACCATCACAAACCCATAACATCTCCAACACAAAAAACTAAGAAATAACCAAACCAAAAGCTTACCTTAGCTTCCTTGATCCCAAAATAATCTTGCTCTCAACACAAATAACTAACAAGAAGCTTGAATCAAAGGAAATGGAGAAGGAATGAGAACCCTAGCTCTCCCTTGAAGTGAAGAACCGAGAAGAATGGAGGAAATGAGAGAAATGAGGGCAAACACTTGTATTTAAACACTAAAAATACAAAAACACGATTTTTAAACATTGCTGGCCACTCGGGCGAACATATTTTTCCGCCCGAGCGCAGAACTCTCGGCCAGAAATCCAAAATTTTCGAAGTAGGCTCGCCAGGGCGCACAAACATTCCCGCCCGGGCGCGCACTCTGCGCACTTCCACTCCAAAGATGGCTTCTGAAACGCCTCTTCCCTTCATAATTTGGAAAAGTGGTAAACTACAAAGTTGTAGCTCTATGTCTTATATTGAATCCCTCAAAATTTCAGATCAATTGGACGTTTGAGTAAAAGGTTATGCCCATTCTCCCAACATGTGTCACTGGAGGAACGTCGAAACACACGAAACACTTCGGGGCACTTTTGGCTTACTTTCCACAATGATTTGAACAAAACTCAAAATAAGAAAGTTATACCTCTATATCTTATCTTTCTAATGAAAAAGACCTCACCTCTTTTGGATCAATATACAATTTATCATGAATTTAATCGTAACGCCGCTACAAAAGAACTACACATCATCTATAACCAACCATACTATAAATCATAAATCGTAACTCTTAACATCCAAACTATACCTAAACTTGACCAAGTAGTCAATAAACTTATGAAAACTTAAACCGTACCATATACCAGGCTTGGCTATTACAATCTCCCCTCCTTAGAGGAATTTCGTCCTCGAAATTGACGTCACTGCACGAACAACTCAGGATACTTCTCTCTCATCTCATCCTCTGGTTCCCACGTGGCGTCTTCGATCAAATGGTTCCTCCAAAGAACTTTAACGATGCCGATATCTTTGTTCCTCAAAACTTTAACTTTGTGGTCCAATATCTGAACCGGAATCTCTTGGTACGTCAAATTCGGCGTCAAGTCCAATGGCTCGTGGCGAAGAACATGGGAAGGATTCTGAATATACTTCCTGAGCATCGATACGTGAAAAACATTATGGACTCTGTCAAGATCTGGCGGTAGGGCTAACCTGTAGGCTTGATCACCAACTCTGTCCAAAATCTCAAAGGGGCCAATAAATCTCGGACTCAACTTGCCCTTCTTGCCAAACCGCATCATACCCTTGAGAGGTGCTATATTCAAAAACACGTGATCGCCAACCTCAAACTGCAAAGGTCTACGACGTACATCCGCATAGCTTTTCTGTCTCGACTGCGCTGTCTTCATCCTCTCTCTAATAACAGCAACTACATCAGCAGTCTGTTGGACCAACTCTGGACCCAACATCTTCCTCTCACCAATCTCATCCCAATACAAGGGAGATCTACACTTCCTGCCATAAAGTGCTTCGTACGGTGCCATCCCAATCGTCGCCTGGTAACTGTTATTGTACGTGAACTCCACAAGAGGCAATTTAGAATCCCAGCTACCAGAATAATCAATAGTGCAAGCTCTGAGCATATCCTCTAGAATCTGAATAACTCTCTCTGATTGACCGTCGCTTTGAGGGTGATATGCTGTACTGAAAGCTAACCGTGAACCCATAGCTCTGTGCAAACTCTTCCAAAACTCTGAGGTAAATCTAGGGTCACGATCAGACACAATCGACACAGGGACACCGTGAAGTCTAACAATCTCTGCTATATAATCCTCGGCATACTAGTTCATGGAATACGTCGTCTTGACTGGGAGAAAATGCGCTGACTTGGTCAATCGATCGACAATAACCCGAATAGAGTTAAAACCTTTCTGCGTTCTGGGAAGACTAGTCACGAAATCCATCGTAATATGCTCCCATTTCCACTGAGGAATCGGCAAAGATAGCAATGTCCCAGCAGGTCTTTGGTGCTCAATCTTCACCTGCTGACAAGTTAGACACTGAGAAATAAACATGGCAATGTCTTTCTTCATACCTGGCCACCAGTAGAGTCTACGAAGATCCTGATACATCTTGGTGCTGCCTGGATGTATCGAATATGGTGCGGTATGTGCCTCTGTCAAGACGTCTCGCCGAATATCATCACCAAGAGGAACACAAATACGACCTCTGAATGTCATCAAACCGTCTCCATTCACTCCAAACTCTGAATTACCTCTCTCCTCAGCTCTGGCTCTCAACTCTGACAACTGAACATCAACAGCCTGCTCTCTACGGATCATGTCCGTCAAAGTAGCCCGAATGACCAACCCTGAAAAGCAAGCAATGGTCCCCGGAACCACCAAAGCTATCTCCTCTCGCTGCAAGTCTAACAACAACGGCTGCTGAATCATCAAACTCAAAGAAGAACTCGATTTACGGCTCAAAGCATCTGCTACAACATTCGCTTTCCTTGGGTGGTAACTAATCGTCACATCATAATCTTTGACAAACTTTAACCACCTCCTCTGCCGCATATTGAGCTCTTTCTGGGAAAACAGATACTTCAAGCTCTTGTGGTCCGTGAAAATTTCACACTTTTCGCCATATAAGTAATGTCTCCAGATTTTCAAGGCGAAAACCACAGCTGCCAGCTCCAGATCGTGCGTAGGATAATTCTTCTCGTAGTCCTTCAACTGGCGAGAAGCATAAGCTATAACCTTTCCACGTTGCATCAGCACTGCACCAAGACCTTTCTTCGACGCGTCAGTAAAAACAACAAAATCCTCAAAGCCACTGGGCAATGCAAGAACAGGAGCTGTCGTCAACTTGTCCTTCAACTCTTGGAATGTACTCTGGCAATCATTGAACCACTCGAACTTCACAGTCTTCCTCGTCAGATTGGTTAACGGCAGGGCAATCTTACAAAAATCTGAGATGTAACGACGATAATAACCTGCCAACCCAAGAAAACTGCGTATCTCTGAGACAGTGGTAGGAATAAGCCACTTCTGAATCGCCTCAATCTTTGCTGGATCAACAGCTATGCCATCCTTCGAAACAACATGGCCTAGAAAAAAAATATGCTCCAACCAAAACTCACACTTCTTCAACTTAGCATACAACCTCTTCTCTCTCAACAACTGAAGAACAACTCTGAGATGCTCTGCATGAAGCTCTCTGGTTTTGGAATAGATCAAGATATCGTCGATTAAGACAATGACGAAGCTATCCAAATACGGCTTGAACACACGGTTCATCAGATCCATGAAAACTGAAGGAGCATTGGTCAGACTAAAAGACATCACAAGAAACTCATAGTGACCATACCTGGTCCGGAACGCTGTCTTAGGGATATCCGATTCCCTAACCTTCAACTGATTGTAGCCAGACAGAAGATCAATCTTCGAAAATACAGTAGCACCTTGCAGCTGATCAAACAAATCATCTATCCGTGGCAACGGATACTTGTTCTTGACAGTCACTTTGTGGAGCTCCCTATAGTCGATACACAGCCGCAACGACCCATCTATCTTCTTGACAAAAAGAACCGGAGCTCCCCAAGGCGAAGAACTCGGTCGAATAAAACCCTTGTCTAAAAGATCCTGCAACTGCGTCTTCAACTCCTTCATCTCGGTAGGAGCCATCCTATACGGAGCCTTAGAAATAGGAACCGTACCTGGAGCTAGATCAATCACAAACTCAACATCCCTGTCTGACGGCAAACCCGGCACATCATCCTCAAACACATCAGCAAACTCCCTCACAACATCGATATCATCTATATTCAACTTAATCATTCTATCCACATCCACAATCGAAGCCAGAAACACATCACAACCTCTACACAGCAACTTCTCAGCCTCAAGACAAGAAATAAAAGGAAGGACCAGCGAAGTACCTGCACTGGCGAGCATACCTTCCCTATTGCCATCATCTGCAAAAGTCACCGTCTTAGCAACACAATCAATCACTGCACGATAGGTTGATAGCCAATCCATGCCAAGTATAACATCAAATGCAACCATCGGGATGACAATCAAATCAGCAAAAACCAAAGGCCCATCAATTTGAACAGAGCACGCATACACAATCGATGTCGGGCACAACACATCCCCCGAAGGCAAAACAACATTGAACTGGAGGGGAAGAACAGAAGGAAATATACCAAAAGATCTCAAAAACAATTCAGACATAAAAGAATGACTAGCACCTGTATCAATCAAAGTCGTAGCTACTCTGCCTGAAATTAAAATAGTACTAGAGATCACAGAAGAATCATGGTTTATACCTTCCTTGGTCATCGTAAAGATGCGACCCTGCACCTTATCCTTGCTCGCTCCCCTTGGACAATCTTTAGCAATGTGGCCAGCCGTGCCACAACGATAACACATATGAGTGCCAAATCTGCACTCTCCTCGATGATGTCTGCTGCATTTAGGACACAGCGGCTTCTCAGGATCAACTGGAACTGGCGGTGGTCTAGGACTCGATTCCATCTTGCCCTT
Source organism: Primulina tabacum (assembly GCF_025594145.1). NCBI lineage: Eukaryota > Viridiplantae > Streptophyta > Magnoliopsida > Lamiales > Gesneriaceae > Primulina > Primulina tabacum. The sequence goes on from NC_134551.1 coordinate 30,900,869, forward strand.
CCCTTTGAAACGATCCTTGCCTCTCTGATTCGAGCCCTGGCCTCTCTGAGCAACAGCTTGATGCCTCTCCTGCCTCTCTCTGGCGATATCCTTCTCGTCTTGTTTGGCCAACAACGCCTTAGACACAATCTCTTTGAAAGTCACAGCCTTGGACATGTTGATATCTCTCCTGATCTCAGCTCTAAGGCCTCGAATGAAATGAGCACCTTTATCTTTGTCATTTGAAGCAATATACGGAGCAAATAAACAACCCTCCTCGAACTTGAGAATGTACTCATCAACGTTCATGCCTCCCTGTCGAAGCTCCAGAAACTCAGTCACCTTCCTAGCTCGAAGTGCGTCGGGAAAGTACTTGTCATAGAACAAGTCTGTGAACTCTTGCCACTTCAAAGCTGAAACATCGACACCAACCTTAGTGGCATTCCACCAGATACGTGCAGCCTTTATCAACATGAATACTGCACAGCTGATCCTGTCTTTATCCTCATACTGAAGATGGTCGAAGATTGCTTCAAGCGCCTTGACCCACTCGACAGCCACTAACGGATCAGTGCTACCTGCGAATTCTGGTGGATCCATTCTCTTAAAAGCAGAAAAGACGGCATCAGTGCCAACTGCCTGAGCTACTTGGCCTCTCACTTGGCCTCTACCCTGTCTTGTTCCTTGCAATCGAAGCAGCTGCTGAATCTGCTCGCTATGGACTTTGGCCTGCTCTTTAAGCAACTTGCCGAACTCGTCGACAACTCTCGAGGAAGAACTATCCTCACCCTCTGACGCCTTACGCTTAGGAGGCATACTCTACAATGTGCTCGCAAAAGACATATCAATAAATAACAATGAATAGATGCAAAAGAAAACATACCCGGACAGTTGAAAGTAGACGAAGTCATATGCATTGGTCCAAAGAACGGTGCTCTAATACCACTAAATGTGACAACTCGACCCGTTAACAATAAAAATAGCAGCGGAATTTAAAATTTTCTTATAAAATTAAGGAAGGTTTCAAAATACATCACCATAAAATGTTTAAAAGTAAATAAATGATCATTCAAATGATATAACAAAATACAAAATATCATTCCTATGATCATGATCCAAAAATACTTGCAAAATAACATCTTCCTTCCAACTTCGTATGCATATGACTCCGGGCCACAATCAACGTCCTGGTCCGTCGCTCTTATCTGCATCACATTAAATAACTAAAATGAGTATAAAACTCAGCAAGTGGAACTCTTACATAGCAATGATACATAGTATATTCTGTAAAACATGGCTTTGAAAACATAAAATACCATCAACTCTGAACATGTATATCGTAGCAATAGCATAACAATGAGATGGTATTTCTCTTTACTATGGTGGATTGATATCAATAGTAACTCTGTCTGTGGTGCTCTTATCCCATCGATATAAATCGACAACTCTGAGGGATATAAGCCTATGGTCGTTGATCAACTAATTGCATGCAATCTCTGACTATGTATCTATCAATCCATAAAACATTTAAACTCTTTCTTTGGGACATTTTATCAAACACCTTGAATACTATATCTTTGTATTCCCTTTCAATACAATTGAGACATACAATGCCTCCAATAGATATAACAAATGAATCAATACATAACTATGAAGCAAATGAAAGGGATAACACATTACAACCTTTGAAACACAATACATATAACATCATGTGAGCACAAGGGATGAATTTCCACTTACAAACCACAAGAACACCTTGAACCTATAATCTTGGTACAAAACCTACAACGATAAACCATGATTTGCACCATCAATAACCCAATAACCCAACAACAATACCATAAAAGCCAAAGAATCAACACCATCACAAACCCATAACATCTCCAACACCAAAAACTAAGAAATAACCAAACCAAAAGCTTACCTTAGCTTCCTTGATCCAAAATAATCTTGCTCTCAACACAAATAACTAACAAGAAGCTTGAATCAAAGGAAATGAAGAAGGAATGAGAACCCTAGCTCTCCCTTGAAGTGAAGAACCGAGAAGAATGGAGGAAATGAGAGAAATTAGGGCAAACACTTGTATTTAAACACTAAAAATACCAAAACACGATTTTTAAACATTGCTGGCCACTCGGGCGAACATATTTTTCCGCCCGAGCGCAGGACTCTCGGCCAGAAATCCAAAATTTTCGAAGTAGGCTCGCCAGGGCGCACAAACATTCCCGCCCGAGCACGCACTCTGCGCACTGCCACTCCAAAGATTGCTTCTGAAACGCCTCTTCCCTTCATAATTGTGAAATGTGGTAAACTACAAAGTTGTAGCTCTATGTCTTATATTGAATCCCTCAAAATTTCAGATCAATTGGACGTCAAAGTAAAAGGTTATGCCCATTCTCCCAACATGTGTCACTGGAGGAACGTCGAAACACATGAAACACTTCGGGGCACTTTTGGCTTACCTTCCACAATGATTTGAACAAAACTCAAAATAAGAAAGTTACACCTCTATATCTTATCTTTCTAATGGAAAAGGCCTCACCTCATTTGGATCAATATACAATTTATCATGAATTTAATCGTAACGCCGCTACAAAAGCACTACACATCATCTATAACCAACCATACTATAAATCATAAATCGAAACTCTTAACATCCAAACTATACCTAAACTTGACCAAGTAGTCAATAAACTTATGAAAACTTAAACCGTACCGTACACTAGGCTTGGCTATTACAATCCGGCTGTTGTGGTGTTTTTATGTGTGCATCACAACAGGTGGGACATGATCAAGGTCAAGAAGAGGATGAGAGATTCAAGATTAGCGTGGAGATCCGGACATAGAAGTAGAATTTGTTTAAGCACTTGATGTAGTTGTTGAACCTTAATTTGATATGAATGTATGTTGTACAAGACTTGTACTTAACTGTTGATATGTATATAAGATTTATTATCTTATGTTCCGCATTTATGTATTTTAAAAAAATAATAATAATTTAGACCCAGATTAATTAATAGATCCTAATAATGATTAAGAAGACGAATTAGGTTTGGGTCCCCACAGCATGTGGTATCAGAGCAGTAGGTTCCTTAGACTGAGATAGAAGCTAGTGAGCCGGGTAGATTGAGTTTTATTTCCTGCTTTTGCTATGCTTGCATGTTTTACTGCTTTGAAATGCATGTTTACCTGAATATCTGATTGATTGGAAACATGTGTTATTGAGAATGAATCAGAACCGATTCTTGATCAGCAGTAAGATGATCAGAGGAGGACTGAAACAGGTTTGTTTTATTTGGTTACGAATCCTTTTGATAATCAGATATGCCTCCTCGAAGAGTCCCAGAACAGGGTAGTACCTCAGCTAATCCGATGGATGTAACAGCAACACCGATGGAAACGTTACTGAAGAGATTTCAGTCGTTTCACATAGAATTCTGTTGAGTGTGAGAGTTGGCTCGATGATATAGAAATGCTGTTTGATTCCTTGTATTTCACAAATGAGCATAGAGTCCGATTGATTGGGCACCAGTTGCATGATGTTGCGAAGAATTGGTGGCTCACGACCAAGAGAGCGTTGGAACATCGAGGTACGACTATTACCAGGAACATCTTTAAGACTGAATTTTATCAAAGATTTTTCCCAGTGTCGTATAGAAAGGACAAGGGGGCAGAGTTTGCAAATCTGAGACATGTTCAGTTGAATATAGAGGAATATGTGGCCAAGTTCTCTACATTGCTATGATTTGCTCCACATGTTGCTGAGAACGATGAAGTTGTTGCTGATCAATTTATCAATAGACTGAATCCTGAGATTTTGACATTGGTAAACACAAGGAGACAGAATAACTTTTATGATTCTTTGAACAGATCTAAAGGAGCTGAAGCAGGTCTGATGAGACAGAAAGAAGCTTTGTATGTTCCTCCAGCACCGAGACTACTGCAACCACCTTCTGCTCAGTTTCAGCTACCCACTCCCAGATTCTAGAGTGGCAGTAGCAATGGTGGGAAGAAAGATTTCTTGAAAGCCCAAGGAAAACAAATTCAAGAAGTCAGGGAACAGTTCATCTAGCTCCGTTGGTTCTCGACAGATCCAGATTAGTGCAGAGGTCTATTGCAGAACTTGCGGACGGAGACATCCCATAGAGCAATGCCAAGGATTATTGGGTAGTTGCCGCATTTGCAGACAGGAGGGACATTTTGCTCGAGTATGTCCAAAGAGAGATTCTCAAAGATCCCATAGCGCAGAATCATCTGGATCAGTGGCTCAGACTGATAGACGACCATCAGCTGTTCACTCATTACAGCCAGCACCTACTCAGTCACAACCTAGGCCAGGAGGAAGCCAGACTGTTAGCCATCCTCCGAGACAGCGGGCCAGGGTATTCGCTTTGATTGAAGAACAGGCCCAGGAAGCATCAGATGTTGTTGTTGCAGGTAAATGTTCTTTATGTGGTTATCCTGCTTACGTATTGATTAATATGGGTGCGTCCCATACATTTATTTCTGAGTGATTTGCATTGATTCATGCATTGCCTGTTGAGTCATTATAATCTGTAGTATCAGTCTCTTCACCTTTGGGGAGAGGTCTTATATCAATGAATTCTGTGAAACATTGTATGCTACAGTATGACGGGCATGAGATTGAGTTAGATTATATTATACTTGGGTTGTCTTATTTTGACTGCATTACTGGTATCGATATGCTGACCAAGTACAGAGCTACTGTAGATTGTTCCAGAAGATTGTAAGATTTAGAGCTGAGATGGCTGATGAATAGAAATTTTACGGTAAGGGTTCTAGATCTAGAATTCCTTTGATATCTGCATTATCTATGACTCGATTAGTACAGAAAGGAGCAGAGAGATTCCTTGTGTATTCAGTTGACGTACTGAAATCGAGCCCATCATTGGCTGATTTGCCAGTGGTATGTGAGTTTGCTGATGTCTTCCCAGATGAGATTCCGGGTTTGCCTCCGATCCGAGAAATAGACTTTAGCATTGAAATTGTACCAGGTACAGTTCCGATTTCTAGAGCTCCGTACATAATGGCACCAATCGAATTGAAAGAATTGAAAGAGCAGTTGGAATATTTGCTGGCCAAGGGTTAAATCAGACCAAGTGTTTCTCATTGGGGTGCCCCAGTACTGTTTGTCAGAAAGAAAAAAGATGGTTCTATGAGAATTTGTATTGACTACCGGCAACTGAACAAGGCTACGGTAAAGAATAAATATCCTTTGCCTCGTATCGATGATTTATTTGATCAGTTGTAGGGTTCTTCTGTTTATTCCAAGATCGATCTGAGATCTGGATATCATCAGCTTAGAGTCAGAGATTTTTATATATCGAAGACAGCATTCAGAACAAGGTATGGGCATTATGAGTTTATTGTAATGCCGTTTGGTTTAATGAATGCTCCAGTTGTATTTATGGGATTGATGAACCGTGTATTTCATAAATATCTCGATGATTTCATGATTATTTTTATTGATGATATTCTGATTTATTCTAAGAATCTGATTGATCATGCTGAGCATTTGAGAACTGTATTGAGAATTCTACGAAAAGAGAAATTTTATACTAAACTGTCTAAATGTGAATTCTGTCTGAATCAAGTTGTATTTCTGGGTCATATCATATCTGGAAATGGTATTTTTGTTGATCCTAGCAAGGTTGAGGCAGTGATTAATTGGCCTAGACCGACTTCTGTGCCAGAGATACGCAGATTTGTGGGTTTAGCAAGCTACTATCGACTTTTCATTTAAGATTTTTCCAGTATTGCTAAACCTATTACGCAGCTGACTTAGAAGAATGCACCATTTGTATGGTCTGAAGAGTGTGAATCCAGCTTTCTCAAACTGAAGAAGAGATTGACCAGTTCTCCGGTGTCTACTATCCCGTCAGGTACTGGTGATTTTTTTGTCTATTGCGATGCTTCTCACAGAGGATTGGGTTGTGTCTTGATGCAGCAGGGACATGTGATTGCGTATGCCTCGAGACAACTGAAGCCACATGAGTCTCGCTACCCAATTCATGATTTGAATTGAATCATTGTATTTGCACTGAAGATATGGCGACACTATCTATACGGTGAGAAGTTTGAGATTTATTCTGATCATAAAAGCCTGAAATATTTGTTTTCACAGTCTGAATTGAATATGAGGCAGCGAAGATGGCTTGATTTATTGAAAGATTTTGATTGTGAAATCAAATACTATCCGGGGAAGTCTAATGCAGCAGCTAATGCTTTGAGTCGAAAGGTATGTTCTTTATCCTTATCGACGATCGGTGTTTCAAATTTAATTAAAGAATGATGTTTGTCTGGATTTGCATTTAAAACAGATAGTAGACCGTTGAGACTCTATACTATTCAAGTTGAACCAGAATTGATTTTGAGAATCAAAGAAGCACAAAAGTTGATCAGAATGTTCAGAACTCGATATCGATGGTCAGAGCAGGACATCGATCAGAATATCAGGTTTTTGACAGTGTATTATATGTGAATAATCATCTTATTGTGCCAGATGTTTCAGATTTGAAATGACAGATTTTGTCAGAAGCGCACAGTAGTCGATTCAGTATTCATCCTGGTGATAGAAAAATGTATAATGATTTGAAAAGACTGTTTTGGTGGAAACAGATAAAAGCAGATATTGCGGAGTTTGTATCAAAATGTCTGAATTGCCACCAGGTGAAAGCCGAAAGAAAGAAACCAGGAGGTTTATTACACAGCTTGTCTACTCCTGAGTGGAAATGGGATCACATTTCTATGAATTTTGTGATGAAGCTACCACGTTCCTCCCGAGGTTGTGATGCGATTTGGGTGGTGATTAACAGATTGACCAAATCTGCATGTTTTATTCCGTACAAGATGACGTACAGACATGACCAGATGGCAGAGATTTATGTCAGAGAAATGGTCATATTACATGGAGTGCCGAAGTCGATTGTATCAGACCGTGTTCCTCGGTTTACTTTGCATTTTTGGCACATTTTACAGCAAGCTCTCGATACTAAATTGCATTTGAGTACCGCATATCACCCACAGACTGACAGACAGTTAGAGCGGACTATCCAGACATTGGAAGATATGATGAGAGCTGTAGTGCTAGATTTTGACACTAGTTGGCAAGATTCTTTGCCACTTTGTGAGTTTTCGTACAACAACAGCTATCAGATGAATATAGAGATGGCTCCGTTCGAAGCGTTGTATGGCAAAAAGTGCAGATCCCCTCTTTATTGGGATGATATCTCCGAGGTACCTGAGATTGGGCCTGATATGATTAGAGATATGACCAAGAAAGTGAAGCTAATTTGGCAGAGAATGAAGACAGCTCAAGATAAGTCCACATACATTGATACCATCGTGAATCAGTTGTTGATGGATGAGTCCAAGAGAGGACAACTACCAATGTGTCATGGCGTGTCCATATCCAAGTCTATGTGTCCCAAGACTAATGTAGAGATAGCGGTGATGACAAGCATTCCTTATTCATCTGCGATCGGTAGCATCATGTATGGGATGATATCTACACGTCCTGACGTGGCTTTTGCACTAAGTGTAGTGAGTAGATATCAATCAAACCCTGGTCTTCCACACTGGAAATATGTGAAAGTCATCCTCAAGTATTTGAGAAGGACCAATAAGTTGTTCTTGGTCTATGGGGGTGGAGAACTAAAATTGGAAGGCTATACTGACTGTAGCTTCGAAAGCGATATCGATGACTCGAAGTCAATCTCTGGGTTCATATTCATGCTCAATGGTGCTGCTCTCTCTTAGAATAGTTCCAAGCAAGATAGTACTGCGGATTCAACCACTGAGGAAGAATACATTGATGCATCAGCTGCAGCAAAGGAGGCTGTTTGGATAAGGAATTTCGTCCAAGAGTTGGGCATCATTCCTAATGGAGTTGCTCATGTCCCGGTGTATTCTGACAACACGGGAGCTATAGCTCAAGAAAAGGAGCCGAGGTCTCATCAGAAATCCAAACATGTATTGAGAAAGTACCACATCCTTCGAGAGATTGTGGAAAGAGGAGAAGTGTCGATTGAAAAAGTCGGCTCCGCAGATAATGTTGCTGATCCGCTAACTAATCCTTTACCTGGACCATTATTCGAGAAGCATCACGAATCGATGGGTTTGAAGCATATCGGTAGTTGGCTCTAGTGAAAGTGGGAGATTGTTAGAGTAGGTGCCCGTCGAGCCACGTGTTGGCCGATGGTTCATGTTGAAGCTCTATATATAAACAATCTTTATTTTAATAATACTTGAAATTATTGTTTTGCATATCTTTATTTGGATACACATGTTAGTTGCATAGATAAAGTCCTTGAATATACAAATAGTATAAAAAATATGAGATGCTCATATGATGAGTATCATGAAAATCATATGTGCAATATTGTATATTCTAAACAATTCCTAGTCGATTCAGCCGCCGCTAAGAAGGATATAGGTCGCTCGAGTTCGAGACTAGTATCCGCTATGCAGATAGGTGCTCCTTGTAGAGTGAACTGAACAACCCTCCATAAAGGACTTTCCAAGTGGTTCTCACTTATCGAGTGGAAACGTCCTAGTTTATGGCTATACACCATTAGTCCTTATGACCCGGTACAAAATTGAGACTCTATATGCTAGCATTGCACTTTGACTTGTTTACCGACTCATATGGGGTCATCAGGTGGCAAGGTTGGGTGTTTTGTCGAAACATATAAGAGTCAATGAATTGTAGTCAGGGATTCACCGCTTACCTTCGGGTATGGATATCCTATGTGTATGTAGTTTTAAATCTCTGATCAGAGTATGGTGGTAATTAAGAAATGGATTTCTCAGATTACACCATCGATGCAACTACGACATGAAACTTAGTATCGATTCTTTGACAGCTCTCGATATACCAATAGTTTTCGAATCAGTCGGGATATATGAGATGAAGGGACCGTACTGTACGCTAACCATAATTGAAAGGTTCTTGAAGGCACTATCATTTGATACCTAGGGAATCTTGTAAGCGATGCTGCTAGGTGTTTAACATGATTGGTTGGGTACTATCAGACTTGAGTTCTGACGTTCTTATTATCAAGGAGTTGATAGTTAAGAATGGAGCAATTGGGGTATGCTCGTATAAGGACATGTTTAGTCTCGAATCAAATTAAGATGTGAACCGACGGCTAGTTGTATCAATGAACCATTGAGGGTCACACAAGTGCTAACTTTCTAGATCACGTTGAGAAGAAAATTAGTTCAATGTGTTTAATGACTTATAAAGAAGTTTATAAGCACAAGGAAAAATTAGAAGTATGACTTCTATAATTAGAATGTATCTTTAACTTGTGGAAGTGTTTATAAATTAAAAGTTGGCCAAGTGAATAATGTATTTGAAAATTGTGATTTTCATAAACATTATTATGGACTAAATTAAATTAATTGAAGTGTTGAATTAATTAAACATTAGTGGACCTATTAGAGTTCAAATAATTAAATTAATTCAAGTGTTGAATTAATTAAACAACATTGGGCCTTTTAGAGCCCAATTAGAAATAATTATTAAACTAATGGGCTTGAGTAAAATCAAGTAAGGTTTAAATGGTCTAATATATGTTAAAGATATTTAAATTAAAGTCAATGTGCTTTGTAATTGTTACAAACCCAAACAAATTTTATGCTTGGAAGGAGAAGGGTTGGAGGCAACTTTTGAGATAATGGCATGGCATGCACATGCAACTTTTTGCTTCAACTTTTTTCACAACCAAGAAAAACACTCCTCCCTCTCTCCTCCAAGGGAAAGGGCCGAAATTTTGAGCATTTTTGTCCCCAATTTTTGTTCTTCAATTGTTGAAGAAAATATACACTTCTCAAAGAAAAATCCTCTAATTTTTCTAGTGCAAAATTAGTGGGGATCTTCCTTGTTGGTGGTGGGCTTAATTTTTTAGCAAGGATTGCTCATTGGAAGCTTGTAGAATAGTCTACCATTCAAGAGCTAAGGTGTTTACATCTTAGTTGGAGCCATAATCGATTTTAAGAGATTGATAGGTAAGAATTTCTAAAACACCCTATGAATGTCATTTTATGTTTTATTGTATTTGCTATACACTATAGTTTAGGGTGCACAATTTTCTTTTATGAAAAATAATTTTGAAACTTCCGTTGCGGATTCGGGTACCTTAACTGATCCCCTTTCATCTTTGTTCTTCATCTAGCAGCCTCCCCATCTTCTGAAATTTTCCAGCAATTTATCGTGCATTTCTTCAAGTAAATCGAGCTACAAATCGTTCCGGATCAACCCTCGAAACCTTCCCGCTTCGGTATCGTCGGTTCGGTAATTTTAAATATCGAAAGGCATGTATATTCTTTTGGTTTCGCATCGATCTTGTCATTGTAATAATTTTGATATTTATTGTATGAAAAAAGTTTATGTCATGCAAAACTTTGAGAAAAAATGGTTGGATCGCTTTTGAAACGATTTTTGATCTTAAAACTTAAAATTTGCTGTCATTTTAAATACTGCAATTTTTAGGTCGATTTTCTAGAAAACCTTTTTACATATAAATCGTATAACTTTTTGATACCTTCGATTTGACAGTAAATTCGAAATATTTGGATAAGAAATGAGCGAGTTATGATGGTTTTCGTGGGACTCTTCAAACTGCGATTTTCTGAAAATGCGTTCTTGATGTATTCTTGAATTTTTACTGGTGCAGGCTTCGTTGGAGATCAATGGGTGATTGCTGCTACATTTAAGTATGATGAGTATGATGTTGAGATTGTTTTTGGCGTGTCGGTTTGAGTCGATAGGCACTTCATTGCGTTAAAAGTCGTAGGATGCGTTTTGGTGTCAAATGTCGTTTTTACGGGTTATGTTGCGTTGTATGGAGTACGTCATTGTTTGGGGCACTTTTAAGGGTTTAATTTAATGTCGTATCATCCTAGGATGGGTCTCGAGGCATTGGTTCACGGTCCGTATGATCGAATTAGGAGGAATACACCATAAGTGTAGTGTTTCTCCGTTGGTTTACAATTCCAGCATGTACACGAATCCTAAGCCGGACCTTTACACGGGGTCGTGCCCTTGTTTCCTTCGAAATGTGAAATTCCAGCATCTACCCGGACCCCGACCCTAACACGGGGTCCGTGTACTAAAAAAAATTAAATTACATTTTAGGAATTGTTTTGGGCTTTGATGTCATTATTTAGTACGATGATTAAACGAGATTGAGTCCCGAGAGATTTAGAATGTCATAAGGAAACTTGTAATTTTTTATTGTGAGCATGACTGTACGTCTAAGTTATGCAAGATACGTATTCAAACTCATTTTAGTATGTGCAGCAGTGGCCCCAAGAGAGATCCAACGAATCCCTCAACGCCACGTAAGTATGTTCGACGTGCAAAAAGAAACATTTTTATGTTTTTGAGGTATGCTAAATGTCTTGTGACAAAATTATGAACGGGTTTGGAAGTCGGTGAACGTGGCTGAGGACCTCTCCACCCCGGTAAAGCATGACCGAGTTTAGATCAGGATTGGAAAGAGGTAAAGCATGACCAGGAATCAATTCACCCGGTAAAGCATGATCGAGGATCTCATGTATGTGGTAGTGGACTTTCCCTACCAGCCTAGTACTGTGGTTTTGTATGATTAGGCCCATTTATTTATGGGTCACTTGCTTTAAAATATATTTCTACGAAAAATGATGTTATGTATGCTCAAGTATGTATGATGCAAGTATGTTTAAGAAAAGTTTTATGATGATAGAACGTCTACGTTTATGCTACTATGTTCAAGTTTCAAGCAAGTTTATGCTTTTACGTTCAAGTTTCAAGTATGTAAGCCCTACTTTAAAGATGCATGTGATTTTATTATGTAGCATTATCTCCAGTTTATACATGTTGAGTCTTTAGTCTCACTAGACTTGAATGTAGGTGAGGATTGCTTTGAGGAGACGAGTGGTGGGGACCAATGAGTCAGCTTGGAATGCACAGGAGGCTAAACCCGAGGACCGCCCATGTTTTAAGATTTTATGCATGACGATTTTAATACTCTGATTTAACGTTATGGTTTACGATGTTTAAACCTGTGTTTTTTTTAGGAGAACTTTATTTGTGACCTTTTTTATTGCAAATTTTTTGGATGAACAGTTTATTTAAGATCGAAATTTGAAAGTTAATTTTATATTTAAGAAAATTTTTATTTTTCCGCAAATTTTAAATAATTTAAAAGTACGATATATTAAAGCAGGTGACAGGCAAAAACAAAGAATCAACCTGGTATTTGGACAGTGGTTGCTCGCGTCATATGACAGGTGATGCAAGTTTGCTATCCCAAATGATCAAATACATTGGTCCAAACATCAGTTTTAGACACAACTCCAAAGGTAAAACCGTGGGTAAGAGTAAGTTTATCCATGGTAACTTTACAATCAATTATGTATTTGTAGTTGAAAATTTGAAGTATAGCTTGATTAGCATCAGTCAGTTATACGACAATAAATTCTCAGTTCAGTTCGACAGACACACTTGTTCAGTTAGAGACTCAACTGATGAGGTCATCCTAACTGGCAATCGTTATGGAAATACCTATAAAGTCAGTCGGAATGATTAACCTCATGCACCAGTTTGTTTTATATCTTCAAAATCTTCTAAAAACTAGTTGTGGCATAAAAGGTTGAACCACCTAAACTTTAAATCTATTTCTTATCTGAGTAATAATGATCTTGTAACTGGTTTGACCAAAAAATATTTTTCAAGAGATAAAATTTGTTCTGCATGTCAGTTTGGTAAGCAAGTAAGATCTTCAGTTAAAAACAAGAGTTGTAAATCATCTTCCCGATGCTTAGAACAGCTACCTATGGATCTTTTTTGTCCTATACCAGTCATGAGTTTAGGTGGAATGAAATACACCTTAGTAGTCGTGGATGATTTTTCAAGATTTACTTGGGTTATATTTCTTAAATCCAAAGATCAAAATGTTGCACAACTGAATAAGCTTTTCAAAAGACATTTAAATGAAAAATCAGTTGGGATTGATCGAATAAGTTCTGATCGAGGGACTGAATTTATCAATCAAAAGATTTCACAATTTTTTGAAAATACTGGAATAAAGCATGAGCTCTCAACGGCAAGAACTCCTCAGCAAAATTGTGTAGCTGAGAGAAGAAATCAGACCCTTAAAGAAGCTACTAGAACAATGCTTGCTGATAATGGTATTTTTCAAAGGTTTTGGGCGGAAGCAGTAAACACTGCATTTACACTCAAAATAGATCAATGATTATTAAGAATCATTTGAAAACACCGTATGAGATCTGGCATGGACGCAAAAGTGTGGTATCTTATTTCAAAATAATCGGATACTGATGCTTTATTCTTGATAATGGCAAAAATATTTTAAAATCTTTTGATGATAAATCTGCATATGAAATATTTTTGGATATTCATCAATTAGTAAGGCCTACAGAATTTTTAACAAATGCAGTTTAAATGTAGAAGAATATATTCATGTTGTATTTTATGAATCTCTGCTAACAAATAAGCCAACTGATCCAGTTGCAGTTAGTTAATCGCTTTACAGATATCTGTTTGGAGGATGATAATGAAGAAGAGAATCACATTAATAGAAATATTCTTCAAACACCAGAACCAGAAGTGTTGGATCAATCAGTTGAACAAGAAATTATTACTGATAATCAGTTGGTGGAGCAAAATGACAATAATCAGTTACCAACTAATACAACAGCAACTGAAACTAAATATAATATTTAGTACCAACCGAAGCAGTTGCTGAGATGGATGCAACAAATACTGAATACAGATGGAAGAAATCACATCCACCAGAATTGGTAATAGGTAATCCATCTGATCTGGTAAGAACTCGGAATCAAATGTTTAATTTATTTGTTCATTCTGCTTTTGTTTCCCAACTGGAACCTAAGAAAAATGATAAAGATCTTGCTGATCTTAACTGGATAAATGCCATGCAAGAAGAACTAAATCAGTATATCCATAACAATGTCTGGAACTTAGTTCCAAGACTAGTTTCTAAAATCATTATAGGTACAAAGTGGGTATACAGAAATAAACTGAACGAAGATGATTCAGTTGTGCGCAACAAAGCAAGGCTTGTAGCACAAGGATATAGACAAGAAGAAGGAATAGATTACGATGAAACTTATGTACAAGTTGCAAGACTGGAAGCAATCAAAATGATCCTTGCTTATGCCTCATTCAAGAATTTTAAAGTCTACCAAATGGACATGAAGAGTGCGTTTCTGAATGGTCGGTTGCAGGAAGAAGTATATGTTGAACAACTACCAGGTTTTATCAATCACTCTCTTTTGATCATGTTTATCATTTGAACAAAGCTCTATGTGGTCTTAAACAAGCTTCAAGAGCTTGGTATGAAACTCTTTCAAAATTTCTAATTGATCATGATTTATCGTTGGATCAGTTGATAAGACTCTGTTCAAATTTTCAAAGAACGACCATATTTTACTTGTGCAAATATATGTAGATGATATTATTTTTGGGTCAACTAACCCCAAATTATTTGAGAAATTTTTCAAGTTAATGCAGGAAAAATTCGAGATAAATATGATGGGTGAACTGACATTTTTCCTCGGCCTACAAGTGAAACAACTGGAGGCTGGTACCTTTATAAGTTAGACCAAATATACGAAGCAATTTCTTAAGATATTTGGCATTGAAACATGTTCAGCTGCAAAAACTCTCATTGGTTCATCAATAAAACTAGACAATGATCAAGAGGGAATATCAATTGAGACGACAATTTAGAGAGGTGTAATAGGTTCATTATTGTATCTAACTGCTAGTCGTCCTGATATTGTATTTGATGTTTGCATGTGTACTAGAATTCAGGCAGATCCTAAGAAATCGCATTTTTCAGCTGCCAAACGCATTTCAAAATATCTCAAAGGCACACAAAATGTGAGCTTATGGTATGCTAAAGACTCTTTTTTCAATTTAGTTGGATATTCAGATGCAGATTATGCAGGGTATAAACCAGATCGTAAAAGCACCAGTGGATCATGTCAGTTTCTAAGAGACAGACTGATTTCATTGTTCAGCAAGAAGCAAACATCCATAGAAACTTCAACAACTGAAACAGAATATCTTGCTGCTGGAAACTGCTGTGCCCAACTGCTCTAGATTCAACAACAACTGAAAGACTATGGAGTCATTGCAAAAGAATCACCAATCTTTTTTGATAACACAAGCATGATTGCAATAACATACAATCCAGTTCTTCACTCAAGGACCAAGCATATCGACGTCAGGCATCACTTCATCAGAGATCATGTTTTGAAGAAACCAATCAAAATGGAATACATACCAACTGAACAACAAGAAGCAGATATCTTCACAAAGCCATTATCCAATAGTCTTCGAAGCAGTCGAAAGGGTTTCTTGTGCAGCTCAGATATCTGCTGAAGATCAAGGGCTTGGTGGGTAACTCCTTTGAGAGGTCATCCAAATTCAAAATCTTTAATGCAAAGAGTGTTCAGCTGTCAAAGCTCAAGCTGGACATCTCTCCTTAGTAGTTTGTCAAGGTAAAGAAGGAGATTGGGACGAAGAAGGCTACCAAACCAGCAAAGAAAGCCAAGAAAACTGATCAGAAAAAGAGAATCAAACACGAATTGATTGTCAAAGAAACTAATTCAGAAAAGACTCCTTCTCCCAAGATTTCCAAGAAGCCTAGAACTCTAAAGAACAAACCAACAGTCGTTATGGGAACCATTCCAACTAAGAGACTGATTCTATCAGGAGCTGAGTAACTGATCAAGGCCACTCCTTTTCGGGCAATATCAGTTAAATCATTAATTGAAGACAAGTTACCTCAACCTACTGCTCCTCTCAAGGATCCTATCATCGAATCTGGTGATAAAAAGAAGCCTGCTGGAGTTAAAGCTCCACTAATCACTATCTCTGGCCCAAATTCATTGCCTTTTGCCATACCCAAGGGAATAGTGATTAGAGAAGTGATCGATGCAACCAGATCAGGATTGAACATTCCTCATGTCGTGACTGACTCCACGGGCAAAGAGAAAATGACAGAAGAGCCCCGACCCACAAACACCATCCAAACCCATATTGACCTCATTTGAAAAGAGGTCAATGAATTTTCTGAGACTAAGCTTAAAACTTATGATGAATGGCTGAGATTTAGGACTCAATTATTTGACAGGTAACTACAAAAGAAATCGGTTCTGAATAAGTTTGTTGCCCTAGAATCCATAATTCTAAAAATGGTGAAAGCAGCTTCAGTGGTCAAGCGTTGTAGAGGAAAAAGTATTTTTTGATCAAATACGAGCCAAGAAGTTGAGATAAATCGTTGTTCAGCTACGCCAAAACTATGAGCCAACCAGTCCAAATGTCTTCAATGATAAAGCAGTTCATGATCAGCTAGACTCGGATCTTATCTCGCTACAGATGGACATCAAACATTGGGAACTGATAATTCCAGCTGATTCCCAAAATTTCGCATCAGAAGAGGAAGCTGAACAATCAGTTCCAACGCAAAACCCATCCGAGGAATCAGTTGCTGATTTTTCAGAGCAAGCAACTGCTTCTTCTTGAAAGGATGAGCAACATTCAACTCCTGCTCCTCAATCCTCCATTGCAGAACTTCAATTTTACACTGATTCTGAATTGACATTGGCAAACATTGAGAAAATCATTAAATCAGTTGCCTATGATATTCAACAGACTACAATTGAATCAGTTGGAGAGCAAATAACAACTGAAGAACCAACCTTACATGCTACTTTTCAACCGACTGAACAGCCAGTTCTGTTGACTGCCACGACTGAAAAGAAAATTATTATAGGAACTAAATAAGTGCCAGCTGAAGAGCCAACTACAGTTTCAGTTTCTCAAGCAACTGAAGAACTTATTTCTGATTCTGCTGAGCAACAAACTGAAGAACCAGTTCTTATTTCTGCTGATCAACCATCTATAGAGCCTTCAAGAACCATTGTTGTTCCGATTCTCTCTTCTTCTCCTCAGCTTCAACAGGAAGCTATACCAGAGGATGCTTCAGAAATGGTTAATCTTGAAAATGAACAAACTAATAGGGCTTTGGTGGTTTTCAATCTAGAAAACCAGGAGCACGAACCAAAAGCTTATGAGGCCATGTCTCCTAGTATATCAATAAAAATTGAATCCATGTTTGAAGAAATTCAGACTATTCAGATCAACCTTGTTGGTATCATGGCTCCCATTTCTGATATCACGTCAACCCAGTATCTGCACACGTTGAAATTCGACTCTATAAAGGACAATACTATGGTAAGACTTCAGCAAATCCAAAAAGACGTATCTTCTTTATTTTTCCAAATGGAAGAACTTCGCAAAGACAGAGTGTCAACTGAAGCCCACTTCCAATGTAACATCTACTCATTTTAATAGTGCGGAAATTTATTTTTTTTAAAGCTCACATTTCGAAATAACATTTAAAATAATCGTAATTATTTGACAGTAAAAACAATGCAGTTTAAATTAATAAAACTTATCCAAAAATCATACTTAAACATGTACGAGTAAAAATCTTAAAATCGTCAACATAATAAAATGTTCATCTCCTCTCAAAACACATAAATCGTAATTCGGAAAACATGCGGTCCTCGGGTCGTGTCACCGCACCAAGCCTGCCTACTCAGATTTCGGCACCTCCAGTCTCCTCATCATTAAGCTCACCTGCATCACACATGCATAGCGAGTCTAAAGACTCAACACACCTGCACAAGGAATAATAAGTACTTATACATGGCACACAACAGTGAAAAATATCATACTCAACATATCTTTCATGAACTTAAAAGCATAACATAAACGTGTTGTGTAAAATCATATCGTGTCAACGCAGGTCATCTCATGTAATCAAATACGTATACATTTTCATTTAATTGAATTCAGTTCATTAGTTGTGACTTTCGAATCAAATTTTTCATATCAGCTCTATCGATGGATTCATTAACATATTACCATGGTATCGGGCGGCAGGACCTCAGCGACAGCAATACCCGCCACTGAGCGTTGGCCTCAACTCATCATATCTCATTTTATCATATACATATACATCGTCAGTCAAAACAAATTCTCATCCTTCAAAAATATCATCATATTCACCACTTAATAAAAACATGCATATACGTAACTTTTTACTTAAAACCAAGCATGCACCGTATTTATCATAATTTCATAAAAATCATAAACATGATGCATAACAATTAAAATCATGTTAAATGTGCTCAGGGCGCTGCCATGACCAAAATCTCATCTCGGGTGCAATATAACCATTTTGCCGCTGGAAACCCAAAAATTACCGTTTTACTCATGGACCTCTAAAATTGATCCGAAACTTACCAAACTCCTTAAAATATCCCAAAACATATTTATAAGCATTCCTGGATGTAAAATCAAGCCCATTTCAGAACTTAACCGATTGGTTTTAAAACTTGGACCGGGGTCCCGGTTTTAACCCGGACTGGGTCCGTGGTGTTGGAACGTTCCTTAGGGTCTGGTCTAGGTCCTAGACTGTTTGATTCGTTGTTGGTGCGAGTTGGTGCGAGCATAGGGGTGCTATAATGCGAGTGGTTCCTTGCGAGTTTGAGAAGGGAAATTGCAGATTTTTCCAGCAACTCGGGGGGGCTTGTTTTCTTGAATTTAGGGGTCTGAATTGTTGGGTTTTAGCACCTTCAGGTGTTGTTAAGGCATGGTAAAAAGTTGGGAAAATTTTGGATAAGTTTCGAGTGGATTCTGCACACGAGAAATCGCGATCACATGCTAGCATGCCAAGAACTCCAACCCACAGTCACTACTCCTCACTCACGCTCGATCGGTCTCATGGATTGCACCAGCAGCATTCGAGCCTCTCTCAGCCACGACTCAGACCCCAAATGATCTGGTCCAGGTGCTAGAGCGGCCCTTGCACCACCGGCCACATCCAGATGACGCGATCTCACTCAAAACCTCACCAAAACGTGGCACCACTACTCGGCCCTTCAAGCTACAGCCCCAGCAACGTTTCTAATCCACAAGACCATATTTTACAACCATGTTCAGTGTCTTAACAGTAAATAACAGTAGCTCCTTACAAAGCATACAAGAAAGCGTGAGTAGTTTATCAAAAGATTCAAGAACAAAAGTAAAAACAGAAAATCTTTATGTACAAGGCTGGATCGAGACTTTCACACCCAATAAAACAAACAAGAGCATGTATATGACGTAAACGATGCAAAAAAAAGAGTACGGAGCCTTGGCTGAATTTATTTGCAAGAAAATTGAAATGGCCGGGACTTTAATGCTACAAAAACCGAGAGAAAATGCTGGTGGAGGGGGAGGTGTCGGCTAGTGCAATAGTGATTACGTTTAGGGTTAATTAGTTGCTAATTAAATAGATAACAATAAGCTAATGAGACCTAAATTTCTAATTAAAAGTTTTAAAAAGAGTTTTAAGCCCAATAAGTTTAAAATTAGGGCCACTAAATCAAAAAAAATTCCCGAAAAATATTTTGTGTTGGAAAGTTTTTGAAAATATTAGCCGAACCCTCAAAAAGTCCCCTGATTCGATAAAATTTATGCACCGCTGAAAATATGCTCTGGCAGGTATAAATACCCAACAAAGCCCATTTTTTGAAAACACCTTAATTAATAAAAAATTTATCATGTGATAAAAATAATTTTCCTAATATTTCTACGGTCTCCGTTCGTCGTTCGGGCGCGAAATACATCAAGAAACCCTAATGTATGAACTTTAAAAATTTCGTGAAATAAATTCTACCATGCAATAATTATTCATAAAATGCATAAAAATAATTAAACACATAATTTAAAATAAAACCCTAGATTGCATGCATTCAGGTTATGTGAATTAAATTCCTGGACCTTACTGAAAGGGATCGATTAAGGTGCCCGAAAGCACAACGGAAGTTTCAAAAATTATTTTTTCAACAAGAAAACCGAGCACCCTAATTCTATAATGTGTAGTAAATACGAAAAACACAAAATGTCATACATAGGGTGTTTTAAAAAAATATACCTATCATTCTTGAAACATTGATTATGGCTCCAACTTAGTTGTCAAACAACTAAGCTCTTCAAAGGCAAGACCCTCTACAAGCTTCCCTTGTTCTTGAATCTTTCCTTCAAAATTAGGTCCACCACCAACAAGCTAAATCCACTCTAATTTTGCACTAGAAAAATTAGAGCATTTTTCTTTGAGAAGTGTAAGAATTCCTCAACAATTGAAGAACAAAAATTAAGGAGAATTCTACTTGAATTTTTTTCCAAGTGCCTTGGAGGAGAGAGAGTGGAGTGTTTTTCTTGTTGTATGAAAAAGTAAAAGTGAGCATGTGCATGTCATGCCTTGGATGTTGAAAAAGTAGCCTCCCAACTCTTCATCTCCCATGCATGCATTTCTATTTGGGTTTATAACAATTATAAAGCCCATGGACTTTTATTTAAATGTCTCAAACACATTTGAGACCATTTAACCTTTACTTGATTTTAATCAAGCCCACTAGTTTAATAATTATTTCTAATTGGGCTCTACAAGATTCAAATGTTATTTAATTAATCCAACACTTGAATTAATTTAATTATTTGGACTCTACAAGGTCCACTAGTGTTTAATTTATTAAACACTTGAATTAATTTAATTTGGTCCATAATAATGTATATAAAAATCACAATTTTCAAATACATTGCTCGTTTGGTCAACTTTTAATTTAGGAACACTTCCTCGAATTAAAAGTTACATTCTCCTTATAGAAGTCATATTTCTATTTTTATTTACGCTTATAAACTCCTTTGTAAGCCGTTCAACACATTGAACTATTTTACTTCTCAACGGGATCTAGAAAGTTAGCACTTGTGTGACCCTCAATGGTTCATTGATAGAACTAGCCGTGGGTTCACATCTCTATGTGATTCGGACTAAACATGTCATTATTCGAGCATACCCCAATTGCTCCATTCTTAATTATCAACTCCTTGATAACAAGAACGTCAGAACTCAAGTCTGATAGTACCCAACCAATCATGTTAAACGTCTAGCAGCATCGCTTACATGATTCCCTAGGTATCAAATGATAGTGCCTGCTAGAACCATTCAATTATGGTTGGCGTACAGTACGGTCCCTTCAACTCATATATCCGACCGATTCGACAACCATTGCTATATCAAGAGATGTCAATGAATCGATACTCTGTGTCATGTTGTAGCTGCATCGATGGTGTAATCTATGAAACCCCTTTCATAATTATCACCATACTCTGATCAGAGATTTAATACTACATACACATAGGATATCCATACCCGAAGGTAAGCGGTGAATCCCCGACTACAATGCATTGACTCCTATATGTTTCGACAAAACACCCAACCTTGCCACCTGATGACCCCTTAAGAGTCGGTAAACAAGTCAAAGTGTAATGCTAGCACATATAGTCTCAATGTTGTCCCGGATCATAAAGACTAATGGTGTACAACAATAAACTAGGACGTTTCCACTCGATAAGTGAGAACCACTTGGAAAGTCCTTTATGGAGGGTTGTTCAGTGCACTCTACCAGGAGCACCTATCTGCATGCTCGGACATCACAATGTCCCCTAGCAATGAAACATGGTACTTACATCGCAGATACTAGTCTCGAACTGGAGCGGCCTATATCCTTCTTAGCTGCGGCTGAATCGACTAGGAACTGTTTAGAATATACAGTATTCCAAATATGAGTTTCATGATACTCATCATATGAGCATCTCATATTCTTTCTACTATTTGTATATTCAAGGGCTTTATCTATGCAACTAGCATGGGTATATAGATAAAGATGTGCCAAAATAATAATTTCAAATATTATTAAAATAAAGATTGTTTATACGTAGAGTTTCATTGTGAACACTCGGCCAACACTTGGCTCGACGTGCACCTACTCTAACAATCTCCCACTTGCACTAGAGCCAACTACCCATATGCTTCAAACCCATCGATTCACGATGCTTCTCGAATAATGGTCCAGGTAAAGGCTTAGTTAGTGGATCAGCAACATTATCTGCGGAGCCGACTTTGTCAATCGAGACATCTCCTCTTTCCACGATCTCTCGGAGGATGTGGTACTTTCTCAATACATGTTTGGACTTCTGATCAGACCTTGGCTCCTTTGCTTGAGCTATAGCTCCCGTGTTGTCACACAACACCGGGACTGGAGCAACTCTTTTAGGAATGACGTCCAACTCTAGGACGAAATTCTTTATCCAAACAGCCTCCTTTGCTGCATCTAATGCAGCAATATATTCGGCCTCAGTGGTGGAATCCGCTGTACTGTCTTGTTTGGAACTCTTCCAAAAGACAGCAGCACCATTGAGCCTGAATATGAATCCAGAGGTTGACTTTGAGTCATCGATATCGCTTTGGAAGCTAGAGTCGGTATAGCCTTCCAATTTCAGTTCTTCACCCCATAGACCAAGAACAACTTATTGGTCCTTCTCAAATAATTGAGGATGTCTTTCACAGCTTTTCAATGTGGAAGACCAGAGTTCGATTGATATCTACTCACTACACTTAGTGCGAAAGCCACGTTAGGACGTGTAGATATCATCTCATACATGATGCTACCAATCGCAGATGCATAAGGAATGCTTGTCATCGTCGCTATCTCTGCATCAGTCTTGGGAGACATAGACTTGGATAGGGACACGCCATGACACATTGGTAGATGTCCTCTCTTGGACTCATCCATCGAGAACCGCTTCACGATGGTATCAATGTATGTGGACTGGGTGAGACCAAGCAATCTTTTTGATCTATCTCTATAGATCTGTATTCCCAATACAAAAGATGCTTCACCCAAGTCCTGCATCGAGAACTTACTCGCTAACCATATCTTAGTTGATTGCAACATTCCTACATCATTCTCAATGAGTAGAATGTCATCAACATACAGCACCAAGAATGTCACAACACTCCCACTGACCTTCTCATACACACAGGGTTCCTCAGGATTCTTAGTAAAACCAAACTATTTGATTGTACTGTCGAATCTAAGGTTCCAACTCCTAGATTCCTACTTTAGACCATAAATAGATCTCTGAAGTTTGCAAACCATATGCTCACTTCCGACAGATGTAAAACCTTCAGGTTGAGACATGTAAATCTCTTCCTTAATATCCCCATTAAGAAAGGCTGTCTTAACATCCATCTGCCATATCTCATAGTAATACCATGCAGCTATGGCTAGCAAAATCCTTATGGACTTGAACATTGCAACTGGAGAAAAAGTTTCCTTAAAGTCAACTCCTTGTCTTTGAGTATATCCTTTTGCTACCAATCGCGCCTTGAACGTCAATATATTCCCATCTGCCCCAAGTTTCCTCTTGTAAATCCATTTACACCCTATGGGAGTAATTCCCTCAGATGGATCCACGAGATTCCACACTTGGTTCGAATGCATGGAATTCATCTCAGATTCCATCGCTTCAAGCCACTAGGATGAATCGGCATCAGATAACGCTTCCTTGAAGGTCCTTGGATCACATCCATGGCTAGGCTCATCATGGCCTTCTTCAAGAAGCAGACCATACCTCATAGGTGGTCTCGAGACTCTCTCGGATCTTCTAGGAGCTTGTATCTCCTCTCTTAGCTCTTCAGGTGTGGGTTCTATAATTGTGGTTGTCTCTCGAATCTCTTCGAGTTCTATCATCTCCCCTTTTCTATCCAATAGAAATTCCATTTCCAAAAAGGTTGCATTCCTAGAAACAAACACTTTTGTTTCTTGGGTATGATAGAAATAGTATCTAACTGAATTCCTTGGATATCCCACAAAGTAACATAAAATGGATCGACTATCTAATTTATCTCCCACTACCTGCTTCACATAAGCAGGGCACCCCTATATTCTAAGATAAGAATATTTGGGAGGCTTACCCATCCATATCTCATATGGTGTCTTGTTAACTGCCTTTGAATGGACATTATTCAACAACAGTGCCGCTGTCTCAAGCGCATATCCCCAAAAGGATAGCGGCAACTCCGTGAACCCCATCATAGACCAAACCATGTCCATCAAAGTCCGGTTATGACGCTCCGAAACACCATTCAACTATGGTGTAGCGGGCGGAGTCCACTGCGAGAGAATCCCATTCTCTCTAAGATACTCTTCGAACTCGGCACTCAAGTACTCACCACCTCGATCCGATCGAAGTGACTTTATATTTCGTCCCAACTGTTTCTCTACTTCACTTCTGAATTCTTTGAATCTTTCAAAGGCTTCAGACTTGTATTTCATCAAATACACATACCCATACCTCGAAAAGTCAACGGTAAAGGTGATGAAGTAGGCATGTCCATGCTTAGTGGTGATGCTAAGCGGACCGCACACATCGGTATGGATCAAATCCAATAACCCTTTGGCTAGCTCCACGTGGCCCTTAAAGGGAATTTTGGTCATCTTTCCTTTTAGACAGGATTCACAAGTCGTGAGAGCATTAATATCAGACATATCAAACATGCCTACTTCCACTAGCTTGTTTATCCTTCTTAGGGAAATAAGTCCTAATCGAGCATGCCACAATTGTGCCGAATTTAGAGTAACTTGTTTTTGCTTGTTTGTTGTTGTTATTGCTTGGACATTGTTTAGTGAAATATCTTTCAATTTTAAGTTATAGAGATCGTTTTCAAGTTCTCCAGTACCAATTAAACATTCATTCATGTAAATGTGGCAAACATCTTTGCTAAATAAACAAGAATATCCATCTTTATCAAGCATAGAAATGGAAACAATGTTTTCACCAAATCAGGTACAAACAAAACATCTCTTAAAATCAACTTAAAATCATTGTTCAACAATAAGTAAACATCTCCTACGGCCTTGATAGCAACTCTTGCTCCATTGCCCAACCTCAAGAAGGTCTCACCTTCTCTAAGTCTCCTACTTCTTCTCATCCTCTGTAAATCATTACAGAGATGTGAGCCACAGCTGGTATCCAATACCCAAGAAGTAGAGTTAATTGAAATGTTTACTTCAATATAGAACATACCGTTTTCAGAACTCTTCTGGGCAAGATATTCTCTGCAGTTACGCCTCCAATGTCCAGGCCTTTTGAAGTGATGAAAAATATCAGCAGTCTTGTCAGCCTTTACTGGTGTGGCTGCCACAACGGGATTCGGAGCTTGCCTCTTCAAGGGCACGTTTTTCTTGGGACGTTGGAAAGAACGTTTCTTTCCCTTCCCAGGTGGACCAGTCTTCGTACCAAATGAAGAGCCCACATAAAGAACCGACTTCTCATCTTTCATAAAAGCCTGCATATAACACTTGGCTTTGAAGTCATGGTCACACCATTTCTTGTAAGTCTGCAATTCCTCATGAGTGCAGTTAGTCGGAGCCTTAACAGGGGACGACTTAGTAAGTGTATACGCTATCCTTTCCGAATTCAAGATGATTTTTCAGATTTATTAGCCAATTGAGGTAATTAGGTCCGGTTAATACGTGTTTGTGGAGTATTACAGATAGCGAATTGCGAATTGAAGATATTGTCAAAAAGTATTGAAAAGTAAACAGATAAATGTTTATGACTATTTTAAAATATTTAGTAAGATATAAAGTTTGGACTTTTACTTTATAAATGTTTACTCCCACTGTTTTGACATCTTTCACTACCCTCTAGTGAAAATGGGAAACTCTTTTACTCAGTAAGTACGCAAGGTCCAATTAGCGAATTATGATCCCGAATAATATCAGCCAATCACAATTCCTAAAAGATAGTTTCCAATTGCATCTCCATGCAACCCTCTACGTAAACTTTTGTCTCACGTTTGATTAGGACCCAATAATATGACGTCGTTCATCTTTACGTGTCAAGCCTTACCCATCGATGTTGAACCTTAATGGACGGTCGCCATGAGTTCCCTCAATAATATGAGCCAAAATCATGGGAATTCCACGTAGTTCACATCACCATGTCAATGGATGTCACAGCTTTCCGGCACCCAGGGCCCCCCAATAATATTAGCCGAGCCCCGAGCACGGGTAGCGTTCATCATTCACCCATTGTCGATGGAAGACATGGAAATTATAAACAAATTTATAATTCCCCTTTTCGGGCTTAATATTAATTTTGAATCTTATTCAAAATGAGGGTTTTTAATTTTGAAAGGTCTCATCATTAATTTTATTTAAAAGCTCACCATGTTTGATCGTATGTGCCGGATTAATGCAACTTTGTTATTATCATAATAATAACGCACATACTCATTATTTATAACATATCATGCATATATTATAAACAGTAAACAAAACAAGGATGATCAATTGCCTCAATACTAATGGCCCGTGGGAGCTAAACACGGGCCTAGGTCCAATCCTAGGGAAATGCATGGGATGCAAATGCAACTATTACATATGCTTCCAATATTTACATGTCTTCGATCTTCATAATCATCAAGGCCACCATCTTCCAATCTTGATCTTCCACTATACTAATATTTACAAATAAATATCCATGGCAAATAAGGATACATCTCATGGGGTGGGAATGGGCCATAAATGTGGGGACCCGGACGCTAATCATCTTCTTAATCATCTTTGTGATTTAATTATCAATTAAACTTAACAGGGTCAAAAAATATTTTTCTTTTAAAACACAAGTGCGGAGCGTAATGGAATGTAACTAATATACATCTCAGTATATAAGTACAATAATGTACAACAATTATTCAACTAGTCTAAGGTTCAACTACTAAATTTCAAGTATTAAACCAAGTCTACAATAAGTCCGGAATCACCACTCTAAACTCGTCTTCTCTCATAATCTTCTTGATCCCGATCCTGTCCCACCTGTTGTCATGCACACATACAAAACAAGACAACAGCCGGATACTCCGGTGAGAATAAATCCCAGTATAAAACATGGTAGACATGCATATACACAATATAAATCCTAAATCATATTATCATGCATAAAATCAATAACAATAGGTTTCATAGTCTATGAAACCAAATCAAAATAAGCATGCAGTAACAATGGGTTCCATAATCTCTGAAACCAAAATAAAATAAGCATGCAACTCAAATCACTTCAAATCTTGACTTGACTCGACTCTAACTCTAGGGATCTTGGTGTGAATAAGACGTCACTATCTGTCACTTACCCTCCCAATCGGGGTGACAGTACGTCTAATTTCAAGACTTCGGTCCTGTCTGTATCGAATGTCCACAATCGGAGGAAATCTGCTCCAATGCGTCGATACCACCGAACATCTAGAAATTTGGCAAATCTGCCAATGACTCTTCTATCTTAAATGCTTGAATATAAATCTATAAACAAAGCATAATCATAACAAAATATAAACAACAATCTAGTATGTGATTTTGTTGGGAAACTCAAATTGAATCTCATTTGAGTTGTGTCTTCCCAAAACAAAACATGAATTATACCTTTCTCTTCCTGGTCTGACGAAGACGAAGTCTTGTATTCCAATCTGTCCATACCCAGTCTGGCAATGACAATCGCATAAATACAATATCAGTATATAATTTGATTCAAAACATGTTCTGATCAATACTCAAATCAGTATATAATCTGATCCATATCTGAACAAGGTACAATCTAATTCATATCAACGATATCATCGAAATCATTACTGAATCTGATCGCTCTAAATCAACTGATGTTTTGACGGCATAACAATACAGTTTCGATATCCCCGTCAATCTCAACATCACAGATATAATATCAGAATTCATAATCAGTATCAGTACAATTCATAATCTCAATATCTGTACACTTAAGATCAGTAACAACACAACTCTGATATCAAATCCCAATCAATATCTTTCGAAAATCATAACAATTGTATAAACAGTCTATTCTTTAATCTGACTTCAATTATACAATGTCTACTGTAGCAGAAACACTATATCTGATTCATATTCAATTCTAACAATATCATAATTTAAAATCGTGTCTAAAAGTAACAAAACTTACGTCCAGTTGTAGCCTGCGTTGATGGGAACACAGTACTGAAGTCGGATTCAAATTCTGACAGACGGATTTCTCGTAAATCACAAATCTTTCACGTCGAAGAAAACTTCACCCTTTTCTCTCCATTCTTTCGATTTCCTACGGATGAATGCTTGTATATATATATATATATATACACCTCATGCATTCTGAGAAACGTGGCTTGCTTCTTTCAATAACACGTCTCGCGCATATGCGCGAATACCATCGGCGCATATGCGCGAGACACAAAGTCTCCGCGCGTGTCTTCACAATGGCTCTCGCGCATATGCGCGTACTATCTCGGCGCATATGCGCCAAACGTTCTGGACACCCCGCGCATGTGCGCGCCTTCAAGTCGCGCATGTGCGCGCAATGTTCTGCCTACCTCGCGCATGTGCGCCCGTCCACGTCGCGCATATGCGCGAGGACTATTCCTCACACAAAACGTCAAATCTTCTTTCGGCTCTCCCGGTCTGATCCGTTCCGTCTATAAACACCTCTCAATTACGAATACCTTATAATAATTATCGCCAAATCATTTTTGATTAACATGATAAATTTCTCGAGCCTTACATTTCTCCCCCCCTAAGATCTGATTTCGCCCCCGAAATCATAGGCACTCAATTCAGATATATCAGAAGAAATGTATAACAGAGTTTAATCAGAAACTCATCTCAATAAAATCATTCTGAAATCTCAATCTCATGACAAATTCTGTCTTTCAGATAGTCTCTTTGATGCCCTGTCAACTTACTGTATTTTCAATAATAGAATAGTCTTCATTCTGAAATATATTTCTTGTACGAATCTGTGATTCCAAACTGGAATAATAATTCAAGAAGTATAATATCATAATACCCTTCGAAATAACTCTGACAGAATAAATCTCGCAATATTGGCTTTACAACATCCGTATATACCAACTATCAACTTATAACAAATCAATATCATTATCTCTTATCAAATCTGGCAATCCCAGTTAGAGTTATATTCAATCTTCGGCCTTAAATACTAGCAGTCATCGTCCGACGTTGGCATATTTAATCTGTCTGGTCTGAGCTATCTTCATTCTCTTCTGAATTAGCTACATTTTCTTTGTCATATCTCTGACCGTATCAGATCCTATCTCAGGTATCTCCGAGATATTATTCTTATACCAAAGAAATCTGCAGTACTTACTGTACAATATGTCGTCTGTAACTATCTCATTATCCATCTGGTAATCTGATAACTATTATCTTACAATAATTCACACAGCGATAATATGTCATATCAACTAGTGCTAGGATCCAGCACTGTAGCTCCCTGGATATCTTCCAATATCTGGATAGTACACTCTGGCTATCTGGTATTCGGTGGATAATATTTGAGAAAGCTTATGGTATATTCTGCCACAAGTACAAACTAAATTAAAAATTTAAAATCTAATATAATCTACTTCAACATTCTCATCAATCTGACGATTTCTTTGACATCGATCTTTGTCATCTGGTCATGTTTGTACGTCATCTTGTACAAAATAATAGATATAGATTGAACAATCTGTCAATCACAATCAAATCTTATCACAATCTGGAAAGTATTGCAGTGGTCTCGTTACGAAATTCATCGAAATATACTCCCTATGTCTAGTCAGAATTATACAAATTCTGTAATAAATCTTCTGATTTCTATCTTTCTGTCTTCATTTATTGACAATTCAAACATTTCAGTACAATTTCTGCCAACATTTTAGTACAATTTCTATCATAACTGATTTACTCTGTCTATATCAAAACTGTCTGTCCGAATATTATCCATTCTCAGTTACCAAAATGAAAACCGAATCCACTATTGTGTGTTTCTGACACTATCTGTCATTTCAGATTCGAACTATTTGGTACAAACAAATCAGTTAATAATATAAATTAAAAAAAAATACCTACCTGGTATTCGGTTCTGACTATCGATATCAAATTCTGTCATGCAAATCTGACACATTTGACATCATACGATAATCATTCTCATACAGTAAAAATCACATATCTGTCACTCTGATCGATGCTCTGCTCTGATTATCGAAATTAAGTTCTGAACATTCTGGTTAAATCTCTGAACTGCCGAAATTCTCGAATTCAGCTCTGATTCGATTTGAATAATCTGTATCAAACATTGACTCAGAATAACAGTACTATCAAATCAGATTCACAATATCACTAATCTATACTAATCTAGTGAGTTCAGGAAACTCATAAAACGGCAATTTATGGCAATATTGTCAATTCTGACTAATCAATCACGTCTTCATGTCGTTCTGATCAACTGCTATATATCATCTGCAAATATAATATGCTCCCAAACAATATAGGCTGTCTCAAATATTGTTTCTAAAACAAGAACAATACTCAAGCAGATACAAAACAACAATCGTATAAGATAAACTGCCAACTCGGACCAAAAATAAATTTCAGACATTTCTGAAATTTCTGATCTTTCTGATATCGGTATCGTTCTCAATCACTGATCACAATCTCAACTGTGTCAAAATCAATCGGTATATTAACTTCAGATACCGCTTATTCTGAATACAATCTGTTTCAAGCAATATTCTTATCTGAATAATTTCTGTATACAATAATCACAATTCTCAGAATATTCAATACAATCTTCAATTGTTTGATTCAATCGATCTCACGATGCGAATATATCCACATATCATAGATATAATAAGCATAAATCATTAGAATACCTCTTAACACAGGATTTATCAATCTATAGACAGAAATGAATATTTCCAAGAGAAGCACTAAATCAGATATAACTCTTGGTCAGTATTCTTCTACCGATATTTCAATTCTTTTAATTCATGCAGTGACATTCTGTACATTCAATATCATTCTGTACTGAATTCTAAAACACAAACAGTACCTGGTATCAATTCAATTCTGAAATCTATCTTACTGATAAAAAGCAAATTCAAAATCTTATCTAGGAAGACGTCAACCAACTCGTACATCACTTGGCAAATCTGCAAATACTATGCTCGATTTCAGCATGTCTACTGAATACATAAGGATACCATCTACTCCTTTCTGTATCAATCGAGTCATAAACAATACAGATATCAAAGGAATTCTAGATCTAGAATCCTTACCGTGGAATTTCTACTCATCAGCCCTATTTGGTCTGAATCTTATATTTTTCTGGAAGGAATCTACAATAGTTCTGTACTTGTTCAGCATATTAATATCAATAATGCGGTCAAATCAGAAACACAAGTACATCATAATCTAACTCGACCTCATTCTCATCTTACTGTAGTATACAATATTTCACAGAAATCTCTGATATCAATCTTTCTTTCCTAAAAAGTTAGGGAATCAATACTACAGTACAAACAGACTCAACAGATACAGCATATCTCAATGCAACTCAGTCAAAGATAATCGTAGGGAATGCATTTGTATATATCAATACCTATGCAATATAATCATAAAAAAACAGTACCCGCCACTATATCATCAGGTGTGTTCTGTGTCTGTTCCTCGGTCTTCTGCTCCCTAAAATCTTCGGGAATTCTCTGAGGACAAACTCTAGCAAAGTGTCATGGCTGTCTACAAATATGGCAACTACCTGTCTTTCAATGGCATTGCTCTGTGGGAGGTCTCCCTCCGCAAGTTCTGAAATATACTCCAGTATAACTCTGGCAGGAACCACTGGAGCTAGACGAACCACTCAGTCCGCTCCCTAACTTCTTAAACTGTTTCTTTCGAGCTTTCAGCAAATCTTGCTTTCCACTCGTACTGCCTTTATCAAATCTAAGAGGGAGTTGTTGTGTTAAGAGTGGAATCACATCAAATTTTTCTCGTTGTCGAATCAGACTCACCTCAGCTCTTTTTGCCCTACTCAAAGTATCAGCAAGATGGTAAGGTCGCTGCATATTGATCAATGCAACTATCTCCGAATTCAATCCTTTGATGAACTGATCAGCTACATCTTCATCATTCCCAGCTATCTGAGGAGCAAAACGTAGTAGAGTAGAGAATTTAGCAACATATTCTTCAATATTCAGTTGGCCTTGTTTCAAATTCTCAAACTCTGCTCTTTTGTCTTCTCGGTATGAAACTGAGAAAAATCTTTGATAGAATTCGGCTTTAAAGACATCCCACGTGATCACAGTACCACGTTGTTCTAATACTCCCTTGATTGTGTTCCACCAACTCCTGGCGGCCTCTCGTAATTGGTTGGGCACCAATTTAATTCTCTGTTCATCTGAATACTTAAGCAAATCAAACAACAGTTCTATGTCATCTAATCCAATTCTGACACTCTTCAGACATCTCAGTACCCCTCCAAATCGGCGGTTGAAACGACTGAAATTTCTTCAACTGTATTTCCATCGGAGTTTCTGATATATCTATCTAATCAACCGAAGTACTGCCCCGTTCTGGAATTCTTCTAGGATGTATATCTGATTACCAAAACCATTAGTAACACAAATACTACAAACCTGTTCCATTCTTTCTCGGATCATCTTACTGCTGATCAT
Source organism: Primulina tabacum (assembly GCF_025594145.1). Taxonomy (NCBI): domain Eukaryota; kingdom Viridiplantae; phylum Streptophyta; class Magnoliopsida; order Lamiales; family Gesneriaceae; genus Primulina; species Primulina tabacum. The sequence continues at coordinate 30,933,385 of NC_134551.1, forward strand.
GAATCAGATCTGATTCATACTCAATAATACATAATACCAACTCAAATCGGATAATCAGGTAAACATGTATTTCAAAGCAGTAAATCATAGTATCATGCTAGCACACATAATGTAAATCAACATTAAAATAAATCTCATGCTAGCAATCACATGCAAGGAAAGAAAACTCAATCAACCCCGCTCATTCTCTTCTATCTCAGTCTAAAGGATCTATCGCTCTGATACCACCTGTTGTGGGGACCCGGACGCTAATCATCTTCTTAATCATCTTTGGGATTTAATTATCAATTAAACTAAACAGGGTCAAAAAAATTTTCTTTTAAAACACAAGTGCGGAGCGTAATGGAATGTAACTAATATACATCTCAGTATATAAGTACAATAATGTACAACAATTATTCAACTAGTCTAAGGTTCAACTACTAAATTTCAAGTATTAAACCAAGTCTACAATAAGTCCGGAATCACCACTCTAAACTCGTCTTCTCTCATCATCTTCTTGACCCCGATCCTGTCCCACCTGTTGTCATGCACACATACAAAACAAGACAACAGCCGGATACTCCGGTGAGAATAAATCCCAGTATAAAACATGGTAGACATGCATATACACAATATAAATCCTAAAGCATATTGTCATGCATAAAATCAATAACAATAGGTTTTATAGTCTATGAAACCAAATCAAAATAAGCATGCAGTAACAATGGGTTCCACAATCTCTGAAACCAAAATAAAATAAGCATGCAACTCAAATCAATTCATATCTTGACTCGACTCGACTCTAACTCTAGGGATCCCAGTGTGAATAAGACGTCACTATCTGTCATCTACCCTCCCAATCGGGGTGACGGTACGTCTTATTCATAGACTTCGGTCCTGTCTGTATCGAATGTCTACAATCGGAGGAAATCTGCTCCTATGCGTCGATACAACCGAACATCTAGAAATTTGGCAAATCTGTCAATGACTCTTCTATCTTAAATGCTTGAATATAAATCTATAAACAAAGCATAATCATAACAAAATATAAACAACAATCTAGTATGTGATTTTGTTGGGAAACTCAAATTGAATCTCATTTGAGTTGTGTCTTCCCAAAACAAAACATGAATTATACCTTTCTCTTCCCGGTCTGACGAAGACGAAGTCTTGTATTCCAATCTGTCCATACCCAGTCTTGCAATGACAATCGCATAAATACAATATCAGTATATAATTCAATTCAAAACATGTTCTGATCAATACTCAAATCAGTATATAATCTGATCCATATCTGAACAAGGTACAATCTGATTCATATCAACGATATCATCGAAATCATTACTGAATCTGATCACTCTAAATCAACTGATGTTTTGACGGCATAACAATACAGTTTCGATATCCCCGTCAATCTCAACAGCACAGATATAATATCAGAATTCATAATCAGTATCAGTACAATTCATAATCTCAATAATCTTTCGAAAATCATAACAATTGTATAAACAGTCTATTCTTTAATCTGACTTCAATTATACAATGTCTACTGTAGCAGAAACACTATATCTGATTCATATTCAATTCTGACAATATCATAATTTCAAATCGTGTCTAAACGTAACAAAACTTACGTCCAGTAGTAGCCTGCGTTGATAGGAACACAGTACTGAAGTCGGATTCAAATTCTGACGGACGGATTTCTCGTAAATCACAAATCTTTCACGTCGAAGAAAACTTCACCCTTTTCTCTCCATTCTTTCGATTTCCTACGGATGAATGCTCGTATATATATATATATATATACACCTCATGCATTCTGAGAAACGTGGCTTGATTCTTTCAATAACACGTCTCGCGCATATGCGCAAATACCATCGGCGCATATGCGCGAAACACTAAGTTTCCGCGCGTGTCTTCACAATGGCTCCCGCGCATATGCGCGTATTATCTCGGCGCATATGCGCCCAACGTTCTGGACACCCCGCGCATGTGCGCGCCTTCAAGTCGCGCATGTGCGCCTGTCCACGTCGCGCATATGCGCGAGGACTATTCGTCACTCAAAACGTCAAATCTTCTTTCGGCTCTCCCGGTCTGATCCGTTCCGTCTATAAAACCTCTCAATTATGAATACATTATAATAATTATCGCCAAATCATTTTTGATTAACAGGATAAATTTCTCGGGCCTTACAATAAACCAAGCCCACTTTGAATTTGATAATTATTACAATCATTCAACACAAAATATCCTAGCATACACCTAGCAAATTGGGCTTGGGCTTTTGATCATCTTTCATGCATAATATATCACATATCATACACCATCAATTAATTATCACAATAATTAATTGATCCAATATTATATATCTTGATCCAATCACTAACCGCCGTGATTATAAACTAAATTAGCAAAGTATACAAACTCCTTTGTCTACTTTCCAATTAATTTATTTATAACCGAATTTCTTGTAAATCACCATTTACTATAAATAATTAAAGTCCAACTTAAATTATTTATTTCATGAGAAAATATTTGCAACTTTTGTAAATTTAAACTTAAGGGCCCAAAAAAATTCATTTTTCACCAAAAATATTTTGGCCCATTTAAATTCACAAATATGTTAGCCATCCAATGGCTCAACAACTCAAGGCCCATGACACTTTGATAATCCGAAACACTTTTGGAAACCCTAGTCGTCATCGCCGTCGCCAGAGCTCCGTCGCAGGATTTCGGCCAACAAGCACTAAATTTTTATTAATTTTTTTATTAAAACATAGGGGGCTGCCCTTGTTGCCCGAAATGGGCAGCCCCTCGGGCAGCCCGAGGTGCCCGAAATGGGCAGCAACCTGCTGCCCAAAACCGGCCACGATTTGATGCGAAAATTTGTCTCATACGGTTAGAAATTGACCTCAATATAATATTATGTATATGCTACACAAAATAGTATCCTTAGCTCATGATACCACATGAAAGGGATCGATTAAGGTGCCCGAAAGCGCAACGGAAGTTTCAAAAATTTGTTTTTCAACAAGAAAACCGAGCACCCTAAATCTATAATGTGTAGTAAATACGAAAAACACAAAATGTCACACATAGGGTGTTTTAAAGAAATATACCTATCAATCTTGAAAGATTGATTATAGCTCCAACTTAGTTTTCAAATAACTAAGCTCTTCAAAGCCAAGACCCTCTACAAGCTTCCCTTGTTCTTGAATCTTTCCTTCAAAATTAGGTCCACCACCAACAAGCTAAATCCACTCTAATTTTGCGCTAGAAAAATTAGAGCATTTTTCTTTGAGAAGTGTAAAAATTCCTCAACAATTGAAGAAAAAAATTAAGGAGAATTATACTTGAATTTTCGTCCAAGTGCCTTGGAGGAGAGAGAGTGGAGTGTTTTTCTTGGTGTATGAAAAAGTAAAAGTGAGCATGTGCATGCCATGCCTTGGATGTTGAAAAAGTAGCCTCCCAACTCTTCATCTCCCATGCATGCATTTCTATTTGGGTTTATAACAATTATAAAGCCCATGGCTTTTTATTTAAATGTCTCAAACACATTTGAGACTATTTAACCTTTACTTAATTTTAATCAAGCCCACTAGTTTAATAATTATTTCTAATTGAGCTCTACAAGATCCAAATATTATTTAATTAATCCAACACTTGAATTAATTTAATTATTTGGACTCTACTAGGTCCACTAGTGTTTAATTAATTCAACACTTGAATTAATTTAATTTAGTCCATAATAATGTATATGAGAATCACAATTTTCAAATACATTACTCGTTTGGCCAACTTTTAATTTAGGAACACTTACTCGAATTAAAAGTTACATTCTCCTTATAGAAGTCATACATCTATTTTTATTTACGCTTATAAACTCCTTTGTAAGCCGTTCAACACATTGAACTATTTTACTTCTCAACGGGATCTAGAAAGTTAGCACTTGTGTGATCCTCAATGGTTCATTGATACAACTAGCCGTGGGTTCACATCTCTATGTGATTCGGTCTAAACATGTCCTTATTCGAGCTTACCGCAATTGCTCCATTCTTAATTATCAACTCCTTGATAACAAGAACGTCAGAACTCAAGTCTGATAGTACCCAACCAATCATGTTAAACGTCTAGCAGCACCGCTTACATGATTCCCTAGGTATCAAATGATAGTGCCTGCAAGAACCATTCAATTATGGTTAGCGTACAGTACGGTCCCTTCAACTCATATATCCCGACCGATTCGACAACCATTGCTATATCGAGAGTTGTCAATGAATCGATACTATGTGCCATGTTGTAGTTGCATCGATGGTGCAATCTATGAAACCCCTTTCATAATTACCATCATAATCTGATCAGAGATTTCATACTACATACACATAGGATATCCATACCCGAAGGTAAGCGGTGAATCCTCGACTACAATGCATTGACTCCTATATGTTTTGACAAAACACCCAACCGTGTCACCTGATGACCCCTTAAGAGTCGGTAAACAAGTCAAAGTGTAATGCTAGCACATAGAGTCTCAATGTTGTTCCAGGTCATAAGGACTAATGGTGAACAACCATAAACTAGGACGTTTCCACTCGATAAGTGAGAAACACTTGGAAAGTCCTTTATGGAAGGTTGTTCAGTACCCTCTACCAGGAGCACCTATCTGCATGCTCGGACATCACAATGTCCCCTACCAATGAAACATGGTACTCACATCGCAGATACTAGTCTCGAACTTGAGCGGCCTATATCCTTCTTAGCGGCGGCTGAATCGACTAGGAACTGTTTATGTAACGCCCCGAAATTTTTAAGGTCCACGCGAACCACATGCATTTGTGTTATTAAATTCTTTGTATTTTAATTAATTGTTTTAATTGCATTAATTAATTATGCTGTGCATTTTTACATGTTTAAAATATATTTTTCTACATGGTTGCATTAAAATGTATTTTTAAAGATTATTCAAGTTGCGATCGAGGAACGGAGACCGAGGGCTGAAAAAATAGAAAATGTTTTTATTGGTGATTTGTTTTTAATTATTTGAATTAAGGGTGATGATTTTTAGTATTTTTGAAAATAAAGGGCTTTGAGCTGATTTTATACGCCGGGACGTAACTTTTATCGGTGTTGGATTTTCAACAAAAATATGAACTTTTTGGCAACCCGGCTAATAAATTCACAAATTTATTTTAACAAAACTATTTTAATATTTTAATTAAATTCTAATTAAACATGAATGGGTCTAATTGGTGAGCTTATTTGGCCTAAGCTTAATTAAAGATTTAATTAACTATAAAATAAGTTAAACCCACCCAAACCCTTTTCAAACTCTCGCCCACCTCTTTTGCACCATTAAAATTCTCTCCCAAGCAAATACACCACAAACACGACACACACACACAGCATATTGAAGGACTTTTCAAAGGGTTCAAGGAAAAGCTAGCCAACGTCTTCTTTTCGCTCCGTTCCTCGTCGCCAACGGTTTTTCGTGCGTTATAAGCACGCCATAAATCTCCTTTTTCTCATCTATCACACCATATGACATGTTTTAATTATGTTTGCATGGAAAATATATTGGCCTTTTAATTATTTTCGTTTTTATGCCATAGCATGTCAAAAACTCATGTTTTTATGTTCTAAAACTTCTGTTAATGATGCATAAAGGGGCTGCCATCATAGGGTTATGAAAAGGGATGAATTTGGGAGGGTTTAAGGTCCTAAAAAAGTTGACACAAGGGCTAGACACGGGGTAGAAAAGGGTTGCAAAAATTGAGTCCTTGTGTACAAGGACTCTTCGACGAGGACTCTACGAGGGCCAAGGTTTCTAGCTGTGGTGAGGGTGTGCTAAGGGAACAAAAATGGACTGTAGGAAGGTTCGAAGGGGGCTTTGCGATGCTAAGGGTGAAGGCTACACGATCGCGAGAGGGCGGAGGGCCGCACATGGCTAAGGAGTCGCGGCTGCGAGGCTGCAGCTTCTGGGCATGGGAAGGTCGGTCCAGCAGGTTTCTTAGGGGTTATTCAGGGTCCTAGGAGGGTCAACTAAGGTCTGGACATGTGGCTAAGGGGCTGGAGTCGAGGTTAGCTTAGGATCAAACCAAATATGGGCTAGGGTTTTTGCAGAAATTTTCAGTAGGTATCATAGGCTGTCCAAGGGCTTTAATTGGCTTGTATTGGCTTGAAAATAGTTTATTTAGGTTTTATTAAGCTTTGGTTCAAATTGGGTAAAGTTTGGTTAAGTTTCGGCTTCATACGAGTCAAAATCGGGAAGTACGTCTAAGTTTAAAAAAAAAACGAATTGGGAAACGCCTAATTTTATCCTTTATAAAATTATGGAAAAATTAGGATTAAGCTTAAATAATTATAGAAGTCTAAGTTTTTAATTTGGGAATTTTATATTAAGGTTTGGTTTAATTCGGGATTAAAATGCATTTGTACGTCTTATTTGAAGATTAATTTAAAAGTTATCGATTTAAGCTAAATAAAATTATGAGAAAATTCATGTAAGCTTAAATAATTATTTGGGACATGTTAGAGTCAAGAAATCAAGGAAAAAGTCGAAATCGTAAAATGTCGAGCCCAGGGGTAAAACGGTCTTTTTACACCTAGAAATTAGTAAAGGTCATGGCAGTGCCCTAAATACTGTTTTTATGTTAATATGATTATTTTTAAATATTTATGTAATGTTCATGATTAAATTATGATTTTTAAAATGTCTATTTGATTGTTATGATTTAAGGAAGACATTTAAAATACGTGTTGTATGCTTGGTTTCAAAAATGAAAAATGTAAATATTACTCATGATTTTTCTAAGTGATGTGAATGTAAAATGTTGAAGGATGTGAAGTGATTGTGACTAATTCGTTAATGATGGCGAAGTCGTGAGGGTGATGGTCCCAGTGGGAGCCCGACGATCGTGTTTCCATTATTACGAATATGAGGTTATGAGGTTTGAGGTAAGAATGGGAATATCGTGAGGGGAGAAGGCCCCAGAAGGAGCCCATTTATGGGAGAAGGCCCCAGAGGGAGCCCCGACGATCGTATTTCTATTCGATAATGATAGGCCAGGGCCCAGTTTATCGGTGAGAGTGTTGCTGGTGTCCCCCGCCGCCCAGTACTGAGGTTTCACGTAGATGGATCCATCGTCATGTCATGTCATGTTGAGGAAAGTCACAATTAACGATATGAATTCAACAAAGGAAAAAAAAGGGAAATGTTCATGATCATGTTAAAGGTTTTATGTCATGTCATGTTGAGGAAAAAGGAAAAAGTTAAGGTTTATGATTGCATGTCATGAAAAAGTACATCATGAAAATGTTTATGTTTAAAGTTTTATGCATCATGAAAATGTTTACGAAAATGTTTGAAGTTTATGCATCTTCATGAAAACGATATTTTAAATACAAATATTTTTCACTGTTATATATTGACTGTATTACGTATTACTTGCTATAAAGATGATGGTGTGTTGAGTCTTTAGACTCACTAGGTGTGATGGATGCAGGTGAGTTTGAGGGAGGACTTGACAGGTGATTTGACTGAACTGAAGGTGCACACAACCCGAGGACCAGCGCTTCTACTTTTTCCGCATTATGACTTTTGACTCATGCTTTATGATTTAAGATTTTAAGACCATTTATTTATGCTTTTTGGAGAGATTTTTGGGAGGTTTAGTATGGGCTATACTTTTCAAATGTTAGTTGGTTGATCTATTTTAAAATGGTTCCAAAATATTTTATGATTCGGTCGAATGCTATGTGAGGTTTTAAAAAGAAAAAAAAATTTCTAGTACCTTTAAAGCAATAAAAGGGCAGGACGTTTCAGTTGGTATCAGAGCAAAGGTCCTGTAAAGGATTGTGTCACCATCAGCGCCGGAAAGATCAGTCGTCAAGCCTCAATCTGTAAGTTTCACATGCTTTATATGATTTATATGTTGTTAGCTGCAAGACTACATGGAGTATATGTTCACGTTACATGTTTAATAGCATTATGAGGATATATGTTTTATATGCATTAGAATTTTTATACGTGATACGATATTAAATAAGAAATTATTTGATTTCAACGCATGTTGGCTTCGTGGTGGAATTGGATGATGTTGAATTTTGGGTTTTAGTATTGACGTTTTACTTTTTGGGCCGTAAGTTAATCGTGAATATTATGAATGCTTTTGGGACACGTAGATTTTCTAAGAAAATACTGATGACTCTTGGGTACTAGTCGAATTAATTTTTGGGAATTAGACATAAGTGATAATTATTCAAGGACTGCGATTATTTTGGGAAGTAAGAAAATGTATAAATTGGGATTTTAAGTTTTGATGAAAGGTAAATTAGGTTATAGCAAATGATTTTGGGTAAATAAGTTTAAATTATCGAAATTTATGTTATGGGAAACCCGTAGAGGAGAATTAAGAATTTTAAGAGCTTATGGGTTAATCGTAGGATTTTTTTAAATTAAGAACCAATTAAGATAATTTTTGAGGAAATTAAGAATTGATTTTTGCAATTGTTAAGGAATTTGGGAACTAGTTTAGCAATAAGCGATAATTTGATGATTTAATGGGTAGGAATTTTCGATGATTTGGGCTTGTAAGAATATTTTGAACCTTGGGATATCTTGGATATAGTGTTATAAGGAATTTTAATCGGGGGTTTTTAAGGATGAATCGATATTAGGCTTGAAAAATCTAAGCGTTAGTAGATGCGTTTGGAATTTTATAATTTAAATATGATAAGTCGACGAACATTTTTGGGTATAATATAGGGAAAGTAACATACGATAAGTGTGGTAATCCATTTCGAATATTGGGAATTTTAAAAAAAGTTGAAATTTGGGTTTATAATAGTATAGCACTAAGTTATTATGGGTTTTCTTAAGTTGCAAATTGCAAATAAGGATTTAGAAGACAAAATTAATTGAGATCAAAGAGACGTAAGGACATTCTAGAACTTAAGTTTGATCAGAGTAGCGCAGCGGAAGCGTGGATTTTTGAGATGTTAGAACTAAGTCTAAACTTTGGGTTATTAAGGTCCACGCGAACCACATGCATTTGAGTTATTAAATTCTTTGTATTTTAATTAATTGTTTTAATTGCATTAATTAATTATGTTGTGCATATTACACTGTTTAAAATATATTTTTTTACATGGTTGCATTAAAATGTATTTTTAAAGATTATTCAAGTTGCGATCGAGGAACGGAGACCGAGGGCTGAAAAAATAGAAAATGTTTTTATTGTTGATTTGTTTTTAATTATTTGAATTAAGGGTGATGATTTTTAGTATTTTTGAAAATAAAGGGCTTTGAGCTGATTTTATACGCCGAGACGTAACTTTTATCGGTGTTGGATTTTCAACAAAAATACGAACTTTTTGGCAACCCGGCTAATAAATTCACAAATTTATTTTAACAAAACTATTTTAATATTTTAATTAAATTCTAATTAAACATGAATGGGCCTAATTGGTGAGCTTATTGGGCCTAAGCTTAATTAAAGATTTAATTAACTATTAAATAAGTTAAACCCACCCAAACCCTTTTCAAACTCTCGCCCACCTCTTTTGCACCATTAAAATTCTCTCCCAAGCAAATACACCACACACACGACACACACACACAGCATATTGAAGGACTTTTCAAAGGGTTCAAGGAAAAGCTAGCCAACGTCTTCGTTTCGCTCCATTCCTCGTCGCCAACGGTTTTTCGTGCTGTACATAACGCAAAGGCACGCCATAAATCTCCTTTTTCTCATCTATCACACCATATTACATGTTTTAATTATGTTTGCATGGAAAATATATTGGCCTTTAATTATTTTCGTTTTTATGCCATAGCATGTCAAAAACTCATGTTTTTATGTTCTAAAACTTCTGTTAATGATGCATAAAGGGGCTGCCATCATAGGGTTATGAAAATGGATGAATTTGGGAGGGTTTAAGGTCCTAAACAAGTTGACACAAGGGCTAGACACAGGGTAGGAAAGGGTTGCTCGAAAATTGAGTCCTTGTTTACAAGGACTCTTCGACGAGGACTCTACGAGGGCCAAGGTTTCTAGCTGTGGTGAGGGTGTGTTAAGGGAACAAAAGGGACTGTAGGATGGTTCGAAGGGGGCTGTGCGATGCTAAGGGTGAAGGCTACACGATCGCGAGAGGGCGGAGGGCCGCACATGGCTAAGGAGTCGCGGCTGCGAGGCTGCAGCTTCTGGGCATGGGAAGCTCGGTCCAGCAGGTTCCTTAGGGGTTAGTTAGGGTCCTAGGAGAGTCAACTAAGGTCTGGAAATGTGGCTAAGGGGCTGGAGTCGAGGTTAGCTTAGGATCAAACCAAATATGGGCTAGGGTTTGTGCAGAAATTTTCAGTAGGTATCATAGGCTGTCCAAGGGCTTTAATTGGCTTGTATTGGCTTGAAAATAGTTTATTTAGGTGCTATTAAGCTTTGGTTTAAATTGGGTAAAGTTTGGTTAAGTTTCGGCTTCATACGAGTCAAAATCGAGAAGTACGTCTAAGTTTAAAAAAAAAACGAATTGGGAAACACCTAATTTTAACCTTTATAAAATTATGGAAAAATTAGGGTTAAGCTTAAATAATTATTAGAAGTCTAAGTTTTTAATTTGGGAATTTTATATTAAGGTTTGGTTTAATTCGTGATTAAAATGCATTAGTACGTCTTATTTGAAGATTAATTTAAAAGTCATCGATTTAAGCTAAATAAAATTATGTAAAAATTCATGTAAGCTTAAATAATTATTTGGGAGATGTTAGAGTCAAGAAATCAAGGAAAAAGTCGAAATCGTAAAATATCGAGCCCAGGGGTAAAACGGTCTTTTTACACTTAGAAATTAGTAAAGGTCATGGCAGTGCCCTAAATACTTGTTTTTATGTTAATATGATTATTTTTAAATGTTTATGTAATGTTCATGATTAAATTATGATTTTTAAAATGTCTATTTGATTGTTATGATTTAAGGAAGACATTTAAAATACGTGTTGCATGCTTGGTTTCAAAAATGAAATATATAAATATTACTCATGATTTTTCTAAGTGATGTGAATGTAAAATGTTGAAGGATGTGAAGTAATTGTGACTAATTCGTTAATGATGGCGACGTCGTGAGGGTGATGGTCCCAGTGGGAGCCCGACGATCGTGTTTCCATTATTACGAATATGAGGTTATGAGGTTTGAGGTAAATGGGAATATCTTGAGGGGAGAAGGCCCCAGAGGGAGCCCATTTATGGGAGAAGGCCCCAGAGGGAGCCCCTGACGATCGTATTTCTATTCGATCATGATAGGCTAGGGCCCAGTTGACCGATGAGAGTGTTGCTGGTGTCCCCCGCCGCCCAGTACTGAGGTTTCACGTAGATGGTTCCATCATCATGTCATGTCATGTTGAGGAAAGTCACAATTAACGATCTGAATTCAACAAAGGAAAAAAAAAGGAAATGTTCATGATCATGTTAAAGGTTTTATGTCATATCATGTTGAGGAAAAAGGAAAAAGTTAATGTTTATGATTGCATGTCATGAAAAAGTATTTTATGAAAATGTTTATGTTTAAAGTTTTATGCATCATTAAAATGTTTACGAAAATGTTTGAAGTTTATGCATCTTCATGAAAACGATATTTTAAGTACAAATATTTTTCACTGTTATATTTGACTATATTACGTATTATTTGCTATAAAGATGACGGTGTGTTGAGTCTTTAGACTCACTAGGTGTGATGGATGCAGGTGAGTTTGAGTGAGGACTTGACGGGTGATTTGACTGGACTGAAGGCGCACACAACCCGAGGACCAGCACTTCTACTTTTTCCGCATTATGACTTTTGACTCATTCTTTATGATTAAAGATTTTAAGACCATTTATTTATGCTTTTTGGAGAGATTTTTGGGAGGTTTAGTATGGGCTATACTTTTCAAATGTTAGTTGGTTGATCTATTTTAAAATGGTTCCAAAATATTTTATGATTCGGCCGAATGCTATGTGAGGTTTTAAAAAGAAAAAAAATTTCTAGTACTTTTAAAGCAATAAAAAAGGCAGGACGTTTCAGTTTAGAATATACAGTATTCCAAATATGAATCTCATGATACTCATCATACAAGCATCTCATATTCTTTCTACTATTTGTATATTCAAGGGCTTTATCTATGCAACTAGCATGTGTATACAGATAAAGATGTGCAAAAATAATAATTTCAAATATTATTAAAATAAAGAATATTTATACAGAGAGTTTCATTATAAACACTCGGCCAACACTTGGCTCGACGTGCACCTACTCTAACACTTACAACTCTCCCCCCCTTAAATAAAATTTTATTCTCGAAACTTAGAACGTACCGAATAGCTCCGGATATCGAGTCCTAATGTCGGTCAAGGTCTCCCAAGTAGCCTCCTCCTCGGAATGATTCAGCCACTTGAACATGATCATCTAGATCACCTTGTTCCGGAGTCTCTTTTCCTGCATGTCCAATATCTGAGTGGGTTTCTCCTCGAATGATAGGTGTGGTGTCAGCTGAAGTGGATCATAGTTAAGCACATGCAAAGGATTCGACATGTACTTCCGCGGCATGGAGACGTGGAACACGTTATGGACTCTTGCCAGATTCGGCGGTAAGGCGACTCTGTACGCAAGTGTCCCCACTCTCTCTAAGATCTCGAATGGTGCGATTAATCTAAGGCTGAGCTTGCCCTTCTTCCCGAACCTCATCACACCTTTCATCGGTGCAGCCTTCACAAAAACATGATCCCCTACTGTGAACTCAAGATCTCGTCGTATCTGATCTGCATAAATTTTCTGATGGCTCTGTGCAGTTTACATCCTGTCCTGAATCTTGGCCATTAAATTTGCTGTCTTCCTGAAAATATCCGAGCCCAACTCTACTTGGTCTCCCACCTCGTCCCAATAAACTGGTGATCTACACTTCCTCCCGTACAGTACCTCGTACGGAGCCATACCTATCGATGCCTGATAATTGGTGTTGTATGTCAACACCACAAGAGCTAACTTCGGCTCACAGCTTTCCTGAAAATCGATAATGCAAGCTCAGGGTAGGTCCTCCAGAATAAGAATCACCCTCCCTGACTGACCATCTGTCTGAGGATGAAAGGCAGTACTGAATAATAACTTATTACCTAGAGCCTGGTGAAGACTCTTCCAGAATGAAGACGAGAACCTCAGATACATGTCTGACACGATGGACACTGGAATCTTATGTAGTCTGACTAACTCTCTGATGTACAACTCCGCGTAATGAGATCATGGTGAATGTCTTCCCGATCAGTGAGAAATGAGCTGACTTAGTGACCCGATCAACAATCACCTAGATGGCATTGAATCCTCCAATAGTCCTCGGATGCCCTGTCACAAAATCCATAATAATTTTTTCTCATTTCCACTCGGGAATATGGTCTGGTCTCAGCTTTCCTGCAGGTCTCTGATGCTCTGCCTTGACCTGCTTACAAGTCGCTCGGAGACAAATCGCAGAATATGTAATGCCCGAGATTGTAGGTTGATAAAATGAAATTATGAAGTGTTGCATGGAAGAGGCACCACACCCGTGCCTAGCATTCTACCGCACCCGCGGTTGTGGCTCATGAAATGTGGAAGATCTACAGTAGCTTCACCGCACCCGCGGTCCCCGATGTAGCGCACCCGCGGTGAAGAGGCAGTAGGATATGATGTTGGTACAGTAAGGTCACCGCACCTGCGGTCTAAAAAGAAGCGCACCCGCGGTGATAGAATGAGCGCACCCGCGGTCGCTATTTCTGAATTCTTGGGATGAGCCCCGTGAGCTCAATGCACCCGCGGTGAAGAAGTGAGCGCACCTGCGGTCTTGCGTGTTGAACAAAGAATGAAACATGTGTCCCTTCTCATGCATACTTAATGTGTTGTCTCTCATTCCTTACCATTTCCAGCAGGCAGACCGAGAGAGATTATCTTGGCAAGTTCATGATTCCTTGCATCTTAGAAATTAGATTGTGCAACATTCAACCAACCGAATTTAATTCCAAGTTCAGATTTGTGTTCCTTGCATCATAAGCTTCAACAGGATGTAAGTATTATTCATTTCCAGCATGTTTTGGCATTTATATGTTGGAGGAATTGTAATTTTATTAGAGATTTATGTTCTTGAGTAGCTAGAGATCATAACGCCATAAACAGATCGATTATCGGATGTCGTATGCAATTTGTATGATTTTCCAGCATATATTGAGTTGAGATGGTGCAGAATTCAGTTTTGTGGATTGATATTGATAAGAATTATGAGTATTGTTACTGAGTATTGATATTTGAGTTGATCGGTATCGAAAGATTACGTCGTTATGCCGTCGAAAGTTATTGAAATTGCATATTGATCTATTTGCATATCCTACTTGGAGTTGAAGATTGATATGGTGCATTTATACATGTTATTCAGATTAGGATTGACAGATTTTATATCCCGACTTCGAGACTTCGATTGATTCCAACGAAAAGAAAGGTATAATTCATGTGAATTCGGGAAGATACAACTCGAACTAGATTTGATTTGAGTTTCCCTAAATCACATACTAGATTGTTGTTTATATCTTGTTATGTTTATGCCTTGTTTATAGATTATATTCAAGCATTAAGATAGGAGAGTCATTGGCAGAATTGCCAAATTTCTAGATGTTCGGTGGTATCGATGCATAGGAGCAGATTGACTCCGATTGTAGACATTCGATACAGACAGGACCGAAGTCTAGGAATAAGACGTACCGTCACCCCGATTGGGAGGGTAGGTGACAGACTGTGACGTCTTATTCACATCGGGATCCCTAGATTTAGATACGAGTCGAGTTAAAGAGTAAGAGTCGAATTGTTTTATCTGTATTCACTAATGTGTCATAATTACCAAAACATGTGTTATGATTTATTATGAAATCGCATGACATGCATATTTTATACTGGGATTTGTTCTCACCGGAGTTTCCGGCTGTTGTTGTGTCTCTATGTGTGCAAAACGACAGGTGGGACAGGATCTGGGTCGCGGACAGAGATGAGAGATCGAGATAGCATGGAGATTACGGGCGTAGAAGAAGAATACAAGTGGTTTCTTACTAGACATGTACTACATGTGGTTTGTAGTTGGTATTGAACACTAGTTTGTATATATGAAATGAAACAAGACATGGATTTATGTTGTTGAAATAAAATAGATAAAGACCTTGTGCATGTTTATATGCATTTGTTTATGATATTGTTAAAAGAAATTTTTTTTATGACCCATATTTTCTTACAAAGATGCAATTAATCCCAAAGAGAATTGAGTTAGAGCCCATGTCAAGGCCCGTATTTCGTATTCATAATTTTGCAGAATTATTAAAAATTTTCTAAATGAATAATTAAATGAATAAATAACTTTTCCAATTTATAAAATAAACATGTAAATAATTTTAACTTTAAAATAACAGCGGAAGCAAATATTATTTTCAACCAACAATTTAAAAATAATCCCACGTAAACATCAACTTAAAAATAATCCAACGTATTAAAACTGAGTTTGAATAATAAAAGATGCATAAATTAAATCATGAAATCATGAGGTCCTCGGGTTTACTACTGCTGTCCCAAGATCGCTCACTGGTCTCCGCCCGCGGTCTCGACCTCATCAACACCTACAACAATCAAGTCTAGTAAGTCTAAAGACTCAACATGTATATATCGTGAATAACAAGTAAATATATCGTAAAAGCGCATGCAACGTAAAGATAATGTATCGTAAAGCGTACGAAGAAAATAGCATCATGAATAATTATAACTACGTACATATCTGAAAATCATACGTAAAAGCTCTGCTCAATAGAGCTCTTTCGTGTCATATCATAATTTTCTGGTAGAGATAATGTTTATAAACAAGTGGCCCATAACATAACGTAAGCGCCTGATTAGACTAAACCACAGTATACTGGGCGGTAGAGATCAATCACAGCCCTTGGACTAGATGTCTGTACCCATACATAATCATAAACCGGTCGTAAGTCACCGGGCGGAGAGGTCCTCGGTTGCGGCTACCGACTTCCAAACCCATAAGCATAAGGTGGCCACAAGACATATAGCATATATCTAAAAAATAAATATTTTATATTTTTATGCACGTAATATAATTATAACCTTATTTTTACCGGATGAGTTGGATCGCTCCCAGGCTTGCTGCGACTTACTACTAATATGTGACACATGCAATAAATCTTAACTTGAAAAAAAAAAACTTAACAATAGAACAAAAAACGAGACGATTAGAGCCAATAACTTGATTTTTAACCACGGCTTCGTACCAACCTGAACCAACATTAAACCGACATTTAACCATGATTAAAATACCCCAAACATACTGAAAAATATGCATAATAACTGTACAACACGAAAATAGGTGAAAGGAATCCCAAAACATAAAACACTATTTCGAGAGTCATTTTGGCACCTTTCACCGTAAATTCTCGTACGACCTCTAAACTCGACCAAATCAGAAACGGCCAAAAACACGACTTTCCAAACTCATTAAGTTATTGTCCATTCCAAGGCCATGGGCTTAAAGCCAACCAAGAACTCAAACAAACCTCAAAACCGAAGATGAAAGTTGCTGTCAAAAAAAAATCAGCAGTGGCAACTTGTGCGTTTGTGGTGTAAACTCTGATATTTATTGACCAATGGCTTGAACCACCTCCCAAGAACTCTTACCAACATCCTAAGGAATGGCTTGAACCATGGCTAAGGGCTAAAAGCCAACCACAATCCAAACCACACCCCAAAACCGAAGACACACTAATACAGGAAATGGAAAATTCGAACTATGCACTTGTGTTGTTGTTTTAAAAATTTTGAGGGAACCATGAACCAAACCTTGAAAGGACACCTTGGTCACGTCCTAGACATGGTATGGAAGGGTTCTAACCGTGGCTACAGTCCCTAGGACAGCCATGATTCGAACTTGCACCTTAAACCACCAAATGATAAAACCTTGGACTCAAATTCTGCACTTAAGGAAAAGTTGTTGTCACTACTTTGTTGGTGCGTGTATGGATGTAAACCAATGAACCAATAACACTCTAACACACTCTAATTCATGCCTAGTAGCAGCCATGTGTGCCTAGAACCGAGCAACTCCCTGTAAGCAACCAAAACACACCAAACCGTGATGTGGAAAAACAAGAGAGCCAAGAAATTTTGTGCAGATTTTTGCTTAAATGTTGCTGTCATTTTCGTGATGCTGCTTGATTCATGAACATATACTGCTTAAAATTATCTAATATGACTTGATTGAAGAGCCAAGAAACAATATATACATGCCTGGAAATTGTTTTGAGACGAAAACAAACCAATACGACGAATACGAGCGACGGAGTCGGAGTTGTGTTTGCTTTGTTTCCTATTTTATTTCTGCTGCTATGCACGATTTTCAGCTGTGTTTCTTCTGATAATTTCGAGCATATTAGTGTAGATGATGTTAGGGATGAAGGTGAATGATATAGGAGGTGTTAAGGGGTCATAATATGCATTTAAGTGGGGAGTTACAAGTGCAAGAAGTTGAATAGTTTGAAATTCTCCTCCTTCCTTGTTGCCGATGGATTCTTGCATTTTTTTTGTTGCATTACACGTGAGTTTGCTTGTAACTTGTTGAGGAAGGATTAAGGTTAATTATGGTGTTTGAATTACCCATAACTATAGAGCTTAAAGGTAGAAAGTGAATGCACCATATAACCATTTAGTGTTAACTTTGAATGAGGTCTACTACAATTTTTGAATTGTCTTAACCAAATATTATTACTACTTCTTGCATGGTATAATAGTGTTTTAAATCTTGCATTTTAAATTCTTAAGGTTTAATATACTTATTATATATATTTTTAATGAATTACAATTTAATTTAGAATAGAACATTGCATGGCATGCTTGACTTAAAATTTATGTATTTAAATGTTATGTTTAAATTTCTTGACTATTTTATACCTAGCTTAATTCATCCTCCATTTATTTACATATTTTTTTTAAGCTTTAATTAAATATTAACCAAAAGAACTTATTTACCAACTTAACTCTAATTAATTTATTAAATCCCAAGGACATTCTTTTTCTTTAAATTAAATTATTCTTTGACTTAACTTAAATTTAGGAATGTCTTTCTTATTATTAATCTTATCTCTAATCTAAAAACTCCGGTCCGTCCTCGCGTATTTAACAGAAAAGATAAAACTAAACTTTTGCATTTAAAATAAATAGTTATGACTTGTCAAATATTAAAATGAATTAGACCCTTCATATATATATATAAAAATCATTTTTAAATTTAAATAGTAATAATTATCCATGGCTTATACGTAATCTGATTTTCGGGTCGTTACAATCTTCCCGCCTTAAATTGAATTTCGTCCCCAAAATTCGCTAATCCTCGATAATCCAAAAGTTTAGATTCTTAATTCTATTATCCCAACAACCACGCTACCGCTGCGCTACTCTGATAAAAATTAAGTCATTGGTTGTCCTTACGTTTCTTCAATCATAATTAGATTGCCTACCAAAAATCGCATTTGCGAATCGCAGCTTAAAACGACTTATGGTAACTTAGCTTTACTTTACTATGACCTCGAATTCTGACTTTTCTCATCGTTCCCAATATTAGACTTAGTGGTTCAAACTTATCATGTCTTACCTTCCTTATACTATACCCGTAATGTTCAACGACCTATTACATTAGCATTTACGCAGTTCAACTTAAAGACTCTTAGCACCAAAGGTTACTGATCAACTTCTATCCTCGGTGATCCACTTAAAAGTTAAATCTTATCTCAGCTCCATAACAAAATTAGTCTAAGATCCTTGAATCGAATCTTTATCTTACAGCCCAAACTTATATAACTTAACTATTTACGAGTATACCCCAAATATAAAATTGTTGCAAATCTTAAACCTCAAATAACGTTAATCCATAAAACCCAATTATACAACATCGACCTTCTACAAATATTTTAAAGCCCTTCAAGTCTCAATTATATGCTTAAACCATTTTCTTTCCAATTACAATATAGTTGAGGCCTAAGACTCTGGACTTTCCCCATTGAAACAAATGTCGCATTCTTAAGTATCATCAATGCTTAATTAAGTCTAGTGTATAAAACTTAATAAGTTATCTCATGTTAGCGATAAACTTACCCTAATAATTCAACTTCGCTCATATCACCCATAGAGTTCTAAAATTACCATATCAAGATTTCAGATTTCTTACTCAATTAAAATCTTAATGTTAGTTCATTGTTAATCTATGTTGAACGCCTCTAATTCTTTTTTTTTTTTATTTCACCCAAAACTTATGTATGAACACCTATCTTATAAATATTAAAATTCAAGCTTATGCAACCCAAATAATATTAGATAGTATAACTCCAGCCCATATATCCGCTTAGTCCCAAATTTCTTAATGACTTTCAAAATTCCTCAAGATAAGGTGTCTAATTCAATTCTTACCTGCGTCTATCGAGTAACCTAACCATCCATCATACTCAACTTTCTAGAAAAATCAAATTTCCCCAAAGGTATAATTCTAATTGTTAAGATCCTGGTTAAAACTTACGACACATCAAACTTAAATTCCAAAAAAAATTTCTAACTCAATGTTTATCCTTATAACTTATAACTAACCGATCAAATTTTACCTTAAATCGGCATCACTTTAAATCCTTAATTTGCCACAACATGATTTCACTAACGCTTAAATTTTCATGCCTAAGATTGATTCATCCTACAATGTCCTTGGTTACCATTCATTATAACATTATAATCCAAATATCTAAATATTCTATATTTCCTTCGAGCCTAAATAACCGAAAATTCCTACCATTTAAACCGTTCAATTCTCACTTACTACTAGATAAGTTCTCAAATTTCTTAAAATTGTAAAAATAATTCTTACTTTCATCGAATATCATCCAATTTTTTTTTCTAAATCTCGAAAATTCCACAATTACCCATGAGTACTCAGTATTTCCAATTTCATTTTATAGATTTGCCGTATCATAAGGTTCAATAGTCTTAAGTTTATTAAACCCAAAATTAATTCCCATAACACGTCTTACATTTCTATAAATACTTATAATCCCAAGTGTTCCTCAAAAGTTCGCATTTAATCCTTAAAAATTTTGAAAATTGCAATCTGGCCCTTACAGTTCTCCAAATTTACATTTTGGTCCTATAACTCTTCGAAATTTGCATTATTGTCCCCATAAAATTTTCCATCTTTACCTCATTAAACTTTTAAATTCTCGAACTCAATATTTAATCCCCAAAATTTGGTAAATTCGAAAATAGTCCCTTAGAATTTTGTTTTGCACTTAGGTCCTCAAATTATTAGTAATTACAATCAGATCTTTAAAATTCTCAATTCCTGCAATTCAATCCTTAAATCCAACTATGTAGAGCATGCATCCTAAATAAATTCTCATAATTAATCTTACATTTTCATAGATACTTAAAATCCTCAAATTGTACGTTTATAATCTTAAAGATTGTCGTAGTCTTCGAATCGCTGTTGCTTATATGAAATCCTCAAAAATTTACTCGACTAGCAACCAAGAACCATCAATAATTTCTTATAAATTCTACAAGTCCCAAAAGTATTCATAATTTTAAAGATTAACTTATGACCCATAAGGAGGACATCAGTACTACTGACCTAAAAAATTAATATAGTCAAATCATTTTCAACTTCTCCTAAAGCCCAATATTCGAATTCTTAGACATGTCCAATTCCAAACGTACCCAAAATGCATAATTACACTATTTCTTTAAATTTAAATAAATACTGCATAATCAAAATCTGAACGTAAAATATTTCATGAAAACATGATGTTAAAATATTTCATTCTTTAAACAAAGTGCGTAAACGTAAAACTTACAGGACCGAAGGCGTGACTTCGTGAGCTTCTCAAGGTCAGTAGTAGTACAACCCTTTTCAAGAACATAGGCTCTGATACCAACTGTCAATGCCCGTATTTCGTATTCATAATTTTGCGGAATTATTAAAAATTTTCTAAATGAATAATTAAATGAATAAATAACTTGTCCAATTTATAAAATAAACATGTAAATAATTTTAACTTTAAAATAACAGCGGAAGCAAATATTGTTTTCAACCAACAATTTAAAAATAATCCAATGTAAACATCAACTTAAAAATAATCCAACGTATTAAAACTGAGTTTGAATAATAAAAGGTGCATAAATTAAATCATGAAATCATGAGGTCCTCGGGTTTACTACTGCTAGTCCCAAGATCGCTCACTGGTCTCCGCCCGCGGTCTCGACCTCATCAACACCTACAACAATCAAGTCTAGTGAGTCTAAAGACTCAACATTTATATATATCGTGAATAACAAGTAAATATATCGTAAAAGCGCATGCAACGTAAAAATAATGTATCGTAAAGCGTACGATGAAAATAGCATCATGAATAATTATAACTACGTGCATATCTTAAAATCATACGTAAAAGCTTTGCTCAATAGAGCTCTGTCGTGTCATATCATAATTTTCTGGTAGAGATAATGTTTCTAAAATGGTGGCCCATAACATAACGTAAGCGCCTGATCAGACTAAACCACAGTATACTGGGTGGTAGAGATAAATCACAGCCCTTGGACTGGATGTCTGTACCCATACATAATCATAAACCGGTCGTAAGTCACCGGGCGGAGAGGTCCTCGGTTGCGCCTACCGACTTCCAAACCCATAAGCATAAGGTGGCCACAAGACATATAGCATATATCTCAAAAATAAACATTTTATATTTTTATGCACGTAATATAATTATAATCTTATTTTTACCGGATGAGTTGGATCGCTCCCAGACTTGCTGCGACTTACTACTAATATGTGACACATGCAATAAATCTTAACTTGACAAAAAAAAACTTAACAATAGAACCAAAAACGAGACGATTAGAGCCAATAACTTGATTTTTAACCATGGCTTCGTACCAACCCGAACCAACATTAAACCGACGTTTAACCATGATTAAAATACCCCAAACATACTGAAAAATATGCATAATAACTGTAAAACACGAAAATAGGTGAAAGGAATCCAAAAACATAAAACACTCTTTCGAGAGTCATTTTGGCACCTTTCACCGTAAATTCTCGTACGACCTCTAAACTCGACCAAATCACAAACGGCCAAAAACACGACTTTCCGAACTCATTAAGGTATTGTCCAGTCCATGGCTAAGGAAAAAGCCAACCACAATCCAAACCACACCCCAAAACCAATGACACACTAATACAGGAAATGGAAAATTCGAACTATGCACTTGTGTTGTTGTTTTAAAAATTTTGAGGGAACCATGAACCAAACCTTGAAAGGACACCTTGGTCACGTCCTAGACAAGGTATGGAAGGGCTCTCACCGTGGCTACAGTCCCTAGGACAGCCATGATTCGAACTTTCACCTTAAACCACCAAATGATAAAACCTTGGACTCAAATTCTGCACTTAAGGAAAAGTTGTTGTCACTACTTTGTTGGTGCGTGTATGGATGTAAACCAATGAACCAATAACACTCTAACACACTCTAATTCATGCCTAGTAGCAGCCATGTGTGCCTGGAACCGAGCAACTCCCTGTAAGCAACCAAAACACACCAAACCGTGATGTGGAAAAACAAGAGAGCCAAGAAATTTTGTGCAGATTTTTGCTTAAATGTTGCTGTCATTTTCATGATGCTGCTTGATTCATGAACATATACTGCTTAAAATTATCTAATATGACTTGATTGAAGAGCAAAGAAACAATATATACATGCCTGGAAATTGTTTTGACACGAAAACAAACCAATACGACGAATACGAGCGACGGAGTCGGAGTTGTGTTTGCTTTGTTTCCTATTTTATTTCTGCTGCTATGCACGATTTTCAGCTGTGTTTTTTCTGATAATTTCGAGCATATTAGTGTAGATGATGTTAGGGATGAAGGTGAATGATATAGGAGGTGTTAAGGGGTCATAATATGCATTTAAGTGGGGAGTTACAAGTGCAAGAAGTTGAATAGTTTGAAATTCTCCTCCTTCCTTGTTGCCGATGGATTCTTGCATTTGTTTTTGTTTCATTACACGTGAGTTTGCTTGTAACTTGTTGAAGAAGGATTAAGGTTAATTATGGTGTTTGAATTACCCATAACTACAGATCTTAAAGGTAGAAAGTGAATGCACCATATAACCATTTAGTGTTAACTTTGAATGAGGTCTACTACAATTTTTGAATTGTCTTAACCAAATATTATTACTACTTCTTGCATGGTATAATAGTGTTTTAAATCTTGCATTTTAAATTCTTAAGGTTTAATAAACTTATTATATATATTTTTAATGAATTACAATTTAATTTAGAATAGAACATTGCATGGCATGCTTGACTTAAAATTTATGTATTTAAATGTTATGTTTAAATTTCTTGACTATTTTATACCTAGCTTAATTCATCCTCCATTTATTTATATTTTTTTTAAGCTTTAATTAAATATTAACCAAAAGAACTTATTTACCAACTTAACTCTAATTAATTTATTAAATCCCAAGGACATTCTTTTTCTTTAAATTAATTTATTATTTGACTTAATTTAAATTTAGGAATGTCTTTCTTATTATTAATCTTATCTCTAATCTTCAAACTCCGGTCCGTCCTCGCGTATTTAACTGAAAAGATAAAACTAAACTTTTGCATTTAAAATAAATAGTTATGACTTGTCAAATATCAAAATGAATTAGACCCTTCATATATATATATATATAAATCATTTTTAAATTTAAATACTAATAATTATGCATGGCTTATACGTAATCTGATTTTCGGGTCGTTACAGCCCAGGTCCCCACAATAGGTGGTATCACAGCGATAGATCCTTTAGACTGAGATAGAGTAGAATGAGCGGGGTAGATTGAATTTTCTTCCTTGCTTTTGTGGTGCTAGCATGATTTATTGTTTTCCCTATTACATGTTGTCTCGTTATCTGAGTTGATTTACAGCATGTATTCGCAAAGACTGAATCAGAACTGATTCTGGATCATAGGTACATGATCAGAGGAGGGCTGAGACAGATTATGTAGATTGTGTACTAATCTGTTTGATAATCAGATATGCCGCCTCGACGAGTACCGCAACCAGCAGCAGGTCGAGCACTAGAACAGGGCAGTACATCCAATGATCCGATGGATGTGACCGCTACACCGATGGAGACCTTGCTGAAAAGGTTTCAGTCGTTTCGACCACCGACACTGAAGGGCACATAAAATTCAATTGAGTGTTAAAGTTGGCTCGATGATATAGAGATGTTATTTGAATCTCTTGACTACCCCGACGAGCGACGAGTGAAATTTGTTGGACATCAACTGCAAGAAGTAGCAAAGAATTGGTGGTTGACTAAGAAAAGAGCATTGGAGCACCGTGGCACGCAGATTACTTGTAAGGTATTGAAGACTGAGTTTTATCAGCGATTTTTCCCCGTGTCCTACAGAAAAGACAAAGGTGCTGAATTTGCCAATTTGAGACAAGGACAGCTGAACATTGAGAAGTATGTTTCTAAGTTCTCTGTATTGCTCCTGATTTGCTCCTCATGTCGCAGAAAATGATTAAGCCATTGCTGATCAGTTTATCAATGGCCTGAATCCAGAAATCTTTACCTTGGTGAATATCGGTAGGCCCAATAATTTTGCTGAAGCATTGAATCGTGCCAAGGGGGCAGAAGCTGGATATCTTAGGCAACGAAACACTTCCTATGTCGCTCCTACTCCAAGACCGCCACAACCTTCAGTTCAACCCCTTCTCAGATTTGAGAGTGGTGGTAGCAGCAGCGGAAGGAAAGACCAGTTGAAAGCAAAGGGCAAACAGTTTAAAAGATCAGGGAGCAGTTGAGACAGATCGTCAGCCTCTAAGATTATGTGCTATTCGGGCTGAACCTGAGCTGATTTTGAAAATTAAAGAGGCTCAGAAAGTTGATTAGAATGTTCAGAACTCGATTACGATGGTCAGAACAGGACATCGATTCAGAGTATCGGGTACGTGACTAGTGTACTGTATGTGAATAATCGTCTAGTTGTGCCAAATGTTCCAGAGTTGAGACAGCAGATATTGACAGAAGCGCACAGTAGTCGATTCAGTATTCATCCTGGTGGCAGAAAGATGTATAATGACTTGAAAGAACATTTTTGGTGGAAACAAATGAAGACTGACATTGCAGAATTTGTTTCCAGATGTCTGAATTGCCAACAGGTGAAAGCGAAAAGGAATTTTTTTCCAGATGTCTGAATTGTTACAAAGTTTGTCCATTCCTGAATGGAAATGGGATCACATTTCCTTGGATTTTGTGACACAATTACCACGTTCCTCCAAAGGTTGGGATGCGATTTGGGTTGTGATTGACAGATTGACCAAATCTGCATGTTTCATTCCATACAAGATGACGTACCGATATGATTAGATGGCCGATATTTATGTCAGAGAAGTTGTTAGATTGCACGGAGTGCCGAAATCGATTGTTTCAGACCGCGATCCTCGGTTTACTTCACACTTCTGGCAGAGTTTGCAGCAGGCTCTCGGTACGAAGTTACATCTGAGTACCGCATATCATCCACAGACTAGCGGACAGTCATAGCGGACGATTCAGACATTGGAAGATATGCTGAGCTGTAGTGCTTGATTTTAGCACTAATTGGCAAGATGCATTGCCTCTCTGTGAGTTTTCGTACAACGATAGCTATCAAACGAGTATTGAGATGGCACCTTTTGAAGCTTTGTACGGAAAGAAGTGTCGATCCCCACTTTATTGGGATGATATCTCTGAAGTTCGTGAGACTGGACCTGACATGATCAGATATATGACTGGAAAAGTGAAATTGATTCAGGAAAAAATGAAGGCAGCTCAGGACCGACAAGCCAAATATGCCAACCTTCGACGTAGACCGTTAGTATTTGAGGTAGGAGATCGAGCATTCCAGAAGATTTCTACTTTTAGGGGTGTGGTCAGATCTGGCAAGAAAGGCAAATTGTCTCCAAGATACGTTGGTCCGTATGAGATTCTCGAGAAGATAGGAGATCGTGCCTATCGACTTGCACTACCGCCTTCTCTATCTAGAATACATGATGTCTTTCATGTATCTATGTACAGAAGTATCTCCCCGATGATTCCCATATTATCCAGCCAGACGAGGCTGAGCTTGATGAGTCTCTGAGTTATATTGAGAAACCGGTTCAGATTATTGATCGTAAAGAAAAGCAACTCAGAACGAAGACCATCCTACTTGTGAAAGTCCAGTGGACTCGTCATGGCATTGAAGAAGCTACTCGGGAGACTGAATCAGATATGAGACAGGAATTCCCAGAGTTATTCCACTGATGTGAGTTTACTATTTTAGTTTCTGTTATTTCTGATTTGATTATCTGTTATATGATTGCTTGAGATTTCGAGGACGAAATCATATCTCAGAGGGGGAGAATTGTAAGGCCCGAGATGTTATCAATTTTTATGAGACCCCGAAAAGAAAATAATTAATTTAAATTTGATGGCAATTTTGTAATTATTGGGGGCCGAATTGCAAATAGTGAAAAGTTGAGGGACTAAAGTGCAAATATGGAAATTGGAGTGGGACACTTGTAACACATGCAATTTGATATAACTTTTGTCAATTCCTTAGCACCTTCAGCGAGAACCGAGCGCATTCTCTGGAAAATTTTCAAAGCTTCATCATCCCGTAGAATTTTGATTATTCCAAATCCGTCTATCAGAATTTTAATCTGAACACGGTACCGTACTCCTCTCATCGACAGCTACAACTGGACGTAAGTTTTATTGAGTTATGTTATCATTTGAAATTATGATATTGGAGAAATTATTATTTGATCATTATTATGTGTTCTGGGAATACTACACATCATAGAATCGAAACCGGATAGAAGAACAGACTGATTAGTTGTTATGATTTTCTGATTATATTGATTGAAAACCGGACATATTTGGATTATTAATTGATTACAGATTGTATCGGATATGAGTTATGATTTGTAATTGATATTTGTTGATATGGTATTTACAGGGATATTGAGATTGTGCCGTTATACCGATGATTTGAATTAAATTCAGATTAATCAGATTCCGTATTGTATTGGGAATGGAATGTTGATATTATTATTCTCGATATGTCATTTCAGATTTACAGAGAACAGTCTTGAGTTCAGAACTGATATTGTTTCAGACCGGGACTACAAACGAAAGGTATAAGTCAATGTGGTATTGGGAGATCGACTCAAGTAGGATATACTTGGGTTTCCCTAAATCACATACTTATTGTTGTTATATGCATTGATTTGATTTTATATGCTATTCTATTGATTTATAGAAAGCATGTATTAGATGAGTATTAGACGAGTGATCTTGTGACAGAAGTGCCTGATAGTGGTGGGATCGCCACGGGCACATTGCACGATGTAACAAGATAGTGTATTGGCGATAGTGCCACAGTCTGTGACGGATAGGTCAAGACACCGGATGTTTGGTTATATCGACGTGGATAGAATCGGAGTTTCTTCTATTACTGTTGGTCGATATAGGAATACCAACGTCTGGAAACCGGGATCCCTAGACTAGGATTGAAAATAGTCTGAGTCGTGGAGTCACGAGTATGATTAATAGTTTGACATTAATTATGTTTCAGATTTTGATATATATCAGATATCTGCTTAATGCTTTATATTGATGATATGATTGCATGTCCGTTGATTTATACTGGGATTATATTCTCACCGGAATTATCCGGCTTTTGTCATGTTTGTATGTGTGCATGACAACAGGTGGGACAGGATCATGGTCGAGGAGATGACGAGAGATCATGATTAGAGTGGAGACCACGGACTTTGATGTTGCTGTAGATAGGGTTGAACACTTGATAGTTAGTTGTTGAACCTTAGTTGTATTGAATGTATGCTGTACAGGACTTGTACCTTATTTTATACTGATATGTATACTAGTATGATTTCCATTACGTTCCGCATTTTAAAAAAAAAATTTAGACCCTGTTTATTTTAATTGATTAAATTGTCCTAATGATGAATAAGAGTATGATTAGCGTCCGGGTCCCCACAGTTTTTCTTCAACAATTGAAGAATAAGATTGAGGGGAAATTATGCTCAAAATTTCGGCCCTTGCCCTTGGAGGAGAGATGGAGGAGTGTTTTTCTTGATGTATGAAAAAATAGAAGTAAGCATGTTCATGCCGTGCATTGAATATTGAAAAATTATTATCCAACCCTTCACCTCTCATGCATGCAATTCTATTTGGGCTTGTAACAATTACAAAGCCAATGGACTTTTATTTAAATGTCTCAAAAATATATGAGACCATTTAAACCTTACTTGATTTTATTCAAACCCATTAGTTTAATAATTATATCTAATTGGCCTCTACAAGGCCTAATGTTATTTAATTAATTCAACACTTGAATTAATTTAATTATTTAGACTCTACTAGGTCCACTAGTGTTTAATTAATTCAACACTTGAATTGATTTAATTTTTTCCATAATAATGTTTATGAAAATCACAATTTTCAAATACATTATTTGTTTGGCCAACTTATAATTTAGGAAACACTTCCTAAAATTAAAAGTCACATTCCCCTTATAGAAGTCATACTTCTATTTTTATTTGCGCTTATAAACTCCTTTATAAGTCGTTCAACACATTGAACTATTTTTACTTCTCAACGGGATCTAGAAAGTTAGTACTTGTGTGGCTCTCAATGGTTCATTGATACAACTAGTCGTGGTTTTGAAAGGGGATCGGTTACGGTGACCGGAAGCGCAACGGAAGTTTAAAATTTTTAATTTTCATCAAGAAATTTCGGCCACCTAGTGAAAGTGTGTAGCAAATACAATAAAACACCAAATAATGTCATTACATAGTGTGTTAAAAAATGTACCTATCAATCACAAGG
Organism: Primulina tabacum; assembly: GCF_025594145.1. Lineage (NCBI taxonomy): Eukaryota > Viridiplantae > Streptophyta > Magnoliopsida > Lamiales > Gesneriaceae > Primulina > Primulina tabacum. Next base: position 30,962,360 of record NC_134551.1, read on the forward strand.
ATTGATGTTTTGGCTCTAACCAAGTTGTATACAACTTGGCTCTTGAATGGTAGAAACTATCTGCAAGCTTACTAAGTTCTTGAATCTTTCCTTCAAATTAGGCCCACCACCAACTAGGTAGATCCTCTTTTATTTTGGACTAGAAAAATAAAAGGATTTTTCAAAGAGAAGAATATTTCATCCTCAACCATTGAAGAAGAAAATGGAGAAAAACTTGGAGAGAAAGTACAAGCAAGTTTCGGCCATAGTAAGATGAAATGAAGGGGAGGGAGACTTGTCTTGGTATGTGAAAAAGTAGTGTCCAACTTTTGCATGCCATGCCTTGGAGACACAAAAAGTTGTCTCCCAACCCTTCACCTCCCATGCATGATATATGATATGGTTTTTAACAAATTAAAAACCATGGACTAAATTTAATTATCTCAAACATATTTGAGACTAATTAAACATTACTTGAATTTACCCAAGTCCCACTAGTTAAATAATTAATTTAAATTGAGCTCTACAAGACTCAATATGATTTAATTAATTCAACACTTGAATTAATTTAATTATTTGGACTCTACTAGGTCCACTAGTGTTTAATTAATTCAACACTTGAATTAATTTAATTTAGTCCATAGTAATGTTTAAGAAAACCACAATTTTCAAATACATTATTCACTTGGACAACTTTTAATTTAGGAACACATTCATAAATTAAAATTTACATTTCTCTCATAGAAGTCATACTTCTATTTTTCTTTACGCTTATAAACTTATTTATAAGCCGTTCAACACATTGAACTAATTTCTCCTTTATAGAAGTCATACTTCTAATTTCCTTACGCTTATAAACTCCTTTATAAGCCGTTCAACACATTGAACTATTTCTCTTCTCAACGGGATCTAGAAAGCTAGTACTTGTGTGGCCCTCAATGGTTCATTGATACAACTAGCCATGAGTTCACATCTCCATGTGATTCGGACTAAACATATCCTTATATGAGCATACCCAATTGCTCCATTCTTACTTATCAACATCTTGATAAAAAGAACGTCAGAACTCAAGTCTGATAGTACCCAACCAATCATGTTAAACGCCTAGCAGCATCGCTTACATGATTCCCTAGGTATCAAATGATAGTGCCTGCAAGAACCATTCAATTATGGTTAGCGTACAGTACGGTCCCTTCAACTCATATATCCCGATCGATTCGACAACCATTGGTTTATCGAGAGTTGTCAATGAATCGATACTATGTGTCATGTCGTAGTTGGATCGATGGTGTAATCTATGAAACACCTTTCATAATTACCACCATACTCTGATCAGAGATTTCAACCTACATACACATGATAACACATAGGATATCCATACCCGAAGGTAAGCGGTGAATCACCGACTACAATGCATCGACTCCTATATGTTTCGACAGAACACCTAACCTTGCCACCTGATGACCTCATGAGAGTCGGTAAAAAAAATCAAAGTGTAATTCTAGAACATAGAGTCTCAATGTTGTCCCGGGTCATAAGGACTAATGGTGTACAATCATAAACTAGGACGTTTCCACTCGATAAGTGAGAACCACTAGGAAAGTCCTTTTATGGAGGGTTGTTCAGTGCACTCTACCAGGAGCACCTATCTGCATGTTTGGACATCACAATGTCCCCTACCAATGAAACATGGTACTCACATCGCAGACACTAGTCTCGAACTCTAGCGGCCTATATCCTTCTTAGCGGCGGCTGAATCGATTAGGAACTGTTTAGAATATACAGTATTCCAAATATGAGTTTCATTATACTCATCATATGAGCATCTCATATTCTTTCTACTATTTGTATATTCAAGGGCTTTATCGATGCAACTAGCATGGGTATACAGATAAAGATGTGCCAAAACAATAATTTCAAATATTATAAAGATTGCTTATACATAGAGTTTAATTGTGAACACTCGGCCAACACTTGGCTCGACGGGCACCTACTCTAACAATCTCCCACTTGCACTAGAGCCAAATACCCATATGCTTCAAACCCATTGATTCGCGATGTATCTGGAATAATGGTCTAGGTAAAGGCTTAGCTAGAGGATCAACAACATTATCTGCGGAGCCGACTATGTCAAAAGACACTTCTCTACTTTCCACAATCTCTCCGAGGATGTGGTACTTTCTCAATACATGTTTGGACTTCTGATGAGACCTTGGCTCCTATGCTTGAGCTAAAGCTCCCGTGTGGTCACACAACACCGGGAGAGGAGCAACTCCATTAGGATTGACGTCCAACTCTTAGACGAAATTCCTTATCCAAACAGCCTCCTTTGCTGCATCTGATGCCGCAATGTATTCGGCCTCTGTGCTGGAATCCGCAGTATTGTTTTGCTTGGAACTCTTCCAAGAGACAGCAGCACCATTGAGCAAGAATACAAACCCAGAGGTTGACTTCGAGTCATCGATATCGCTTTGGAAGCTAGAGTCGGTATAGCCTTCCAATTTCAGTTCTCCACCCCATAGACCAAGAACAATTTATTGGTCCTTCTCAAATACTTGAGGATGTCTTTCACAGCTTTCTAGTGTGGAAGACCAGGGTTCGATTGATATCTACTCACTACACTTAGTGCGAAAGCCACGTCAGGACGTGTAGATATCATTTCATACATGATGCTACCAATCGCATATGCATAAGGAATGCTTGTCATCGGCGCTATCTCTGCATCAGTCTTGGGAGACATAGACTTGGATAGGGACACGCCATGACACATTGGTAGATGTCCTCTCTTGGACTCATCCATCGAGAACCGCTTCACGATGGTATCAATGTATGTGGACTGGGTGAGACCAAACAATCTTCTTGATCTATCTCTATAGATCTGTATTCCCAATACAAAAGATGCTTCACCCAAGTCCTGTATCGAGAACTTATTTGCTAACCATATTTTAGTTGATTGCAACATTCCTACATCATTCCCAATTATTAGAATATCATCAACATAAAACACCAGGAATGTCACAACACTCCCACTGACCTTCTTATACATACAAGGTTCCTCAGGATTCTTAGCAAAACCAAACTCTTTGATTGTACTGTCGAATCTGAGGTTCCAACTCCTAGATGCCTGTTTTAGACCATAAATAGATCTTTGAAGTTTGCATACCATATGCTCACTTCCGATAGATGTAAACCCTCCAGGTTTGAGACATGTAAATCTCTTCCTTAATATCCCCATTAAGAAAGGCTGTCTTGACATCCATCTGCCATATCTCATAGTCATACCATGCAGCTATGGCTAGCAATATCCTTATAGACTTGAACATTGCAACTGGCGAAAAGGTTTCATCAAAGTCAACTCCTTGTCTTTAAGTATATCATTTTGCCACCAATCGCGCCTTGAAGGTCAATACCTTCCCATCCGCCCCAAGTTTCCTCTTGTAAATTCCATTTACACCCTATGGGAACAATTCCCTCAGGTGGATCCACGAGATTCCACACTTGGTTCGAATGCATGGAATTCATCTCAGATTCCATCGCTTCAAGCCACTTGGATGAATCGGCATCAGATAACGCTTCCTTGAAGGTCCTTAGATCACATCCATGGTAAGGCTCATCATGGCCCTCTTCAAGAAGCAGACCATACCTCATAGGTGGTCTCGAGACTCTCTCGGATATTCTAGGAGCTTGTAACTCCTCTCTTGGCTCTTCGGGTGTGGGTTCTATAATTGTGGGTGTCTCTCGAACCTCTTCGAGTTCTATCATCTCCCCTTTTCTATCCAATAGAAATTCCTTTTCCAAAAAAGGTTGCATTCCTAGAAACAAAAACCTTTGTTTCTTGGGGATGATAGAAATGATATCCAACTGAATTCCTTGGATATCCCACAAAGTAACATAAAATGGATCGACTATCCAATTTATCTCCCACTACCTGCTTCACATAAGCAGGGCTCCCCATATTCTAAAACAAGAATATTTGGGAGGCTTACCCATCCATATCTCATATGGTGTCTGCCTTTGAATGGACATTTAGTGGAATATCTTTCAATTTTAAGTTATAGAGATCGTTTTCAAGTTCACCAGTACAAATTAAACATTCATTCTTGTAAATATTGCAAACACCTTTGCTAAATAAACAAGAATATCCATCTTTATCAACATAGAAATGGAAACAATGTTTTTTACAAAATTAGGTTCAAACAAAACATCTCATAAAATTAACTTAAAACTATTTGTTCAATAAGTAAACATCTCCAATAGCTTTGGCAGCAACTCTTGCTCCATTGCCCATCCTCAAGAAGGTCTCACCTTCCCTGAGCCTCCTACTTCTTCCCATCACCTGTAACTCATTACAGAGATGTGAGCCACAACCGGTATCTAATACCCGAGAAGTAGAGTTAATTGAAATGTTTACTTCAATGTAGAACATACCTTTTCCAGAACTCTTCTGGGCAAGATATTCCTTGCAATTACGCCTCCAATGTCCAGGCTTCTTGCAGTGATGACATACATCATCAGTCTTGTCAGCCTTAATTGGTCTGGCTGCCTCAACGGGATTCGGAGATTGACTCATAAAGGGCACATTCTTCTTGGGACGTTGGAAAGAACTCTTCTTTCCATTCCCATGTAGATCAATCTTCGTACCAGATGAAGAATCCACATAAAGAACCAACTTCTCTTTCTTGATGCTTGATTCAAACGTAACAAGCATATTCACCAACTCCTCAAGGGTCGGCTTCATCTTGTTCATGTTGAATTTCACCACAAAAGGATCAAATGAGCTAGGCAGCGATAACAGCAACACGTCGGTGGTCAAGCTCCGAAGGCAAGATCAGATCCATGCCAACGAGCTTGTTCACGAGCCCAATCAACTTCAGGCCATGCTCATGGACCGAGGCCCCATCTCGCATGCGCAAAGTGATCAGCTCCTTGATTGTAGCATGCCTAAGAGGCCGTGTTTGCTCACCAAAGAGCTCCTTGAGATGCAAATGAATGTCAGCAGCACTCTTTGCATCCTCAAAACGCCTCTGCAGCTCATCATTCATAGAAGTCAGCATATAACACCTGGCTATCAAGTCATGGTCACACCATTCCTTGTAAGCCTGCAATTCCTCGGGAGTGCAGTTAGTCGGAGCCTCAACAGGGGGCGACTCAGTCAGTGTATATGCTACCCTTTCCGAATTCAAGACGATTTTTAGGTTTCTTAGCCAAGTGAGGTAATTAGGTCCAGTTAATATGTGTTTGTCGAGTATTACGGATATCGGATTGCGAATCGAAGACATTGTCAATTTGTACTGAAAAGTAAAAACAGATAAATGTTGATGACTATTTAAAATATTTAGTAAGATATGAAGTTTGGACTTTTACTTCATAAATATTTGCTCCCACTGTTTTGACATCTTTCACTACCCTCTAGTGAAAACGGGAAACTCCTTTCCTCAGTAGGTACGTAAGGTCCAATTAGCGAATTATGATCCCGAATAATATCAGCCAATCACAATTCCTAAAAGGTAGTTTCCAATTGCATCACAATGCAACCCTCTACGTAAACTTTTGTCTCACGTTTGATTAGGACCCAATAATATGACGTCGTTCATCTTCACGTGTCAAGCCTTACCCATCGATGTTGAACATTAATGGACGGTCGCCATGAGTTCCCCCAATAATATGAGCCGAAATCATGGGAGTTCCACGTAGTTCACATCACCATGTCAATTAATGTCACAGCTTTCCGGCACCCAGAGCTCCCCCAATAATATGAGCCGAGCCCCGAGTACGGGTAGCGTTCATCATGGACCCATTGTCGATGGAAGACAAGGAAATTATAAACAAATTTATAATTCCCCTTTTCGGGCTTGATATTAATTTTGAATCTAATTCAAAATGAGGGTTTTTAATTTCGAAAGGTCTTATCATTAATTTTATTTTAAAACTCGCCATGTTTGATCGTATTTTGGCCGGATTCATGCAACTTTGTTATTATCATAATAATAACGCACATACTCATTATTTATAACATATCATGCATATATTATAAACAGTAAACAAACAAGGATGATCAATCGCCCAAATACTAACGGACCGTGTGAGCTAAACACGGGCCTAGGTCCAATCATAGGGAAATGCACGGGATGCAAATGCAACTATTACATAAGCTTCCAATATTTACATGTCTTCGATCTTCATAATCATCATGGCCACCATCTTCCAATCTTGATCATCCACTATACTAATATTTACAAATAAATATCCATGGCAAATAGGGATACATCTCATGGGGTGGGAACGGGCCATAAACCAAGCCCACTTTATAAATTGATAATTATTACAATCATTCAACACAAAATATCCTAGCATACACCTAGCAAATTGGGCTTGGGCTTTTGATCATCCTTCATGCATAATATCACATATCATACACCATCAATTAATTATCACAATAATTAATTGATCCAATATTATATATCTTGATCCAATCACTAATCGCCACGATTATAAACTAAATTAACAAAGTATACAAACACCTTTGTCTACTTTCTAATTAATTTATTTATAACCGAATTTCTTGTAAATCACCATTTACTATAAATATTTAAAGTCCAACTTAAAATATTTATTTCATGAGAAAATATTTGCAACTTTTGTAATTTTAAACTTAAGGGCCCAAAAACTCATTTTTCACCAAAAACTATTTTGGCCCATTTAAAATTCACAAATATGTTAACCATCTAATGGCCCAACAACATCAAGGCCCATGACACTTTGATTATTCAAAACACTTTTGGAAACCCTAGTCGTCATCGCCGTCGCCGGATTCTGGCCAACTTACCAAAAAAATTTTTTTTATTAAAAACATGGGGCTGTTCGGGCAGCCCCTCGGACTGCCCTAGCTGCCCGAAATGGGCAGCCCCTCGGGCAGCCCAAGCTGCCCGAAATGGGCAGCAACTTGCTGCCCAAAATTCCCCCGAAATCGGCCTTGATTCGATGCAAAATTTTGTTCTCATGCGGTTAGAAATCGATCTCAACATAATATCTTGTAATTGCTACACAAAATCGTAACCATAGCTCGGATACCACTTGAAAGGGGATCGGTTACGGTGACCGGAAGCGCAACGGAAGTTTAAAATTTTTAATTTTCATCAAGAAATTTCGGCCACCTAGTGAAAGTGTGTAGCAAATACAATAAAACACCAAATAATGTCATACATAGTGTGTTAAGAAATGTTCCTATCAATCACAAGGATTGATGTTTTGGCTCCAACAAAGTTGTATACAACTTGGCTCTTGAATGGTAGAAACTACCTTCAAGATTTCCAAGTTCTTGAATCTTTCCTTCAAATTAGGCCCACCACCAACTAGGTAGATCCCCTTTTATTTTGCACTAGAAAAATAAAAAGATTTTTCAAAGAGAAGAATATTTCATACTCAACCATTGAAGAAGAAAATGGAGAAAAACTTGGAGAGAAAGTACAAGCAAGTTTCGGCCATTGTAAGATGGAATGAAGGGGAGGGAGACTTGTCTTGGTATGTGAAAAAGTAGTGTCCAACTTTTGCATGCCATGCCTTGGAGACACAAAAAGTTGTCTCCCAACCCTTCACCTCCCATGCATGATATATTATGTGGTTTTTAACAAATTAAAAACCATGGACTAAATTTGATTATCTCAAACATATTTGAGACTAATTAAACATTACTTGAATTTACCCAAGTCCCACTAGTTAAATAATTAATTTAAATTGAGCTCAACAAGACTCAATATGATTTAATTAATTCAACACTTGAATTAATTTAATTATTTGGACTCTACTAGGTCCACTAGTGTTTAATTAATTCAAAACTTGAATTAATTTAATTTAGTCGATAATAATGTTTATGAAAATCACAATTTTCAAATACATTATTCACTTGGCCAACTTTTAATTTAGGAACACATTCATAAATTAAAATTTACATTTCTCTCATAGAAGTCATACTTCTATTTTTCTTTACGCTTATAAACTTATTTATAAGCCGTTCAACACATTGAACTAATTTCTCCTTTATAGAAGTCATACTTCTAATTTCCTTACGCTTATAAACTCTTTTATAAGCCGTTCAACATATTGAACTATTTCTCTTATCAACGGGATCTAGAAAGCTAGTACTTGTGTGGCCCTCAATGGTTCATTGATACAACTAGCCATGGGTTCACATCTCCATGTGATTCGTACTAAACATGTCCTTATATGTGCATACCCCAATTGCTCCATTCTTACTTATCAACATCTTGATAACAAGAACGTCAGAACTCAAGTCTGATAGTACCCAACCAATCATGTTAAACGCCTAGCAGCATCGCTTATATGATTCCCTAGGAATCAAATGATAGTGCCTACAAGAACCATTCAATTATGGTTAGCGTACAGTACGGTCCCTTCAACTCATATATCACGATCGATTCGACAACCATTGGTTTATCGAGAGTTGTCAATGAATCGATACTATGTGTAATGTCGTAGTTGCATTGATGGTGTAATCTATGAAACCCCTTTCATAACTACCACCATACTCTGATCAGAGATTTCAACCTACATACACATGATAACAAATAGGATATCCATACCCGAATGTAAGCGGTGAATCCCCGACTACAATGCATTGACTCCTATATGTTTTGACAGAACACCCAACCTTGCCACCGGATGACCCCATGAGAGTCGGTAAACAAGTCAAAGTGTAATTCTAGCACATAGAGTCTCAATGTTGTCCCGGGTCATAATGACTAATGGTGTACAACCTTAAACTAGGACGTTTACACTCGATAAGTGAGAACCACTTGGAAAGTCCTTTTATGGAGGGTTGTTCAGTGCACTCTACCAGGAGCACCTATCTGCATGTTTGGACATCACAATGTACCCTACCAATGAAACATGGTACTCACATCGCAGACACTAGTCTCGAACTCTAGCGGCCTATATCCTTCTTAGCGGCGGCTGAATCGATTAGGAACTCTTTAGAATATACAGTATTCCAAATATGAGTTTCATGATACTCATCATATGAGCATCTCATATTCTTTCTACTATTTGTATATTCAAGGGCTTTATCTATGCAACTAGCATGGGTATACAGATAAAGATGTGCCAAAACAATAATTTCAAATATTATAAAGATTGCTTATACATAGAGTTTCATTGTGAACACTCCGCCAACACTTGGCTCGACGGGCACCTACTCTAACAGGTTTCACAGCTTAATGTGATTCGGGACTAAACATGTCCTTATATGAGCAAACCCCAATTGCTTCATTTTTAATTATCAACTCCATGATAATAAGAACGTCAGAACTCAATGTCTGCTAACACCTAACAAATTATTTTAAATGCCTAGCAGCATTGATTACATGATTCCCTAGGTATCAAATGATAGTGCCTGCAAGAACCATTCAATTATGGTTAGCGTACAGTACGAACCCTTCATCTACTATATCCCGACCGATCGACAAGCTATTAATATATCGAGTGCTGTCAAAGAATCGATACTATGTGTCATGTCATAGTTGCATCGATAGTGTAATCTAAGAAATCCCTTTCTTATTTACCACCATATTTTGATCAGAAATTTCAACCTACATACACATAGGATATCCATATCCAAAGGTAAGCGGTGAATCCCCGACTACAATGCATCGACTCCTATATGTTTCGACAAAATACCCAACCTTACCACCTGATGACTCCATATGAGTCGGTAAACAAGTCAAAGTGCAATGCTAGCATATAGAGTCTCAATGTTGTCCTGGGTCATAAGGACTAATGGTGTACAACCATAAACTAGGACGTTTCCACTCGATAAGTGAGAACCACTTGGAAAGTCATTTATGGAGGGTTGTTCAGTGCACTCCACAAGGAGCACCTATCTGCATGTTCGGACATCACAATGTCTCTACCAATGAAACATGGTACTCACATCGCAGACACTAGTCTCGAACTCGAGCGGACCTATATCCTTCTTAGCGGATGCTGAATCGACTAGGAACTGTTTAGAATATACAGTATTGTAAATACGAGTTTCATGATACTCATCATATGAGCATCTCATTTTCTTTCTACTATTTGTATATTCAAGGACTTTATCTATGCAACTAGTATGGGTATACAGACAAAGATGTGCCAAAACTATAATTTTAAATATTATTAAAATAAAGATTGTTTATGCATAGAGCTTGAACATGAACCCTCGGCCAACACTTGGCTCGACGGGCACCTACTCTAACATGATCGTCACACGATTAGGCAAGCAATAATAAATACACATTCGCATCGATCCATCCTTATTCTTCATAAACAAGATCGAAGCTCCCCAAGGTGAAACACTCGGGCGAATATGACCTATTAACGAAGATGAAGAGACTCAAGTCAATTGAAACGTCTTTTGACTTATTCAGACTGAGTTTTTCTTACCCTTACTTTTAATTATATGCATTTATTGAGTGAGAATATTGATTTAAGAAGATAACTGAGAAAACAATAGTCAGTTGGTCTTCTCAACTGAACTGACTAAGTTCTCAACTGGTCATCCAGTTGCTGATCTAATTTATCTTCTCTGATAAGCTAACTAATAAATCGAATAATATTCTATATTAAATGATTTGACTGTTTGTCGAAGCATTCATTGCTGTCTTTCAATGAATAGTATTTTGAAACGTGGACCCACATAATCCCTGAATACTATACACACGTTTTTGTCACACGTACATACGTTTTTAATTTAAATTTTCCTGGAATGACACGTGTCCAATAATTTGAACAGTCACTTACATCTGTACTATACCCGCTCCAATTCAGTTTTTTTCTCTTTACACTTACTTCAAATTTACTGAGAAAAAACAAATTCGAGTTTTCTTTCTCGTAGAAAAACATTCATTCAAATGGCAAATTAGATCCCAGCTCATGTCATGAACGAAATGGCAATCGACTTTGACTCAGCTATGACTGTATCAGATGAAGCTGTGAAGAATATCTTCATCAAACTCGAAGCAACATGACTGAAACAATTCGTGGGATTATCTTCCCAAGTAATCTATCCTAAAGAGATTTAGGATCTCTATGCCAACGGCTATGTCACTACAACCGGTAGTATCGTGACTAAAGTAAATTATCTGCTGCAGATCATTGACGAGGATTTCATCTGCAGCCTATTTCAACTGCGTACTGATGGTCTAGTTAACCTCGCTGAAGTAAAGGCATCTGATGTTGAAGAAATGCAAACCCTTCTGTCTATTGATGGTCGGAAATCAAAGTTTCCGATCCCAAGAAGGAGATGAAGCCAAAGGTACAATTGCTGGCAGTAATAGTAGCCAAAGGTCTTTTAGCAAAGGCTAGATCCTTTACTGCTATTTACTCTTGAGAAATTTCAAGCTATGACTGTTATCATGGCTGGTCGGAGATTGAACTTGGAAGAATATAATTTTCAACATCCTGAGGAATATGTTTCAATCGTGCAAGCAATATGTACTAAAAGACTTTGATCGATACAAAACTTCTACAGACTCACTTAAGTTTGGACTTAAGACTGCCAAAACTGAACTCTTAGTATACTAAATATCTCACAGTTCTTCGACTGGAATTAAGCACAACTAATCTAGTTAATATCAAATATACAATAAAAAAGTTTGTGCTTTTAAGCTCGAAAAGTAGCCTCAAATGCTACAAATAAATCAGATAAGTGTGAGCTTTTTGTTTCTTGAGTAAGAGCAATAAATTCAAGCTGGGTAACAGCAAGCTTGAGAGAATAGATAGATCGATTTTTTTCTCAACTGCTCTTCTCACCTATTTATAGGATTATCTTCAACGGTAACATTAAATATAATTTGTATCATTATATCCGTTAATTACCACGTCAAGATTCATTTGACATTCGTACAGTGTAATATCTGAAATGCGGTGTTCTACTGCGATTTGAAGTCTGCTTTGTACTGTTGTCGGTTGAATGTCCTTTTCAACAACTGATGACGTGTACAACTAAATGATTGGTGACTGATGACTCTGAAAAATCATCAAAACTGAAAATCTTCAATGCTGCGAATGTTCAGCCACCAAAGCAGAAACTGGACATGTCTACTAAGTAGTTCATTGAAAGTAAAGAAGGAGATTGGGACTCAGGAGGTTCCCAAGTTTGTTCAGAAAAAGAAGACTCTTCAGAAGAAGACAATCAAGCGCAAGTTGATTTTCAGTGAAACTGATTCTGAGAAAACTCCATCTCCCAAGGTCATCAAGAAGCAAAAAACCTTGAAGACAAAACCTGTTGTTGTAGTTGGAACCATCCCAACTAAAAGATTGATGCAGTCGGGGGCTCAACAGCCTATCAAGGCTATCCCTCATAAAGCTATTCCAACTGAATCCTCAACTGAGGATCAGTTACCTCTGTCTACTGTTATACCAAAGAAAAAGGTCACTGAATCTGGTGAAAAGAAGAAGCTTTCTGGAGTTAAGGCTCCATTGATCACTATCTCTGGATATACCCCTCTACCTTTTGCGAGACCAAAGAGGCTAGTGATCAGAGAACAAGTTGATGCGACTACTTCAGGGTTGAGCCTTCCACATGCCCTGAATGACTTAAAAGGCAAGGGAAATATGCAAAAAGAGGCCTAGACCAACCAATGCAATCAAAACGCATATTGATCTAATTTGGAAAGAGATCGATGAATTTTCAGAAAACAAGCTCAAGGCTTATAATGAATGGGTCAAATTCATAACTGAAGTCTTTGCCAAGCAGCTTGAGAAGAAATCAAAAATGAAGAAATTTGTTGACTTGGAAAATATTTTTGTGAAGGTAGTTAAGGCATCTACCATTGTTCAAGCTCTGGAGCGAAAGAATTATTTCTTCAATCAACTGAAATCAAAGAAGCTACAGAAGATATTTGCTCAACTGCGACTTAACTATGATCCTACCAGTCCAACTGCATACAATGACATAGTTGTGCATGAACAACTGGACTTGGATCGTCTCACGTTGCAGATGGAGATCAAAAATTGAGAAATGGATCAAGAACAGATCATTCCAGAAGACTCCCAAGATTTTTCATCAGAAGAGCCAGCTGAACAACAAATTCAAGAGCCTTCCAAGGAAACAGCTGCTGAACCTTCTCAACAAGAAACTGCTCCTTCCACATTCACTTGCTCAAACATCTTCATCTTCAGCACCTTTCTCTTCAACTGCTGATCCGAAGCTTTATTCAGAAGCTGAATTATCATTGGACAATCTTGATGAGGTCATCAAATTAGTCACTTCTGATATTCAGCTAGGGAACATCCAAATCAGTTGAAGATGTTGTCTTGACTGAGGAACCAGCAGATCAACCTATTATTTCTGAAGAACCGGCTAAGAAGTCTATTTTTGGAAAAACTTAACAGCCAGTTGAGTCAGTTGTTATGACTGAACAGGCAGTTTTTGAACAAACTGAAGAGGCTGAGCTGCACTCAGTTACAACTGAAGAAGTGCCAGCTGAAGAGCCAGTTAATCAACCAACTGAAGAACCTTATACTACTTTTGTTCTTCCTAATGTCTCTTCTCCTCCCCAGCATCAACAGGAACATAAAACTGAAAATATTTCAGGAATGTGATGCATGAAATCGAAGCAACTGAAGGCACTTTGGTTGCCTTTACTCAACAGGAAAGGGTGCAGATTCCAGAAACTTCTGGAGCCATGTCTCCTGGTATTTAAGATACTGAAGCCCTGTTTGAAGAAATTCAGACAGTTCAGACCAACCTTGTCAGTATGATGAATGCCATTTTTGAAATAAAATCAACTCAACTTGCACACTCATTGAAGCTTAACTCTAACAATGAGTTTATCACGAAAAGACTACAACAAATCGTTCAGAATGTGACCTCTCTCTTTCTCCAGATGGAAGAAATCAAGAAAGACAGACTGTCGACTGAATCTCGTTTTAAAAATCAAGCATTAGTCGGTAGACGCTTTGATTTTCTGGAGAGTACAGTCACCAAAAGTAGTGATATGTTGCAAAAAATTGTTATGAATGTTGTATCAGATATCTCATCAGATGTTCGTATTCTATCCAAGAAAGTTGATGTGCTTGAAAAAAAGGGAGAAAGAAGAGAAATAGAAGATCAGAAAGGAGAAGACAAAGGAAATAAGAAGAAATGAAGATCAACTGACTTCAGTTATTTGTTGAAGACTATAGCAGGAATTCTTTATTCTTTTATTCTTTGTACGAATCTGTACATTAGAAGAATTATTTATCTACAATGAGTTCGAAGAGTATTTTTAGTTTAGTTGATCAGTTCATACTTTACAAGTTTTGTCAAACACCAAAAAGTGAAAATTGTTGGAAACTTAATTTCGGTTGTTTGACAACTAAGTGATTAATTTATTAGACTAACTGATCAAGTATCTTGAAATAACTGAACTACGTAAATCAACTGACAGTTGTGAGCTTATCAGCAGATCATTCAGCTGTACACATCATCAGTTGTTGAAAAGGACATTCAACCGACGACAGTACAAAGCAGACTGCAACTCGTAGTGGAACGCCGCATTTCAGAGCTTACAGTGTACGAATGTCAGAGGAACATTGACGTGGCAATCAACATATATAATGATTCAAATTATATTTAGTGTTACCGTTGAATAGAAGTCTATAAATAGGTGAGAAGAGCAGTTGAGCAAAAAATCGATCTATCTATTCTCTGAAGCTTGCTGTTACCCTGCTGAATTTATCGCTCTTACTCAAGAATAAAAAAGTTCACACTTATCAGATTTATTTGTAGCATTTGAGCCTACCTTTCGAGCTTACAAGCACAAACCTTTTTATTGTTTATTTGATCTTAACTAGACCAGTTGTGGTAAGTTCAGTCCAAGAACTGTGAGATATTTAGTAAACTAAGAGTTTTAGTTTTGGCAGTGTTAAGTCCAAACTGAAGTGGGTCTGTATAAGTTTGTATCGATCAAAGTCTTTTAGCGCATATCTTGTCCTTGTGATAGAAGAGGTGACGTAGGAGTTATTTCAATCACCAAACATCATTAAATATTTGTGTGTTACTACTTCTGTTATTTATTCTATCTTTCAGTCGGATTATTTCCGCAACTGTTATCAGTTAAACTGATTGTCATTGACTGACAAGATTCCTAGTTTCAGTTTGTCACAGAACTAACACTTCATTCGAAAAGATTCTATAATCGTGAGTGTTTATTCAACCCCCCCTTCTAAACACATCTCAACCAATCAACCGATCCTAACAGGTAGCATTCCCCACCCGACTCTAAAGCACGACAGGCTTTCAGAACGATACCACTTGCATCGGAGGTCGCGCTCCCTCACCATATAAAAACCAACAAGAGTTCTCAGTTGTACGAAACTGAATGAGATTCTTGTTACAATCCACCGTAGCTCGGTAGGTTTTCAACATATCTATACCTAGAATACAATCAAAGTTCTCCATTTCTAGGATCATAAGATTCGCAGTCATCTTTTTACCCTCAAAACCTCTGCCTGGCGACACCGGTTCACTAACCCCTCATAAGTTGTAGGATAATCGCGGACAGTGACTCGATCAAAAATCACCTCGTTAAGGCCCTGAAGAAAATGGTCATACGTGGCCTCAGAACTGCCACTAATATGAGGAGCAAAGGGAAACAACTCGAAGAACTTCGGCTGATACTCGTCAACAAACATACTACCCTTCTTAAGACATAGAAGTTCAATCAACTTTGCCTGGCGAAGGGATAGAGAAAAATACAGAAAGCTACATGGAAGTCAGCCCAAGTAACCTTACCACGAGACTGGACTATCGGCGCAGAGGTCGATCTCCACCACTTGCGCGCACCCCCCTTGAGAATCAAACCAAGGGTCCTCCATCTGCTGTTTCTCAGGTGCACTTGATTGCACGGAAACAACTGTCCATGCACTCTAACCAATCCTCCGTAACATCGGGATTCTCACCATCGTTTAAAGGCTTAGGCCCCATCTGAATGAAATGGTGCATCTCAAAATGCTTAGGGCCATCCCGACGATGACGATGCTCACGATGACGTCTTCGGCCGTCCTGGTCACCCCAACGACCTATACTACCATGACTACTCTCATCACCAAGGTGGTCAGCCATCGCTACAAGAGATAATGGAGCAAAACGGTCAAATGTTCAACAAATATCCCAAAACAGAATCTATATCCCAAAATCATATGCATGCTCTGATACCATAAATGTAGTGACTCGTTCCAGAATCACTTACTAAACAAGAGCTAAGCATGCAATTAACCTAAATAACAATAAACAAAGATAATTGCGGAAATGGTCAATAAACAATAGTTATACAACCTAATTGAAGTCCAGAATAACTCAAACCAAAATATACGGTACAACCATATCAAATCAAAACAGTACTGATAAACTAAATAAACAGGCTACTCAACGTCCTCCTCCTCCTGAGCCATCCAACCTTAGGCATGCCCCGTGGAAATGGGGTGTCCAAGATAAACAAAACCAAGGAAGTGAGTGATAAGAATGCCCAGTACAAAAGCATGTAACAAGTTATATGACATGCATATGCTATGATATGATACCAGGGTAGTCAAGAAATAGGAATCACAAAAGATCTCAACATGCTCAGTCTAGAGGCGCCAAGTGGATAATGCCGCGCGGTACTCCTCTGGGTCATTGCATCCACTACAAGATCAGACGTGGACGAAAAATGTCCCGGATCACCTAAGCTCTCCCGACCCATCGGCCACTGTGTACTCTCGGGCCATGCGTCCACAAG
Source organism: Primulina tabacum (assembly GCF_025594145.1). Lineage (NCBI taxonomy): Eukaryota > Viridiplantae > Streptophyta > Magnoliopsida > Lamiales > Gesneriaceae > Primulina > Primulina tabacum. The sequence goes on from NC_134551.1 coordinate 30,979,099, forward strand.
ACAGGGCTGAGCGGCTCCACAAGATATGGCTTATTTTGAAAGAAATACAGCTCAACTATAAGGATATCTCGAAGGAGATACGACTCAACATGAAATGCAAAAGTGTGACATAATAGAATGCATCATAAGGATATGTCGGATAGTACTTTCGTACCTTTATCACTTAAATTTTAATCCACACGAAAAACCAGAACAACCAGGACTAGTCCAAGCCTATACATCAAGTGAAAATCATCAGTTAAACATATCTATCAGACTTAACTAGAATATCAAATACTCCTGAATAATAATGATACAATTCCAAACATTCGTCCGTTGTCAGCCCCCTGATGACGATGCTCTGAGTCCGACCTTTCCATGTTCGAGCAGTTCGTTCCCTGACTTATTCGTTCCCTAGCTACCGTGTCCGGACTACTCTGCTCAATTCTGTCTACACTACCCTGTCTTGTCCTGAATGCTATGCTCTGACCTATCCAGACTGTTCTGCTTTTCTTGGACATGCTCTGACTGCTCTGTTCTGACCGGACTGCTGTACAATGCTTATACTGCTCTGCTCTGACCTGCCCGGAATGCTCAGCTCTCTCCGGACTGCTATTCTCTGCTCGAAATGCTCTGCTCTGACCTGCCCGGACTGCTCAGCTCTCTCCGAACTGTTCTAGTCTGTCATGTCCGGATTGCATTCTAAGATGGCTTGAATTTGCACTATAAACACACAATACCCCAATGAGTGAGAAATCCTATGGCCTATTTATAGACATCAGTTCGGGTCTCCCGAGACCTTTCATGCATGGAAGTGTCAACACAATGCCATGCACTTCAACACCTGTCTGACCACCTCTCACTCGGCCACATGCACAAAGAGACCTATCCGGCCACCTGTCACTCGGCAACATGCAAAAAGACATCTATCACGAGTTGTGACACGTTACTGGACACCTCAGCTCACTATCCCAACCCCCAGCTTTACTCCCTAACCAACAACCTAGTCCGGACATTTTTCCTAGCACCAATTCGGACTTATTCCCTAGCACCAACTTATTCCCTAGCACCATTTCAGACTTATTCCCTAGCACCAGTTCGGACATATTCCCTAGCAACAGTTTAGCACAACCACTTCTTGTAGTTAAATCAGACTACTTATAAGCCATGCATAATCTCTAATATTTATATTAAAAATGATTTATTTATTATTTAAGGCATTTTAAAGTTACTTAGTCTTGATTATTTATTTTAAATCGCATAAGTTTAGTTTTGTCTTTTCGGTTAAATAAGCGAGGCCGGACTAGAGTTGGAATAATGACATAAAATTTTAATAATGAGAAAATATTCCTAAATTTAATTTAAGATAAAGAATAAGTTATTTTAATGAAAAATAATGTTTAGGGGATTTGTTTAATTAATTGGAATTAAATAGTAAATAAGTTCTTTTATGTCCAATAATTTAATTAAAAGCCTAAATTAAAATATGTGACCAATTGAGATAAGTTAATCTAGGCTTATTTTATTTAAAAAAATTTAACTTATCATGTTGGTAAATTTAATTTAAAAATTAGCTATGCATGCAAGATAATGTCTATCCTAAATTAATTAGTTATTTCACTAAAATACATAATTAGTGTTTAAAACTTTAATGAGTTCAAATTCAATAATTAAGCAATTTTTCCCTCCATTTTAATCCTAGAATTCGGCCATCACCAATAGAATATTTAAAAATTTTGACAACTCAATTCCTTTGATTCCTTCCTTATCCATTTTTTGTAGATAATCCCTCACCTTTTAATCATCAATAATTAATAAATAAGCAATTTTCTACCCTTATTTGACATGAAGATTTTCGGCCAACCTCTACTAAATAAAATCAAATCGCACCTTATTCCTTATCTATCAAACTCTAGGATAGGAAAATTGATTTGCCATTCAATTATTTCTTTTATCTTGCAAACCTTCCCTTCACTTCCTAGCCTTCTCTTGAAAGGGATCGTATTAGGTGACCAAAAGCGCAACGGAAGCTAAAAAATTTCGATTTTACATGGAAATATTCGGCCACCCTATACAAAATCTCAACTTTGTCATACATAGGATGTTGAGAAAATCATTACCTATCAACCTCTTGAGGTTGATGATGGCTCCAACTAAAGTGTAAACATTTTAGCTCTTAAATGTATGAGTTGATCTACAAGCTCTCCTTGTCCTTGAGACCTTCCTTCAAAATTAAGCCCACCACCAACTAGGTAGATCCCCTCATATTTTGCACTAAAAAAATATGAGGATTTTTCTTTTGAGAAGTATTTTCTTTCTTCAACAATTGAAGAACAAAATGGAGAGAAAAATGAGGGAGAAGACTACTGCAAATTTTCGGCCATTGTAGGAGTGAAGGGAGAGTGGAAGACTTTTCTTGGTCCTTGAAAAAGTTGAGTTAAGCATGTACATGCCATGCCTTGGTTGTACTAAAAGTTGTCTCCCAACTCTTCACCTCCCATGCATGCATTGTTATTTGATTTTTAACATTTAAAAATCCATGGACTTATTTTAATTATCTCAAACATATTTGAGACTAATTAAACATTACTTGAATTTACTCAAGTCACTAGTTGAATAATTATTTTACTATTGGGCTCTACAAGACTCAATATGATTTAATTAATTCAACACTTGAATTAATTTAATTATTTGAACTCTACTAGGCCCACAAGTGTTTAATTAATCCAACCCTTGAATTAATTTAATTTAGTCCATAATAATGTTTATGAAAATCACAATTTTCAAATACATTATTTATTTGGCCAACTTTTAATTTAAGAACACTTCCACAAATGAAAAGTTACATTTCCCTCATAGAAGTCATACTTCTATTTTTCCCTACGCTTATAAACTCATTTATAAGCCGTTCAACACATTGAACTATTTTACTTCTCAACGCGATCTAGAAAGCTAGTACTTGTGTGGCTCTCAATGGTTCATCGATACAACTAGCCGTGGGTTCACATCTCCATGTGATTCGGACTAAGCATGTCCTTATATGAGCATACCCGAATTGCTCCATTCTTACTTATCAACTCCTTGATAACAAGAATGTCAGAACTCAAGTCTGATAGTACCCAATCAATCATGTTAAACGCCTAGCAGCATCGCTTACATGATTCCCTAGGTATCAAATGATAGTGCCTGCAAGAACCATTCAATTATGGTTAGCGTACAGTACGGTCCCTTCAACTCATATATCCCGACCGATTCGACAACCATTGGTTTATCGAGAGTTGTCAATGAATCGATACTATGTGTCATGTCGTAGTTGCATCGATGGTGTAATCTATGAAACCTCTTTCATAATTACAACCATACTCTGATCAGAGATTTTAACCTACATACACATGAGAACACATAGGATATCCATACCCGAAGGTAAGCGGTGAATCCCCGACTACAATGCATTGACTCCTATATGTTTCGATAGAACACCCAACCTTGCCACCTAATGACCCCATGAGAGTCGGTAAACAAGTCAAAGTGTAATTCTAGCACATAGAGTCTCAATGTTGTCCCGAGTCATAAGGACTAATGGTGTACAACCATAAACTAGGACTTTTCCACTCGATAAGTGAGAACCACTTGGAAAGTCCTTTATGGAGGGTTGTTCAATGCACTCTACCAGGAGCACCTATCAGCATGCTCGGACATCACAATGTCCCCTACCAATGAAATATGGTACTCACATCACATATACTAGTCTTTAACTCTAGCGGCCTATATCCTTCTTAGCGGCGGCTGAATCGAATAGGAACTGTTTAGAATATACAGTATTCCAAATATGAGTTTCATGATACTCATCATATGAGCATCTCATATTCTTTCTACTAATTGTATATTCAAGGGCTTTATCTATGCAACTAGCATGGGTATACAGATAAAGATGTGCCAAAATAATAATTCAAATATTATTAAAATAAAGATTGTTTATACATAGAGTTTCATTGTGAACACTCGGCCAACACTTGGCTCGACGGGCACCTTCTCTAACAATCTCCCACTTGCACTAGAGCCAACTACCCACATTCTTCAAACCCATTGATTCCCGATGCTTTTCGAACAATGGTCCAGGTAAAGGCTTAGTTAGCGGATCAACAACATTATCTACGGAGCCGAATTTGTCAATCGTGACATCTCCTCTTTCCATGATCTCTCTAAGGATGTGGTACTTACTCAATATGTGTTTGGACTTCTGATCAGACCTCGGCTCCTTTGCTTGAGCAATGGCTCCCGTGTTGTCACCAAACACCGGGACATGAGCAACTCCATTAGGTAATGACGCCCAACTCTTGGACGAAATTCCTTATCCAAACAGCCTCCTTTGCTGCAGCTGATGCAGCAATATATTTTGCCTCAGTGGTGGAATCCGCTGTACTGTCTTGCTTGGAACTCTTCCAAAAGACAGCAGCACCATTGAGCATGAATATGAAACTAGAGGTTGACTTCGAGTCATCGACATTGCTTTAGAAGCTAGAGTCGGTATAGCCTTCCAATTTAAGTTCTCCACCCCCATAGACCAAGAACAACTTATTGGTCCTTCTCAAATACTTGAGGATATCTTTCACAACTTTCCAGTGGAGAAGACCAGGGTTAGATTGATATCTACTCACTACACTTAGTGCAAAAGCCACGTCAGGACGTGTAGATATCATCCCATACATGATGCTACCAATCGCAGATGCATAAGGAATAGTTGTCATCGCGGCTATCTCTACATCAGTCTTGGGAGACATAGACTTGGATAGGGACACGCCATGACACATTGGTAGATGTCCTCTCTTGGACTCATCCATCGAGAACCGCTTCACGATGGTATCAATGTATGTGGACTGGGTTAGACCAAGCAATCTTTTTGATCTATTTCTATAGATCTGTATTCCCAATACAAAAGATGCTTCACCCAAGTCCTACATCGAGAACTTACTCGCTAACCATATCTTAGTTGATTGAAACATCCCTACATGATTCCCAATGAGTAGAATGTCATCAACATAAAGCACAAGGAATGTCACAAGCACTCCCACTGACCTTCTTATACACAGAGGGTTCCTCAGGATTCTTAGCAAAATCAAACTCTTTGATTCTACTATCGAATCTGAGGTTTCAACTCCTAGATGCCTGCTTTAGACCATAAATAGATCTTTGAAGTTTGCATAACATATGCTCGCTTCCGATAGATGTAAACCCTTCAGGTTGAGACATGTAAATCTCTTCCTTAATATCCCCATTAAGAAAGGCTGTCTTGACATCCATCTGCCATATCTCATAGTCATACCATGCAGTTATGGCTAGCAATATCCTTATGGACTTGAACATTGCAACTGGAGAAAAGGTTTCCTCAAATTCAACTCCTTGTCTTTGAGTATATCCTTTTGCCACCAATCGCGCCTTGAAGGTCAATACCTTCCCATCCGCCCCAAGTTTCCTCTTGTAAATCCATTTACACCCTATGGGAACAATTCCCTCAGGTGGATCCACGAGATTCCACACTTGGTTCGAATGCATGGAATTCATCTCAGATTCCATCGTTTCAAGCCACTTGGATGAATCGGCATCAGATAACGCTTCCTTGAAGGTCCTTGGATCACATCCATGGTTAGGCTCATCATGGCCCTCTTCAAGAAGCAGATTATACCTCATAGGTGGTCTCGAGACTCTCTCGGATCTTCTAGGAGCTTGTATCTCCTCTCTTGGCTCTTCGGGTGTGGGTTCTATAATGTTGGGTCTCTCTCGAACCTCTTCGAGTTCTATCATCGCCCCTTTTCTATGCAATAGAAATTCTTTTTCCAAAAAGGTTGCATTCCTAGAAACAAACACCTTTGTTTCTTGGGGATGATAGAAGTAATATCCTAACAGAATTCTTTGGATATCCCACAAAGTAACATAAAATTGATCGACCATCCAATTTATCTCCCACTACCTGCTTCACATAAGCAGTGCACCCCCATATTCTAAGATAAGAATATTTGGGAGGCTTACACATCCATATCTCATATGGTGTCTTGTCAACTGCCTTTGAATGGACATTGTTCAACAACAATGCCGCTGTCTCAAGCGCATATCCCCAAAAGGATGGCGGCAACTCCGTGAACCCCATCATAGATCGAACCATGTCCATCAAAGTCTGGTTACGACGCTCCGAAACACCATTCAACTGTGGTGTAGCGGGCGGAGTCCACTACGAGAGAATCCCATTCTCCCTAAGATACTCTTGGAACTCGGCACTCAAGTACTCACCACCTCGATCCGATCGAAGTGTATTGATGCTTCGTCCCAATTGCTTCTCTACTTCACTTCTAAATTCATTGAACCTTTCAAAGGCTTCAGACTTGTATTTCATCAAATACACATACCCATACCTCGAAAAGTCATCAGTAAAGGTGATGAAGTAGGCATGTCCCTACTTAGTGGTGATGCTAAGCGGTCCGCACACATCGGTATGAATCAAATCCAATAACCCTTTGGCTCGCTCCACATGGCCCTTAAAGGGAATCTTGGTCATATTTCCTTTTAGACAGGATTCACAAGTCGTGAGCAGCATTAATATCAGACATATCAAACATGCCCACTCCCACTAGCTAGTTCATCCTTCTTAGGGAAATATGTCCTAATCGAGCATGCCACAATTGTGCCGAATTTAGAGTATCTTGTTTGCGCTTGTTTGTTGTTGTTATAGCTTGGACATTGTTTAGTGGAATATCTTTCAATTTTAAGATATAGAGATCGTTTTCAAGTTCTCCAATACCAATTAAACATTCATTCTTGTAAATATTGCAAACACCTTTGCTAAATAAACAAGAAAATCCATCTTTATCAAGCATAGAAATGGAAATAATGTTTTTCACCAAGTCTGGTACAAACAAAACATCTCTTAAAACAAACTTAAAATCATTGTTCAAATGTAAGTAAACATTTCCCACAGCCTTGGCAGCAACCTTTGCTCCATTGCCCATCATCAAGAAGGTCTCACCTTCCCTAAGCCTCCTACTTCTTCCCATCGCCTGCAAATCATTACAGAGATGTGAGCCACAGCTGGTATCCAATACCCAAGAAATAGAGTTAATTGAAATGTTTACTTCAATATAGAACATACCGTTTCCAGAACTCTTCTGGGCAAGATATTCCCTGTAGTTACGCCTCCAATGTCCAGGCTTCTTGCAGTGATGATAGATGTCAACAGTCTTGTTAGCCTTCACTGGTGTGGCTGCCACAACGGGACCCAGAATCTGCCTCTTCAAGGGCACGTTCTTCTTGGGACGTTGGAAAGAACGCTTCTTTCCCTTCGCAGGTGGACCGGTCTACGTACCAGATGAAGAGCCCACAAAAAGAACCGAATTCTCTTTCTTGATAGTGGACTCAAAAGTCACAAGCATATTCACCAACTCCTCAAGGGTCGGCTCCATCTTGTTCATGTTGAAGTTCACCACAAAAGGATCAAATGAGCTAGGCAATGACAACAGCAACACATCGGTGGTCAGCTACCGAAGGCAATATCAAATCCATGCCAACGAGCTTGTCTACGAGCCCAATCATCTTCAGGCCATGCTCATGGACCGAGGCCCCATCTCGCATGCGCATAGTGATCAGCTCCTTGACGGTAGCATGCCTAAGAGGCCTAGTCTGCTCACCAAAGAGCTCCTTGAGGTGCATATGAATGTCAGCAGCATTCTTTGCATCCTCAAAACGCCTCTGCAGCTCATCATTCATAGAAGCCTGCATATAACACCTGGCCTTCAAGTCATGGTCATACCAATCCTTGTAGGTCTGCAATTCCTCAGGAGTGCAGCTAGTCGGAGCCTCAGCAGGGGGCGACTCAGTAAGTGTATATGCAATCTTTTCCGAGTTCAAAACGATTTTTAGGTTTCTTAGCCAAGTGAGGTAATTAGGCCCGGTTAATACGTGTTTTTCGAGTATGGCAGAAAGCGGATTGCGAATTGAAGACATTGTCAAATTTTGTACTGAAAAGTAAAAAAAATAAATGTTAATATCTATTTTAAAATATTTAGTAAGATATAAAGTATGGACTTTTACTTTATAAATTTTCCCTCCCACTGTTTTGACATTTTCACTACCCTCTAGTGAAAACAGGAAACTACTTTTCTCAGTAGGTACGTAAGGTCCAATTAGCGAATTATGATCCCGAATAATATCAGCCAATCACAAATCTTAAAAGGTAGTTTTCAATTGCATCACAATGCAACCCTTTACGTAAACTTTTGTCTCACGTTTAGATTAGGACCCAATAATATGACGTCGTTCATCTTCATGTGTCAAGCCTTACCCATACATGTTGAACCTGAATGGACGGTCGCCATGAGTTCCCCCAATAATATGAGCCGAAATCATGGGAGTTCCACGTAGTTCACATCACTATGTCAATGGATGTCACAGCTTTCCGACACCCAGGGCCCCCCCCAATAATATGAGCCAAGCCACGAGTACGGGTAGCGTTCATCATGCACCCATTGTTGATGGAAGACATGAAATTATAAATAAATTTATAATTCCCCTTTTCGGGCTTTATATTAACTTTGAATCTTATTCAAAATGAGGGTTTTTAATTTTGAAAGGTCTCATCATTAATTTTATTTAAAAGCTCGCCATGTTTGATCGTATGTTTGCCGGATTTATGCAACTTTGTTATTATCATAATAATAACGCACATACTCATTATTTATAACATATCATGCATATATAATAAACAGTAAACAAACAAGGATGATCAATCGCCCCAATACTAACGGCCCGTGTGAGCTAAACACGGGCCTAGGTCCAATCATAGGGAAATGCATGGGGTGCCAATGCAACTATTACATTAGCTTCCAATATTTACATGTCTTCGATCTTCTTAATCATCATGGCCACCATCTTCCAATCTTGATCATCCACTATACTAATATTTACAAATAAATATCCATGGCAAATAGGGATACATCTCATGGGGGGTGGGAACGGGCCATAAACCAAGCTCACTTTATAAATTGATAATTATTACAATCATTCAACACAAAATATCCTAGCATACACCTAGCAAATTGGGCTTGGGCTTTTGATCATCCTTCATGCATAATATCACATATCATACACCATCAATTAATTATCACAATAATTAATTGATCCAATATTATATATCTTGAACAAATCACTAACCGCCACGATTATAAACTAAATTAACAAAGTATACAAACACCTTTGTCTACTTTCAAATTAATTTATTTATAACCGAATTTCTTGTAAATCACAATTTACTATAAATAATTAAAGTCCAGCTTAAATTATTTATTTCATGAGAAAATATTTTCAACTTTTGTAATTTTAAACTTAAGGGCCCAAAAAACTCATTTTTCACCAAAAACATTTTGCCCATTTAAAATTCACGAATATGTTAGCCATCCAATGGCCCAACAACTCAAGGCCCATGACACTTTGATAATCCAAAATACTTTTGGAAACCCTGGTCGTCATCGCCATCGCCGGAGCTCCGTCGCCGGATTTCGTACCCTTACATTGCATGTCTGTCATGTTAGAATTAGGTCGCAGCGAGCCTGGGAACGTTCCAACTCAATTGGTAAAATAACACAGGAATTTAATTATATTACGTGCATAAATTACAAAAAAATTTATTTTTGAGATATATGCGATATGTCTTGTGGTCACTTCACGCTTATGGGATTGCAGCTTATGGGATTACTACTTCACCCGGTGACTTACGACTTGTTCATGTTCATGTAAGGGTACGGATATACAGTCCAAGGGCTGTGATGATCTCTACCGCCCATTATACTGTAGTTTAGTATGATTAGACGAGCATGTTATGTTACGTTACGTTATGAGCCACTTGCGTAGAACATTATCTCAACAGAAAATTATGATATGCTATTTTATGACAGGGCTCTATCGAGCAAACACTTTACGTACGATTTTCAGTTATGCACGTATTTATAATTATTCATGACACGATTTTTACGTTACGCTTTACGACATGATATCTTTTCATGGCACGAAATTTTTTATGATATATTTTACTTGTTATTCACGATATATGCATGCTGAATCTTTTGACTCACTAGACTTGATTGTTGTAGATACTGATGAGGTCGGGACCGAGGACGGGGACTAGTGAGCCATCTTGGGTCGGCAGTAGTAGGAACCCAAGGACCTCATTTTCATCACTAACTATTTTTATTCCAAACTCAGTTTTTATTTTGTTGAATTATTTTAAGTTGTTGTTTTGAATACATTATTTACTTCCGCTGCTACTTTGAATACTAAATCTTTTTATCAGTTTATTTTATGAATGAGGCATTTTATTTATTTAAAGAGAAAAATTTTAAATAATTCCTCAAATTTTCAAATACGAAATACGGGCCTCTACAGTTGGTATCAGAGCCTATGTTCTTGTAAAGGGTTGTACTACTACTGACCTCAAGAAGGTCACGAAGTCACATTTTCGGTCTGTAGGTTTTACGTTTACGTATTTCGATTAAGGCATGAAATATTTTAACAGCATGTTTTCATGAGATATTTTATGATCAGATTATGATTATGCAGTATTTATTTAAATTTAAAGAAATAATGGAATTATGCATGTTGGTTACGTATGGGTTGTATGTATGGAACAGTATGCCTCCTAGACAGATTCTAGAGCGCACGAGAGATGATGAGTCTCGCCATGAGGAAGGTGAGAATCAGAGACAGGAGAGAGATTTACCACCTCCATCTCCATCGGACATGAACGCCCAGATGCTAGCTGGGATGACGCAGTTCTTCGCACAGTTTGCGGGGAACAATGCTGGGGTAGACATGCCGACGGGGCCTGAGGCTACCTATGAGCGGTTCATGAAGATGAGACCGAAGGAGTTCTCACGGACGACAGATCCTATGATTGCCGATGGCAGGATTAAGTCCCTTGAGGTTATCTTCGAATTCATGGGGCTTGGAGACGAAGATAGGGTTCGTTGGGCAACCTATCTATTTGGAGGAGACATCTGCTTATGGTGGGAAGGAGCATCAATAGCCTTGAACTTAGCTACTCTGAGCTGGACGCGCTTCACAGAGGTATTTTACTCTAAATATTTCAATGACGAGGTGCATTCCATGTTGACCAGGGAGTTCATGACCCTGAGGCAGGGAGATTTGACTGTTACGGAGTTCATCCGTAAGTTTGAGAGGGGTTGCCATTTCGTACCCCTGATTGCGAATGATGTTGGAGCCAAGCTGAGGCATTTTCTAGATGGTCTGCGGCCGATTTTGCGCCGTGATTCTAGGGTGGCTGGCCCCTACTACTTATGACGTCGCTGTCTCTAGAGCTCTAGCTTCAGAGCAGGATCTGATTGATATAGAGAGGGACAGCCAGGGAAAGCGACCAGTCCAAGTGCCACACCGCCTTCCTCCTCAGCAACAGCATCAGAAGCAAGAGTCCTTTCCACGGTCCACCAAGGAACATAGGACAACAGCAGCAGCAGGGACGGGCAGTCCCGAGAGCCGTTGAGTACCCAGTCTGCGCTAAGTGCGCGCGTCGTCATGCAGGAGCTTGTATGAATGGCTCGGGTAAGTGTTACAAGTGTGGTAGTCCAGACCACTTGCTGAAGCAGTGCCCGCAGGGCAGTCTGCCTACCCAAGGCAGAGTTTTTGCTCTCCATGCAGCGGAGACGAACCCGGAGACGATGCTCATGACAGCTACCTTTAAGCTTTAAGTTTGTACTTGAAATTCAATGTTTCGAGGGTTTGGGTTAAGTTTTTGAACTTAGAATTTGTGATAGGATTGCATGCTCTAATCAGCGTTATTTCTGGAATTTAGATTGGAAGAAATCTGGCCTTCGCAGGTCTATAAGTTTAGTTCTTGTAACTATTGGGTTCAGCTTAGTGTTCCAATCTTTCAGGGAGAATTTTTATAGCTGGTTCACCTACAAAAGCCTTGATAGATTCAGGGGATACTCATTCGTTCATTTCGGAGACCTTTGCTAATTTTCTCAAGGTCAAGACCATTGGGCTAGATATAGCCTATTCAGTAGACTGCCTTCTGGAGAGGAGCTTGCAGCCACTAATGTGAACCTAGACATAGACCTCGAGCTTCATGGCAATCTCGTTTATGCGGATCTTATCGTGTTGCCGATGCCAGAGTTTGGTTTTGATTGACTTTCAGCGGAGATCTGTTCTAGTTCGACCGCCTGGGATGGAGCAGTTCTTATTCGAACCAGACAGGTACTTTCATTTACCGCGTTTGATATCTTTTGTCCAGGCTAGGAAGCTCATGCATAGAAGGTTTCGAGCGTTTTTGACAACTTTTATATTTGTTCCCGAGGCAGCCAGTCACTCAGCTTCCGATGTCCCAATTGTTATGGATTTCTAGACGTTTTTCCTGACGATGTCTCTGGTATGCCACCCGAGCGAGAGGTGGAGTTTTCTATTGAGCTTATGCCAGGTACGGCTCCGATCTCCAAAGCACCGTACCGATTAGCACCGACATAGATGGCAGAACTTAAGAAGAAGATTCAGGAACTTCTTGACAAGGAGTTCATTTGCCCGAGTTTTTCACCATGGGGCGCGCCAGTCTTATTTGTGAAGAAGAAGGATGGTTCTATGAGGCTCTGCATTGATTACCCGGAGTTGAACAGGGTTACGGTGAAGAACAAATACCCACTTCCATGGATTGAAGATTTATTTGATCATTTACAGGGAGCTTTAGTATTCTCTAAGATTGATCTGCGTTCCGGTTATCACCAGTTGAGGGTGAAAGATGCAGATGTTCTCAAGACTGCTTTGAGGACTCGTTATGGGCACTTTGAGTTCCTTGTGATGTCGTTCGGTTTGACAAATGCGCCAGCGATCTTCATCAATCTCATGAATCGAGTATTTCAGCCGTATCTTGATCAGTTTGTGATAGTATTCATAGACGACATTCTCGTCTACTCAAAGAATCAAGAGGATCACAGCAGAAATCTGACCGCAGTTTTGCAGACCCTACAGAAGCATAAGCTATTCGCGAAGTTCAGTAAGTGCGAATTCTGGTTAGAGAAGGTGGCGTTCTTAGGCCACATAATTTCTAGCAGTGGTATCGAGGTAGACCCAGCGAAAGTTGCAGCAGTCAGGGATTGGGTTGTGCCGCAGAATGCATCAGAAATCCGTTGTTTCCTTGGGCTAGCAGTATACTATCGGAAGTTTATTCAGGGATTCTCCTCTTTCGCAGTTCCACTCACGTCGTTGACAAAGAAGAATACGAAATTTGTGTGGATCGATGAGTGTTAGAAGAGCTTCGATACTTTGAAGCAAGCTCTTATCTCAGCACCAGTATTGGCCATGCCGTCAGGGCCCAGAGACTTTGTTTTGTATACCGATGCTTCGAAGTTCGGTTTAGGCGCAGTTTTGATGCAGCATGGGAAGGTGATAGCATATGTTTCTCGTATGTTGAAAATCCATGAGAAGAATTACCCTACCCACGATCTAGAGTTGGCAGCTGTGGGGACCCAGACGCTAATTAATTTCTTAATCGTCTGTGGGAATAATTAAATCAATTATAATAAACAGGGTCTAAATAATTTTTTTTTATATAAGTGTCAAGTGCGGAACGTAATGGAATTCATTCAAATATATTCATCGAAACAAAGTACAAGTCTTGTACCATATACAGTCATTTAAAACTAAAGTTTAACAGCTACATATCAAGTGTTCAAAGTCTATCTAGAATCCAAGTTTGTAGTCTCCACTCTACTCACGATCTCTCTTCATCTCCTCGACCGTGATCCTGTCCCACCTGTTGTCATGCACACATACAAACACGACAACAGTCGGATAACTCCGGTGAGAAATATATCTCAGTATAAATCAACGATACATGCAATAATATAATCAATATAAAGCATGAGACAAGTATCAGTAATATGAATCGAAATCTGAAAAAATAATTCCATGTAAATCTATAAATCAACTCCTGACTCTTTATCTCAGACTAAACTCATTCCTAGTCTAGGGATGCCGGTTTGCAGATGTTGGCAAACTATATCGAATTTCAGTAAAAGAAGTAAATCCACCTCTAATCAAACATCGATATAAACCAAACATCCAGTGTCTTGACCTATCCTTCACAGACTTTGGCAACTTCGGAGACAATGTGCAATGGGTCAGTGACAATTCCATCACCATCATGCCCGTCTGTCACAAGATCAATCGTCTAATACATGCTTTCTATAAATCAATACAACAAGCAAATCAATCCAATCAATGCACACAATAACAATAAGTATGTGGTTTAGGGAAACTCAAGTATTTAACACTCGAGTCATTCTCCCGGTTCGACATTGACTTATACCTTTCTTTAATAGCGGTTCTGACAACATTCAAGTCTGTAATTCAAAGTCTGTCAATACTAAATCTGGCAATGACAATATCAAGAAGTACAATATCAATATACTGCTCAAATCAATATCGAATCTGATCAATCTGAATCTAACTCAAAATCAACGGCATAATGATATAATCCTGATATCCCCATCAATACAATATCACCAGATATTAATTACAATCCATAACCAATATCTAATATAACCTGTAATCAATTAATGATCCACATCTATCCAATATCAATCGATATAATCTGAAAAACCATAACAATTCCATCATCAATTTGTTTTTTTATCTGATTTCGATTCTATTATGTCTAACATGTCCAGAACACCATATATAAATCATATCCGATTCTGACAATATCATAATTTCAAGACATATCAAAACTTAATAAAACTTGCGTCCCGTTGAAGCCTGCGTCGATAGGAACTCAGTACTGAAGTCAGATTCAAAATCTAACGGGCGGATCAAAGTATAAAGGCGTAAGGATTTCACAATCCTTTCTGACCCCTTTCTCGTTCTCTGTCTTTTATTTTTGATAATTTCTGAAGGAATTGGTTTATATATATCATAGTTGCATTTTAAGCTACGTGTCACTTTTCTTGAATTCTAGTTGGCGCTCGGGCGGTCATGAATTTCCGCTCGGGTGCGGAACGTTCGGCCCTCTCTTGTTATCTAATGGCGCTCGGGCGGTCATGAATTTCCGCCCAGGCGCTCGCTCGGCGCTCGGGCTTCTTGCATTATTCAATGGCGCTCGGGCGGTCAAAAACTATCGCCCGGGCGCCAAACCTTCGGTCCAAAATTTGTGCTTTTTATATGCTTTGCCCAATCTGGTCTCGGAATGGCCCGACTATAATCAAATCAGTTCATAATCAATAGTCTCAGATTAACAGAATCAAAATCTCAGGCATTACATTTCTCCCCCCCTAAGATACGATTTCGTCCCCGAAATCATAGGCAATCAATCATATCAGAAAGAAATGTAACAGAAGCTAAATAGAAACTCACATCAGTCAAATAACTCTGGGAATCTCTGCCTCATATCAAACTCAGTCCCCCAAGTAGCTCTTCGATGCCATGACGACTCCACTGAACTTTCACAAGCGGAATAGTCTTCGTTCTGAGTTGCTTTTCCTTCTGATCGAGAATCTGGATCGGTTCCTCGAAATAACTCAATGTCTCGTCCAGTTCGGCCTTGTCTGGCTGAATGACATGTGAAGCATTAGCGAGATATTTCCTCAATAATGATACATGAAAGACATCATGTATCCTAGATAAAGAAGGCGGTAGGGTGAGTCGATAGGCACGATCTCCTATCTTCTCGAGAATCTCATACGGCCCAATATAACGTGGAGACAACTTTCCTTTCTTGCCAAATCTGAAAACTCCTCTGAAAGGTGAAATCTTCAAGGATACTCTGTCTCCTGCCTCAAATACCAATAGTCTACGTCAAACATTGGCATATTTGGCCTGTCTATCTTGAGTTGCCTTCATTCTTTTCTATATCAGCTTCACTTTCTCAGTCATAACTCTGATCATGTCAGGTCTAATCTCAAGAACCTGAGAGATATCATCCCAATACAGAGGGGATCTGCATTTCTTACCGTACAACGCCTCGAAAGGAGCCATCGCAATGCTCGTCTGATAGCTGTTGTTGTACGAGAACTCACAAAGTAGCAATCCATCCTGCCAATTAGTGCTAAAATCAAGCACTACAGCTCTAGGCATATCTTCCAGTGTCTGGATAGTCCGCTCCGACTGTCCGTTGGTCTGTGGATGATATGCGGTACTCAACTGTAATTTTGTACATAGAGCCTGCTGTAAACTCTGCCAGAAGTGCGAAGTAAACCAAGGATCACGGTCTGATACAATCGAATTTGGCACTCCCTGCAATCTGACCACTTCTCTGACGTAGATCTCTGCCATCTGGTCATGTCGGTACATCATCTTGTACGGAATAAAGCATGCTGATTTGATCAATCGGTCAATCACAACCCAAATCGCATCATAACCTCTGGAGGAACGTGGTAACTGCGTCACAAAATCCATAGAAATGTGATCCCATTTCCATTCAGGAATAGATAGACTCTGTAACAGTCCACCTGGTTTCTTTCTTTCGGCTTTCACCTGCTGGCAATTCAAACATTTTGATACAAATTCTGCAATATCAGCTTTCATCTGTTTCCACCAAAACTGTCTTTTCAAATCATTATACATCTTTCTGCCACCAGGGTGAATACTGAATCGACTGCTATGCGCTTTTGACAAGATCTGTCATTTCAAATCGGAAACATTCGGCACAACAAGACGATTATTCACATATAGTACACTATCCCGTACCTGATACTCTGATCGATTCCCTGCTCTGATCATCGATATAAAAATCTGCACATTCTGATCAACTTTCTGAGCCGCTTTAATTCTCACAATCAGCTTTGGTTCGGCTTGAACATCATATAATCTCATCGGTCTATAATCTGTCTCAAATAGCAATGCTGACAAACAACAATCTTCTTTCAAATTCGAAACACCAATCGTCGATAAGGATAAAGAACATACCCTTTGACTTAGTGCATCTGCTGCTGCATTAGAATTCCCCGGATAGTACTTGATTTCACAATCGAAGTTTTTAAGCAAATCAAGCCATCATCGTTGTCTCATATTCAACTCTGACTGTGAAAAGAGATATTTCAAGCTTTTATGATCAGAATAGATTTCAAACTTCTCACCGTAAAGGTAGTGTCGCCATATCTTCAAAGCAAAGACGATGGCTGCCAATTAAAGATCATGAATTGGGTAACGAGTCTCATGTGGCTTCAGCTGTCTCGAGGCATAAACAATAACATGTCCTCGCTGCATCATAATACAACCCAATTCTCGGTGAGATGCATCACAATAAACCACAAAATCACCAGTACCTGATGGAATAGTCAATATCGGTGCACTGGTCAGTTTTTTCTTCAACTCAAAAAAACTGGACTCACAGTCTTAAGACCATACAAACAGAGCATTCTTCTGAGTCAACTGAGTAATAGGCTTGGCAATACTCGAGAAATCTTTAAAAAATCGATGATAATATCCTTCCAAACCCATAAAACTACGAATCTCGGGTACTGATGTCGGTCTCGGCCAAGAAATCACGGCTTCAACCTTGATGGGATCCACTGATATACCATCTCCGGATATGATGTGACCCAGAAATACAACCTGTCTCAACCAAAAGTTGCATTTGACAGCTTAGCATATAATTTCTCAGCCCTCAGAACTTTCAATACAGTTCTCAAATGCTCGGCATGTTCAAACATATTCTTCGAATAAATCAAGATATCATCAATGAATATGATAACAAAATCATCAAGATACCTCTGAAATATACGGTTCAACAGACCCATAAACACAGCTGGAGCATTAGTCAAACCGAACGGCATGACAATAAACTCATAATATCCATACCTGGTTCTGAATGTTGTCTTCGAGATATCAGAATCCCTGACTCTCAGCTGATGATATCCAGATCTCAGATCGATCTTGGAATATACAAAAGAACCCTACAACTGATCAAATAAATCATCAATACGAGGCAAGGGATATTTATTCTTTACCGTTGCTTTGTTCAGTTGCCGGTAATCGATACAGAGTCTCATAGAACCGTCTTTCTTTCAAACAAACAATACTGGAGCACCCCAAGGAGACACTCGGTCTGATATACCCCTTGGCCAATAAATCCTCCAACTGTTCTTTCAACTCTTTCAACTCAATCGGTGCCATTCTCTACGGAGCCCTCGAAATCGAAACTGTACCTGGCATCAACTCAATACTGAAATCTATCTCTCGAATCGGAGGCAAACCAGGAATCTCATCTGGGAAGACATCAGCAAACTCAAACACCACTGGCAATCCGCCATTGATGGACTCGATTTCAGTAGATCAACTGAATAGACAAGGAATCCCTCCGCTCCTTTCTGTAACAATCGAGTCATAGATAATACGGATATCAAAGGAATTCTAGATCGAGAACCCTTAACGTAGAATTTCCACTCATCAGCCATATCCGGTCTGAATCTCACAATCTTGTTAAATCAATCAACAGTAGCTCTATACTTGATCAACAAATCGATACCACTAATACAGTCAAAATTAGGCAACCCAAGCACAACACAGTCTAACTCAACCTCATGCCCATCATACTGTAGCATACAATGTTTCACAGACTTCACTGATATCAAACCTGTCCCCAAAGAAGAAGAGACAGACACTACAGCAGATAATGACTCAATAGGCAATGAATGCATCAATGCAAATCGCTGAGATATGAATGTATGTGATGCACCAGTATCTATCAACACATATGTAGGATAACAAGAAATAAAACAGTTACCGGCAACAACATCGTCAGGTGCCTCCTGAGACTGCTTCTCTGTCAAAGCAAATACTCTGGACTGCTGTGTAGGATGCTGGCTTACTGTCTGGCTACCTCCTGGCCTATGCTGTGACTGAGATGGTACTGACTGGAACAAATGAACAGCAGCTGCTCGTCTATCACTCTGTGCCGCTGATCCAGATGATTCGGCACCCTGTGATCTCTGAGAATCTCTCTGGGGACAAACTCTAGCAAAATGTTCCTGCTGTCTAGAGATACGGCAACTGCCCAACACTCCTCGGTACTGCTCTGTGGCATGTTTCCCCCCACAAGTGATGCAGTAGGCTCCTGTATAACTCTGGCCCTGACCGATCTGTTTTGAGCAACTAGAATTGGATGAACTGCTTCCAGATCTCTTAAACTGCTTCCCTCTGGTTTTCAGGAAATCTTTCTTTCCACCACTGCTGCTGCCACTCTCAAATCGGGGAGGTGGTTGTTGTGGTCTCGGTGCTAGAGGCACAAACGAAGCTCCCTTCTGTCTCATCAGACCAGCTTCGACTCCCTTGGCTCTGTTCAAGGCATAAGTAAAATTGCTCGGTCGCCCCGTATTCACCAATGTAAATATTTCAGGATTTAGGCCATCAATGTACTGATCCGCAACAGCTTCGTCGTTTTCAGCCACATGTGGAGAAAACCGCAGTAATGTAGAGAACTTGGCAACATACTCCTCAATGTTCAACTGTCCCTGTCTCAAGTTTGAAAACTCCGCTCCCTTGTCCTTTCTATACGACACTGGAAAGAATCTCTGATAAAATTCAGTTCCAAATACATTCCAGGTAATAGTCGTACCTCAATGCTCCAATGCTCTCTTCGTCGTAATCCACCAATTCTTTGCGACGTCATGTAATTGGTGCCCAATCAGTTTCACTCTCCGCTCATCGGTGTAATCCAAAAACTCAAAGAGCATCTCAATGTCATCTAACCAACTCTCACAATCCACTGAAGTCTCAGTACCCTTCAGAGTCGGTGGATGGAATGACTGAAATCTCTTCAGCAATGTTTCCATCGGTGTTGCTGTAACATCCATTGGAGGATTCGAAGTGCTACCCTGTTCTGGTATTCTTCGAGGAGGCATATCTGATTACCAAAAGGGTTAGCAACCAAATACAACAAATCTGTTTCAGTCCTCCTCCGATCATCTACTGCTGATCAAGAATCGGTTCTGATTCATTCTCAATAACACATGTTTCCAAATCAAGTCAGATAAACAGATAAACATTCATTATAAAGCAGTAGAACATAATAGATTGCTAGCATGTAAAATCAAGGAAGAAAACTCAATCTACCCCGCTCACTAGCTCTTATCTCAATCTAAAGGATCTATCGCTCTGATACCACCTGTTGTGGGGACCCGGACGCTAATTCATTTCTTAATCGTCTGTGGGAATAATTAAATCAATTATAATAAACAGGGTCTAAATTTTTTTTATACAAGTGTCAAGTGCGGAACGTAATGGAATTCATTCGAATATATACATCGAAACAAAGTACAAGTCTTGTACCATATACACTCATTTAAAACTAAGGTTTAACAATTACATATCAAGTGTTCAAACCCTATCTAGAATCCAAGTCCGTAGTCTCCACTCTACTCACGATCTCTCTTCATCTCCTCGACCCTGATCCTGTCCCACCTGTTGTCATGAACACATACAAACACGACAACAACTGGATAACTCCGGTGAGAAATATATATCAGTATAAATCAACGATACATGCAATCATATAATCAATATAAAGCATGAGACAGATATCAGTAATATGAATCAAAATCTGAAAACATAATTCCATATAAATCTATAAATCAACTCCTGAATCTATATCTCAGACTAGACTCATTCCTAGTCTAGGGATCCTGGTTTCCAGATGTTGGCATACTATATCGAATTTCAGTAAAAGAAGTAAATCCACCTCTAATCAAACACCGATATAAACAAAACATCCAGTGTCTTGACCTATCCGTCACAGACTTTGGCAACCTCCGCCAATCACTATTCGGTGACAATGTGCAATGGGTCAGTGACGATTCTATCACCATCAGGCCCGTCTGTCACGAGAGCAATCGTCTAATACATGCTTTCTATAAATCAATAGAACAAGCAAATCAATCCAATCAATGCACACAATAACAGTAAGTATGTGGTTTAGGGAAAATCAAGTATTTCACACTCGAGTCATTCTCCCGATTCGACATTGACTTATACTTTTCTTTAATAGCAGTTCTGACAACGTTCATGTAATGCCCGAGATTTTGATTCTATTAATCTGAGATTATTGATTTTGAACTGATGTGATTATAGACGAGCCATTCCGAGAACAGATTGGTTGAGACATGTGATTTATGTATATTTTGTACAGAACTGTTGGCGCCCAAGCGGTAGAAAAGGGCCGCCCGAGCGGCAATGCATCACAAGAATGGATTTTGGACAGAGAGTCTGGCGCCCGAGCGGTAGTTTTTGATCGCCTGAGCGCCAGTGTTCAATAGGATTATGTTCGGGCAGAAGATGCTGCGCCCGGGCGGTAGTTTATGACCGCCCGAGCGCTAGTGCATAGCAAATCAAGGGATCGGACAGAACATGCCGCGCCCGAGCAGTAACTTGCAACCGCCCGAGCGCCAACTGGAATTCAAGAAAAATGAGCCACGTTTCATAGACATGCAACTTGATATTTATATATATATATATATATTTATTTCTTTCCTTCAGAATTCATGATATACGCCTTTACACCCTTTAGATTTTGATTTACGCAAGATTCATCCGTCCGATTTTCAATCCGACTGTGGTATCGTGTTTCTATCGACATGAGCTTCAACTGGACGTAATTTTTCTTATGTTCTGATATGATTTGAAATTATGATATTGTCAGAATCAGATATGATTGATATATGCTGTTATTGACATAGTAGACATTGTATAATTGAAATCGGATCGAAGAACATATACCGTATGTAATTGTTATGAATTTTAAGAGTAGATTTGATTGTGATTAGACCGATGTGATATCAGAATTGTGTTGTTATCAATTATGAGATGTTGGGATTGATATCTGATTGATACTGTATTGCTGGGTATATTGATATTATTCAGATTTTGATCAGATGAGTTGTTGATTGTATATACTGATATTGTATTGCCGGTATTTCGAGATTGTACAGTTATGCCGTTAAAACAGAATTTGATTGAGTTCTGATTATATCTAGTACTGATTTGATTGAGGAGTATATTGATATCGTGTGTATTCGATATTGTCATTGCCAGATTGATATGGACAGATTTGAATTTGAGACTTTGACTTCGTCAGACCAAGAAGAGAAATGTATAAATTAATGTTGATTCGGGATTGCACAACTCGAGTTTGAATTGACTTGAGTTTCCCAAAAACACATACTTTATCTTATTGCATCGATATTTGCAATTGATAAGTTTGATATGTCTAGGGTATGGATGTATAGTCTAGTATGTGTTGTGATGAGTCAGTGGCAGGACATGTCAGGGCGGATAGGCCTTGTTTTGGCAGGATATGCCAAGACACCGGACGTTTGGTCATATTGATAGTGCGTAAGAGTGGAACAACTTCTATAGCGAGATTCAATATGGACAGGACCAAAGTCCGTAATAAGAACGTACCGCCACCACGATCGGAAGAGTAGGTGGGAGATTGTTGCGTTATTATTCAGACCGGGATCCCTAGATTAGGAATGAGTCGAGTCAGAGTCTCAGAGTCACAGAGCGTGATTTATCGCTTGATATTGATTCATGTTTACTGATTTTGGTACATGTTCAGAGTGTGATTTACATTTTGATATTGATTCATGTTTCTGACTATGATACATGTTATAGATATCTGCTTCATATTTTTATATCTGTTTATATGAAATGCATGTATACATGGTTTATACTGGGAATATAATTCTCACCGGAGTTATCCGGCTGTTGTCTTGTTTGTATGTGACGAGGTGGGACAACACCAGGGTCAAGATGAGGACGAGAGAGGACTAGTTTAGCGTGGAGATTCGGACCCAGAATTAGATCTGTTTCATTACTTGAAATGTAGTGAATGAACAGTAGTTGTTATGATATAATTTTGTACAGGACATGTACTTAGATCTTGATACTGATCTTGTACATGAAATAAGATTTATTTCATATGTTTCCGCTTTTGTATTTAAAAAAAAACAAAATTTAGACTTTGTTTATTTAATTGATCAAATTATTCCTAAAGATGATTAAGAAATCAATTAGCATCCGGGTCCCCACAGTTCAAATCTGGAATTCGAAGTCTGTCAATACTCAATCTGGCAATGACAATATCAAGAAGGATAATATCAATATACTTCTCAAATAAATACCGAATATGATCAATCTGAATCTAACTCAAAATCAACGGCATAACGATATAATCCTGATATCCCCGTCAATAAAATATCACCAGATATTAATTACAATCCATAACCAATATATAATATAACCTGTAATCAAATAATGATCCACATCTATCCAATATCAATCGATATAATCTGAAAAACCATAACAATTCCATCATCAATCTGTTTTTCAATCTGACTTCGATTCTATGATGTCTAACATTTCCAGAACACCATATATAAATCATATCCGATTCTAACAATACCATAATTTCAAGACATATCAAAACTTAATAAAACTTACGCCCCGTTGAAGCCTGCGTCGATAGGAACTCAGTACTGAACTCGGATTCAAAATCTAAAGGGGGGATCAAAGTATAAAGGCATAAGGATTTCACAATCCTTTCTGGCCCCTTTCTCGTTCTCTATCTTTAATTTTTGATAATTTCTGAAGGAATTGGCTTATATATATCATAGTTGCATGTTAAGCTACGTGTCACTTTTCTTGAATTCTGGTTGGCACTCGGACGGTCATGAATTTCCGCTCGGGAGCGGAACGTTCGGCTCTCTCTTGTTATCTAATGGCGCTCGGGCGGTCATGAATTTCCGCCCGGGCGCTCGGGCGGTTAAAACTTACCGCCGGGGCGCGGGGTGCTTGGGCTTCTTGCATTATTCAATGGCCCTCGGGCGGTCAAAAACTACCGCCCGGGCGCCAAACCTTCGGTCCAAAATTTGTGCTTTTCATATGCTTTGCCCAATCTGGTCTCGGAATGGCCTGTCTATAATCACATCAGTTCATAATCAATCATGTCAGATTAACTGAATCAAAATCTCGGGCATTACAGCAGCCGTAGTATTTTCTTTGAAGATTTGGAAGCATTATTTGTACGGAGAGAAGTGCCAGATTTTTACCGACCACAAGAGCCTCAAGTACTTCTTTACACAGAATGAGCTGAATATGCGTCAGAGGCGTTGGTTGGAGCTAGTCAAGGACAATGACTGTGACATATGCTACAACCCGGACAAAGTTAATGTAGTTGCGGATGCACTGAGCAGGAAAGTCGCAGTGATGGTTCATTTGGCGATTTCGAGGCCTCTTCAGTCTGAGATGCAGAGGTTTGATCTAGAGACATATCCTCGAGGTAGAGTTTCCCGTCTGTCTACTTTGACGATTCAATCTTCCCTTCTAGACCGTATTCGTAGTGGTCAGACAGCAGATGAGCATTTGACAAAGTGGAAGCAAAGAGATGAGGCCAAGGGCAGTATCTTGTATATAGTTAGTGACGGCATTGTGAGATACTGAGACAGGATTTGGGTCCCTAGCAGTGATTCCTATTCGGGCAGATATTTTATCAGAGGCCGACATGTCGCCGTATTCTATTCATCCTGGAGTACGAAGATGTGCAAAGATCTGCAGTTGTTGTACTGGTGGCCCGGAATGAAGAAGGATATCAGATGTTTTGTATCCGAGTGTCTGACGTGTCAACTAGTGAAAGCGGAGCATCAGAGACCGGCAGGTATGCTCAAGCCTCTTCCTATTCACGAGTGGAAGTGGGAGAATGTTACCATGGACTTCGTTGTCGGTTTGCCGAAGTCAGTCAGAGGATCAAATGCTATCTGGGTGATTGTTGATCGTCTTACCAAATCAGCGCACTTCTTGCCCATTAAGACGACTTTCATCATGATTCAGTATGCAGAGTTGTATATCCTAGAGATAGTCAGACTTCATGGTATTCCCGTTTCTATAGTGTATGACCGAGATCCTAGATTCACATCCGCATTTTGGAAGAGTCTGCATTCTGCAGTGGGTACAAAGTTATTGTTTAGCACAGCGTTCCACCCTCAGACAGATGGGCAGTCAGAGAGAGTTATCCAGATTTTGGAAGATCTTCTCCGTGCTTGTGTCATCGATTTCTCATGGAGTTGGGAGTCGAATTTTCCATTGGTAGAGTTCACCTATAACAACAGTTTCAAGTCATCTATAGGTATGGCTCCGTATGAAGCACTGTATGGCCGTAAGTGCAGATCGCCTGTTCATTGGGATGAAGTAGGGGAAAGATCAGAATTGGGTCCAGATATCATTCAGCAGGCTGCCGATGTAGTAGTCAAGATCCATGATAGGATGAGGACTGCCCAGAGCCGACAGAAGTGCTATGCGGATTAGAGGAGGAGAAATCTAGAGTTTGCTGTTGGCGACCATGTTTTTGTGAAATTAGCACCTATGAAAGGGGTTATGCGGTTCGGGAAGAAAGGAAAGCTCAGTCCGGGATTCATCGGACCATTTTAGATCCTTGAAAGGGTTTGGACGTTAGCTTATCGTGTTGCTCTTTCGCCGAATCTGGCCGGAGTACAAAATGTGTTCCACGTCTCTATGCTGAGGAAGTATATGGCGAATCCTTCGCATGTCCTGAATTTTTAACCGTTGCAGCTCACTCCGAACCTGTCTTATAAGAGAGACCAGTGCAGATCTTAGACAGACAGGAGAAGAAGCTTCGGAACAAGCTGGTTAAGCGAGTGAAGCTCAAATGGCTTAATCATTCAGAGGAGGAAGCTACGTGGGAATCTGAGCCTGAGATGAGGAGTTGGTACCCCGAGTTATTCAGTAAGTTTTAATTTCGAGGACGAAATTTCTTTTAAGGGGGGATGAGTTGTAGAACCCGTTAAATCAGACTACGTATAAGCCATGCATAATTTCTAGTATTTAAATTAAAAATGATTTCTTTATTATTTAAGGCATTTTAAAGTTACCTAGTCTTGATTATTTATTTTAAATCACATAAGTTTAGTTTTGTCTTTTCGGATAAATAAGCGAGGCCGGACTGGAGTTGGAATAATGAGATAAAATTTTAATAATGAGAAAATATTCCTAAATTTAATTTAAGATAAAGAATAATTTATTTTAATGAAAAATAATGTTTATGGATTTGTTTAATTAATTGGAATTAAATAGTAAATAAGTTCTTTTATGTCCAATAATTTAATTAAAAGCCTAAATTAAAATATGTGACCAATTGAGATAAGTTAATCTAGGCTTATTTTATTTAAGAAAATTTAACTTAACATGTTGGTAAATTTAATTTAAAAATTAGCAATGCATGCAAGATAATATCTATCCTAAATTAATTAGTTATTTCACTAAAATACATAATTAGTGTTTAAAACTTTAATGAGTTAAAATTCAATAATTAAGCAATTTTTCCCTCCATTTTAATCCTAGAATTCGGCCATCACCAATAGAATATTTAAAAAGTTTGACAACTCAATTCCTTTGATTCCTTCCTTATCCATTTTTGGTAGATAATCCATCACCTTTTAATCATCAATAATTAATAATTAAGCTATTTTCTACCCTTATTTGACATGAAGATTTTCGGCCAACCTCTACTAAATAAAATCAAATCGCACCTTATTCTTTATCTATCAAACTCTAGGATAGGAAGATTCATTTGCCATTCAATTATCCCTTTTATCTTGCACATAGTGCAGATTTTCTGCTTCCACCTATGCCCTCACGGTTTGGTTTTTTTTGTTGATTTACAGGTCGGCTCGATTCCTAGGCTCCCAAGGCTGCTTACGGTCAAGTCCTAGTATGTGTTAGGGTCAAGTTTGATCAAGGGTTCAAGCCCCAAAACCGTAAGTTAGGTGCCCAACTCGGTACGCAAGAAACAAATGTCATATTTGTGTTTCATTTGCTGTCATTGGCTTGCGTAGGATGGTGTTAGAGCCATGGCTGGCCTAGGGCCAGTAGCCATGGCTAGGACCCTCCCCTAGAAAGCATAGAATGTGGTCAAGTTGGCCCTAAGTGGCTTGAGCCATGTCCCAAGTCGTTCGGACAGAAACAAGACAAGCAGCCCCTTCGGTTTCTATTTCCTTTCGTGTGAGTTGGTTTGGTTATGAGGTTGGTGTGGATCTTGGTTGGCTTTTTAGCCCTTATCCATGGTTCACACAACACCCCATAATGTCTAGATCATGGCATGGTCAATCACATGGCCACTGGAATGATCCATGACAGCAAAAACAAGCGAAACCCCCACGCGTGCCCCGTGTGTTCTCGGGTGAAGCTTGGAATCGTCGTAGGTGTTGGCTTGGATTGTGGTTGGCTTAGGTCCCTTAGCCATGGTTCAAACCATACCTTAGGATGTTTGGAAGAGGCTCTGGTTTGTGGTTTAAGCCCCAATGGCCAATAGCCTCGTAAACAAAGCGATGCAAGCACAGTTGCTGCTGCTGGAATTTTTGGACACCAGCTTTGAGCTTCGGTTCAGAGGTGTATTTCGAGTTCTTATTTGGCTTTTAGCCTATGGCCTTGGACTGGACAGTACCTCATTAAGTTAGAAAGGTCATGTTTTTGGCCGTTTGTGATTTGGTTAAGTTTAGAGGTCGTACGAGAATTTACGGTGCAATGTGCCAAAGTGATTCTACAAAGAGCGTTTCATGTTTTTGACCCCCATTCACCAAATTTCGAGTTTTAAAATTTTTAGGAGCATTATGTCATCATGTTAGGCGTATTTTGGCCATGACTAAACGATGGTTCGATGTTGGTTTGGGTTGATATAGAGTCATGGTTAGATACTAAGTTTGTTGGGCGTAATTGTCTCATTTTTGGTGCGGTTATGATATGTTGGTCGAGTTGAGTTTATTTGCATGTCTCTCATGTTAGAATTAGGTCGGAGCGAGCCTGGGAACGATCCAACTCAATTGGTAAAATAACACACGAATTTAATTATATTACGTGCATAAAATTCAAAAAAAATTATTTTTGAGATACATGCGATATGTCTTGTGGACACTTCACGCTTTTGGGATTGCAGCTTATGGGATTATTACTTCACCGGGTGACTTACGATCGGTTCATGTTCATGTATGGGTACGGATATCCAGTCCAAGGGCTGTGATGATCTATACCGCCCAGTATACTGTGGTTTAGTCTTATCAGACGAGCATGTTATGTTACGTTACGTTATGGGCCACTTGCGTAGAACATTACCTCAACAAAATATTATGATATGCTATTTTATGACAGGGCTCTATCGAGCAAACATTTTACGTACGATTTTCAGTTATGCACGTATTTATAATTATTCATGACACGATTTTTGCATTACGCTTTACGACATGATATCTTTTCATGGCACGAAATTTTATGATATATTTTACTTGTTATTCACGATATATGCATGCTGAGTCTTTAGACTCACTAGAATTGATTGTTTTAGGTACTGATGAGGTCAGGACCGAGGGCGGGGACCAGTGAGCCATCTTGGGTCGGCAGTAGTAGGAACCCGAGGACCTCATTTTCAGCACTTACTATTTTTATTTCAAACTCAGTTTTTATTTTGTTGAATTATTTTAAGTTGTTGTTTTGAATACATTATTTACTTCCACTGCTACTTTGAATATTAAATCTTTTTATCAGTTTATTTTATGAATGAGGCATTTTATTTATTTAAAGAGAAAAATTTGAAATAATTCCGCAAATTTTCAAATAGGAAATACGAGCCTCTACACTTCTTCTCAGCCATGTCTGTTCTGCCACTACCTAGGCTACCATGACTTTTGAAATTTGGTATGGCTTCTAAAATCAGCTATCCAATGTCAACTAACACATGATTTATTTAATTAAAAGACACTTAATCATGTTTAGTTAACCTAGTAGAATTCGAGCTACTGAACATACTAACTAGTTTGAATTGTCTTCCTACTCAATATAAAGTTCGAAACATACTGTCCAAATTCAATTCGCCTCAACTTAATCATAGGTAGTGAAGAATTTCGAGATACAAAAAACCAAATTTTTTTCAAGTCTCTGAAGCATAATTGTACACACCGTCCAAATCATGTAACCAACATTCATTTATTTAGAAAAACAATGAAACTTCTAATAATCTATTAAAGCGTTTATAAAAAATTTCAGCATATAAATTTAAAGCAGTAAAAACTCACAGACTTGAGGCATGACTTATTGAGCTTCTCGGGGCTTCTTAATATGATTAAAAATGATTATATTTACTAAAAATGATAGAGTTCAAATTACTTTACGAGACGAGCATGATTGTATCCAGGAAGCCGATTTTGGGCAAACGAGGGAGTTTTTAAATTTCAAATGCATTATTTTTTAAAACTAATTTTTAAAAAATTTCATTTTTAAATAAATAGGTGTTATGGGGCTCAATTTAAAAATTTTGAGTAGTCCTAGCAGAGTAAGGGATCCTAGCCGCATAAAGAAGGGACTCGAGCGGCTGTTGCTGGTGTAAGAGGCTGCAGCGTGGACCAGGGGGCTCAAGGCTGGCTCGGGTGGGGCTGCAACTTGTACAGGGTCGGCTAGGGTCAGGTGTCATCGATGGCTAAGTAGTAATAAGGGTCCTAGTTCTAGATGGAGTCCTAGGGAAACTAGGATACTTGCGCGGCTCGTGGTCTTGCGGGTAGGGCTCGTGCGAAGTTTACGGGATGGTTATATGGGTTAGGGCTGGTCAGTAGGGTCCCTAGGGGGGTTGGTCATAAGATGGTTTGAGGTGGCTCGGGCATGGATCAAGAAAAACACAAGAGGGCTCGAGAGAAGTGGCTTATTATGATCAAGTCAAGGTTAGGGAGAAGAGAAAAAAGGTCGAGCCATGGTCCACGGAGGTCTTCATGGCTCACGAGGGTATTTTATTTATAAAAAGCTTATGTTTAAAGTTCGGAATTAAAATATTCATGTTTGGATTAATTCGAGATCAAAATGTTTCACGAAATAGTTACAGGTAATTATATTGAAATCCTCGAATTTACGCTAAATAAAAATATAAAAATTAAATCTAAGCTTAAATAATTATTTGGGGAGGTCTAGAGTCAATAAAAGTAAAAAAAAGTCAAAATCGAGAAATTTTACATTTAGGGGTAAAATTGTAATTATACACCTGGGTAGTGCAAAAGGGTTGGCAGCGTCCCCGAAGAGTCATAACACATGTTAGATGACATATTATGATGATTTTGATGAAAATACGATATTTAATGAATTATTATAAAGCTGTAAAATTTTTATTGTAAAAATGTTATTTTTGGAAAGTCATGATATTTATGGAAAAAAGATGAAATGAAAAATATTTTGAAAGACATGAATTGACTGTGACAAAGAGGATAGAGTGTTAGAAACTAAATTTCGATGTTTGACAAACTAAAGCGTTTAAAAGATTAAACCAACTGATCAAGAAGAATGATAGAAACTAATCTAAAATATGCGAACTTTCGATTGCCAGTAACTGAAGAATATTACGCACATTTTCTAAGGCAACTGAACTAGCATCTGAACTACGCAGACAACTGATTGATCAGTTGGAAACTAATCAGTTACTACAAACAGTTGAGATCTTATCAGCTGATCCATTAGCTGTACACGTCATCAGTTAAGGAAAAAGACATTCAACCGACAAAAGCTGACTGCAACAAAGAGCGGTATCGCCGCATTTCAAAAAAGCTGCAGTGTACGACTGTTAGAAGAATGTTGATGTGGCAAGCAATGGGTATAAAGTTTCAAATCATATTTAATATTATCGTTGGAGGGAAGCCTATAAATAGCAGAGAAGAGCAGCTGAGAAACGACTTTGGAAAAACTCTCTTGGTGTATAAAACAATCAACTGATCAATTTACTATTCTGTTACTCTGCTAAAATCCTTCCAAATATAAAATCTCATGCATATTGTATACATTCATAGCTTTCAGGCTATACTTCGAGCTTTCAAGCACATACTATAATACTTGATTTTGCAAAAGATCAGTTGTGCTAAAATATTTCAGTTCTAGTGAGTACTGTAAACAAGTTTGTAACTAAGAGTTTCAGTTTGACATTGGTAAGTCTAAAACTGAAGTGGTTTCTGTAAAACTGTTTGTATCGATCAAAGTTTTTTAGTTGATATCCTATCATTGTGATAGAATTGGTGACGTATGAGTATTTGAAATCTCCGAACATCCATAAAATCGTGCGTCTTCTTATTTCAGTTTTTATTCTATCTCTCAGTCAGTTTATTTCCGCACATTCATTGTTAACTGATTGATATTGACTTACAAGATTCCCGAGTATCAGTTTATCACTAAAGTAACTCATCTAAATTCGAAAAGGTTGTGAAAATTGTGAGTGTTTATTCAACCCTCACCCCCTTTCTAAACACTTCTCCACCTTTAACCGATCCTATCAAGTGGTATCAGAGCGGTTGAATCTTATTTCCTGAATATTTCTATTACAGTCTGATAACCATGTCTTCATTCAACAAAATTTCAATGTTATCCAGAGAAGATTTTGATGATTGGAAAATTAGAATGCATGCTCATCTAGCTTCACATGACGACGACATGTGGCATGTTATTACAGACGGACTTATGAAAATATTGTAGGCAAACACTGTTTTTGCCATAACTGATGGGGCACCGCACCGCATTGAAAAACCACGAGATGAATGGACAGCTGAAGACAAGAGAAAGGCCAACATGGACAACGTGGCTAAAGATATTCTGTACAAAACGCTGGATAAAGTCACTTTCAGCAAGATAAAGATGTGCAGAACTGCTAAGGAAATTTGAGAGAAACTGATTTTGCTCTGCGTAGGAAATGAGAAAACAAAAGAGAATAAGCTATCTGTTTCTGTTCAAAAGTTCGATAATATCAAGATGAAGATTGGAGAATCCATGCACGAATACGGTGAAATAATCAGGGGCATAGTTAAATAATTGAATGCACTTGGAAAAGTGTTTTCAAATAAAGAGGTAGCACTGAAAGAAGTCAGAGGTCTTTCCAAGGAGTGGGATGTTAAGCCATGGCAATGAGAGAATCGAAGGACCTGAACAAGGTCAAACTTCATGACTTATTTGCTGATCTAAAAGCCTACGAGTTTGAGTTGCAAACCAGAGAAGGTAAACCTTCAACACTAGCTGCTACAACTGCCCTAACTGCTGTCAAACTGGAACCAACTGTTTCAATTGACAAATCTGCTGATCATTTAAGCAATGACGCAATGTCATTGTTTGTAAAAAAATTTGGAAGATTTATGAGAAGAAATCAAGGAAACCTTCAAAGACAATATCAGAAAAATCACTTCAAAGAGGAACTTAATGCTTGCTACAACTGTGGCAAAACATGTCATTTCATTGCCAACAGTCCCAAGCCAAAGAAGCACAGTCGAGGCTCAATTGAGAAGGGAAAGAAACCTTATGAACACAAAAGAAGATCTAAAAATGATAAGAAATCTTACACAAAGAAGCACGAGGTGCTTCTAGCTCCAATGATGATGATGAAGAGGTCAAGTGTCTGATGGCTAATGACACAGAATTGGAGTCAACAAGTCAACAGGTATTCGACTTTAGTTCAACTGACTTCACACAAGATGAACTTATTTCTACACTTCATGACATGGTTAATGAGTATCACAAGCTTGCTTTATCTTTTGAGAAGGCCAGAGCAAAGCAAACTGATCCAAAAGATGACAAAACTGAAACTAATGAATCAGTTGATCTGTTGAGTCTTAAACGGGAGATTGCTGAGCTAAATGTTGAAAGAAGCAAGAATAAATCTATGATTCATCAGTTAATGCTTGAGAATTCAAAGCAAACTGAGTGAATTAATGCATGGAATAAATCATCTTTTGCACTAGCTGAAATACAAGATAAACTAAAATCAGTTACTAATAAAACTGGTTTAGGGTTCAACAACCAAGATGAAACTTTCACCAGCGATACTCAGCCAAAACTAAATATAGACAAAGGGAAAAATATTCACTTTGTTAAATCAGTCATAGTACAAGAATAACCAGAGCCAATTAAACCAGTTGTACAACCTATTGAAAATAAGAACAAGGCTAGAAGGTATGGTATTGGTTATAGCCCAAAAATTTCAGTTGACCCACAAAGTCAGTCACTAAGAAGGTTCAGAAATAAAAAACCTGAACTATTTGTATGGCTATTCAATTACAATAACAATAAGCCAGTTCAGAAAAGATATCGGCTGAACAACCAGTTGAAAAAGGCTAAAACTCATATTGTTTCATCTGCACACTATACATCAAGCACACACAAGCCAAGAAAAACTATCTGGAACACATCAACTGGAAAGTCAGTTAGACTTGTCCAAGTCCGGGTTCCTAGAGGACTAATCAGTTTAGGACCCAAATAGATGTGGGTATCAAGATTATATATTGTGTGTGATTGCGGGTGTAGAGCCCAAATTCAGTACACATAAAACCCATGTATTTATTTAATTGTTAAATTATTTAGTTAAGCTTAAAATGATTTTATGGATACATGATTTATTAAATTGTATTTTTAAAAAATTTTCACGTCTTTGTGATGCACGTTAAAGTGCTCCTTTGAGTTTTATGTTTCAGACGATTATTCGATGCGGGATCGAGAAAAAGAGACCGGCGAAGATTTTGACGATTTTAAAATTTGGTATTTTATTTTAAGTTATGAATTGTTCATTTTAAATGTTTTATTTAGTTTTTAGCATTTTAAAAACCTAATTTGGTTATTAGGTGATTTTAGAGTTTCAGAATTTTAAAAAATTTAATAATTGTGTATTTTATTTCAAATTTTTTAAGATGCTAATATTTTGTAGGGAATTAGGATTTCAGCTAGTATATTCATTGATTATTAGTATTTTATTATTCTAATTAATCCCTTAATTCCCTCCCTACTAACCCACTAACACACACATTCACGCCTATAGACACACAATTCATTTCCTTCCATTTCATTTTATTCTCTTAAAAGAAGATAGCTCGGGTTCTTTAATCTTCCTCTAGCAGCCACCCCTTCTTCTGAAATTTTCATGCAATTCATCGTGCATTTTTTCACAAATCGTTCCGGATGAACCCTCGGGTCCTTCCCGCTTTGGTATCGTTGGTTCGGTAATTTTAAATATCAAAAGGCATGTATATTCTTTCATTTTTGCATCGAGCTTGTCATAGTAATAATTTTGATGTTTATTGTATGAAAAACATGTGTATATTATGAAAATTTTGAGCAAAAATGGTTAGATCGCTTTTGAAACGATTTTTGAATCTCAAAACTCGAAATTTGCTGTCGATTTAAATATTGCGATTTTTTAGTCCATTTTCGTGAAAGCCTTTCAATATATAAATCGTAGAAATTTTTGATATCTTCGATTAGACAGTAAATTCGAAATATTTGGATTAGAAATGAGTGAGTTGTGATGGTTTTCGTGGGACTGCTTAAACTGCGATTTTCTGAAAATGCGTTCTTGATGTGTTCCTGAAGTTTTATTGTTGCAGGCTTCGTTGGGGATCGACGGGTGATTGCTGCTGCATTTAAGTATGTTGGGTATGACGTTGGGATGGTTTTTAGCGTGTCGGTTTTAGTCGATAGGCACTTGATTACGTCAGAAGTCGTAGGATGCGTTTTGGTGAAAAAATGTCATGTTTACGGGTTGTGTTGCGTTGTTTGAAGTGCGTCGTCGTTTGTATGGGTTTGAGTTAATGCCGTAGCATCCTAGGATGGGTCTCGAGGCGTTGGTTCACGGTCCGTATGATCGAGTTAGGAGGAATAATCCATAAGTGTAGTGATTCTCCGTTAGTTTACAATTCCAGCATGTACGTGGACCCTAAGCCAAACCATTACACGGGGTCCGTGCCCTTGTTTCCTTCGAAATGTGAAATTCCAGCATCTACACGGACCCGGACCCTAACACGGTGTCCGTGTACAAAAAAAATAATTAAATTAAATTTTAGGGAATGTTTTGAGGTTTGATATCATGATTTAGTACTATGATTAAACGAGGTCGAGTCTCGACAGATTTAGAATTTCATAAGGAAATTTGTCATTTTTGGGTGTGAGTATGACTATACGTCTAAGTTATGCAATATAAGTATTCAAGTTACTACATTCAAGTTTCAAGTATGTTTACGCTATTACATTCAAGTTTCAAGTATGTAAGCCCTACTTTAAAGATGCATGTGGGTTTATTATGTAGCACTTGATTTATCCTGTTTATACATGTTGAGTCTTTACACTCACTAGACTTGATCGATACAGGTGAGGATGACTTTGAGGAGACGAGGGGTGGGGACCAATGAGCTGACCTGGGCTTCGCAGAAGGCTAAACCCGAGGACTGCCCATGTTTTAAGATTTTATGCATGACGATTTTAATACTCTGATTTCACGTTATTGTTTACGATGTTTAAACCAGTGTTTTTCTTAGGCAAACTTTATTTGTGATCTTTTTTATTGCAAATATTTTGGATGAACAATTTATTTATAATCGAAATTTGAAAGTTTTTTTGTATTTAAGAAAATTTTTATTTTTCCGCAAATTTTAAATAGTTTAAAAGTACGGTACGTTACAGTTAGTATCAGAGCGGTGTTCTTGTAAAGGGTTATGCCTACTGCAAGTTGCGAGAAGCTCACGAAGCCACACCTCAAGTCTGTAAATTTTAAGTTTTTAAATTATTTCATGCAATAAGCATTAAGTCGTGATTTAGAATGTGCATATTTAAATTCAAATTACGTGCATCCTATGATATGGATATTATGTTCATGCATGTTTGGTTTACGGGTTTGGTAAATGTTGGAACAGTATGCCTTCCAGACATAGAATTGTGTGTGAAGTAGGCGATGAGAATAGCGAAGCCCAGGATGGGGAGAGGGTCACTCCTCCTCGTCCACCCCCAGATATGTAGGCCCGATGCTTGCAGGAATGACTCAGTTCTTTGCACAGTTTGTGGGTAACCAAGCTACCGTTGATACAGGGGCGAGGCCTAAACCCGAGGCAGTATACGAGAGGTTTAGGGTGATGGATCGGAAGGAGTTCTCGGGGACTACTGACCCGATGATAGCGGAAGGATGGATTAAGTCCATCGAGGTAATCTTTGCATTTATGGAGCTGCAGGATGCAGACATGGTCAGGTGTGCAACATTCTCTAATTCAGGAGACGCCAGACTTTGGTGGGAAAACGCATCAGTGTCAGTGAACTTGCAAACACTGACGTAGAATGGGTTCAAGGAGGTTTTCTGCTCCAAGTACTTCACTGAAAAAGTACGCTCCCGCCTGACCAGGGAGTTGATGTCGCTGCGACAGGGAGACAGCAACGTGGCAGACTTCTTCATGAAGTTTGAGAGGGGGTGTCACATTGTGCCACTGATTGCAAATGATGTCCGAGAAAAGTTGAGGCATTTAATGGATGGGTTGCGACTGATTTTGCGATGTCGAGAGTTTTGACGACAGAGCAGGACCAGAGGGACATTGAGGTCGATAGGCAGGGCAAGAGGCCCTATCCGGCACCTCAGCAGCTGCAATAGCAGCGACCTCAGTTTAAGAGGCATTTCCATTGACAGCAGGGAAAGAGAACATTTCAGGGGCCGCCGAAAGGCAAGGGTCTTATTCCTCAGCTGAAGGCTCCACAGATGCCCAGTGAGTACCCAGTGTGCCCAAAGTGCCAGCGTCAGCATGCGGAACAGTGCTTTTGGGAATCGGGCAAGTGATTCAAATGCTGAGCCGGCGATCACATGCTGAGAGACTGCAGACAGTGGAGGTAGCCGACCCAGGGTAGAGTGTTCGCCATGCAGGCATAGGAGGCGAACACCGACACGACCCTGCTGACTGGTAATATTTTCATACAGAGAGTAGCCACGAAGGTCTTGATAGATTTAGGGGCCACTCACTCTTTTATTTCGGAGACGTTTGCTAATCAGCTAGATGTCAAGTATATTGGACATGGCGTTAGCTATTCAGTGACAGTCACATCCGGGGAAGAATTGTCAGCTACTAGAGTGGTCAGAGACATCGATCTCGAGCTTCAAGGCCACATAGTATATTCTGATCTAATCGTGTTGCCGATGTCAGAATTTGATGTTATCTTGGGAATGGACTGGCTGAGGAAGAACATAGTTCTCATTGATTTCTGGAAAAGGTCAATGTTGGTAAGATCGTTAAGCATGGAGCAGTTTATCTTTGAGCCGAATAGATGGAGGAGTTTCCCTCGCATGATCTCTTGCATGCAGGCACGGAGACTTATTCATAAGGGTTGTAAGGCTTTCTTGGCCAGCATTTTTTCCACACCTGACGTACTCACTCTGTCGTTACCTGAGGTACCAGTAGTCAGAAATTTTCCTGTCGTCTTTCCAGATGACGTCACAAGCTTTCCACCAGAGAGAGATGTGGAGTTTTACATTGACCCTGTGCCAGGCACTGTGCCAATTTCAAAGGCACGGTACTGTCTAGATCCAACTGAGTGAGGACCGGGGCCGAAGGCGGCGGGGGGTGATCGTCGGTGCCATGAGGTTGCACGGACAATGAGCGGCTCCTGGCAGGCTTCTAGGTGG
This sequence comes from Primulina tabacum, assembly GCF_025594145.1. Classification (NCBI taxonomy): domain Eukaryota; kingdom Viridiplantae; phylum Streptophyta; class Magnoliopsida; order Lamiales; family Gesneriaceae; genus Primulina; species Primulina tabacum. Next base: position 31,016,555 of record NC_134551.1, read on the forward strand.
AGGGAACATGAATGAACCAATCCCACACGGGAATGAGAGAGATTCCGAGACTGTTCAATGTAATGGACTGTACAATTGAAAAGGGCTTAAAAGATTTGATTTGTACTACTCATATCACGAAGGTGCATCTTCTTTTGGGTAGCTCATCACATAAGAACTTCAAAGTTAAGCGTGCTTGACTTCGGGCAATTTTGGGATGGGTGACCTCCTGGAAACTTTCCTAGGGTGCGTGTGAGTGAGGACATAAGCACGCTGGAAAGACTCGTCTTGGTACAGTGAGGACAGTCGTCGAATCTGGATGTTACAGTTGGTATCAGAGCCGACCTCTCTTAGTACGATGTGGTTCGGGGACGAACCAAGCGGAAGCTGGTGCGCATGTGAGGCCCGGGGCCGAAGAGGGCGGGGGGTGATCGCCGGTGCCATGAGGTTGCACGGACAATGAGCGGCTTCTGGTAGGCTTCTAGGTGGAGGGAACATGAATGAACCGATTCCACACCGGAATGAGAGGGATTCCGAGACTTTTCAATGTAATGGCATGTACAGTTGAAGAGGGCTTAAAAGATTTGATGTGTACTACTAATATCACGAAGGTGCATCTTCTTTTCCGTAGCTCATCACATAAGAACTCCAAAGTTAAGCGTGCTTGACCTGGGGCAATTTTGGGCTGGGTGAACTCCTGGGAAGTTCCCTAGAGTGCGTGGGAGTGAGGACATAAGCACGCTGGAAAGACTCGTCTTGGTACAGTGAGGACAGTCGTCGAATCTGGAGCGTTACAAACTGATATGTTAGAACTCAAGCAACATGTTTAGGAGCTCTTGGATAAAGAATTAATCCGCCCTAGTTTCTCACCATGGGGCGCACCAGTACTATTCGTAAAGAAGAAAGATGGTAGCATGAGGTTGTGTATCGATTAACGAGAACTAAACAAGGTAACGATCAAGAACAAATACCCACTACCAAGGATCGAGGACTTGTTTGATCAGTTGCAGGGAGCTACAGTGTTCTCTAAGATAGATCTTCGATCAGGTTATCATCATCTGAAAGTAAAAGATGCAGATGTTCATAAGACAACCTTCAGAACAAGATATGAGCACTACGTGTTCTTAGTGATGCTATTTGGACTGACGAATTCTCCAGTGATATTTATGTACCTCATCAACCGAGTATTTCAGCTCTACCTAGATCAGTTCGTCATAGTGTTCATTGACGACATTCTTATATACTCGAAGATCCATGAAGAACACCGTCAGCATTTGGGTACAGTTTTGCAAGTCTTGAAGAGTCGCAAGTTGTATGTAAAATTCAGTAAGTGTGAATTCTGGTTGGAGAAGGTAGCGTTTTGGGTCATATAATATCCAGCAGTGGTATTGAGGTGGATCCAGCTAAGGTGGCAGCGGTTAAGGAATGGGTTGACCCAAAAAATGCGTCAGAGATCCACAGTTTCCTAGGCTTAGCAGGCTATTACAGGAAATTTATTCACGGATTTTCTTCAATTGCAGTGCCACTCACTTCATTGACTAAGAAAAATGCTAAATTCATATGGAGTGGAGAGTGACAAAAGAGCTTTGGTACGTTGAAGCAAGCTCTTATTTCAGCGCCAGTGCTGGCCATGCTAGCAGGGCAAGGGAATTTTGTGTTGTACACTAATGCATCTATGCTCGGGTTAGGTGTAGTATTGATACAGCATGGTCGGGTCATAGCTTATGGCTCCATACAGTTGAAAGTGCATGAGAAGAATTATCCGACTCATAATCTTGAGTTAGCCGCCGTTGTCTTTGCATTGAAGATATGGAGACATTACTTGTATGGCAAGAAATGCCAAATTTTTACTGATCACAAGAGTCTCAAGTATTTCTTCATGCAAAAAGAGTTAAACATGAGACAAAAGCGATGGTTGGAATTAGTGAAAGGGAAAGATAATGTTGTGGAAGAACCCTTGAGTAGAAAAGTTGCAGTCGTAGCATAGATTTCAGTGCAGAGATCTCTTCAATCAGAGATACAGAGATTTGATTTAGAGGTGTATCCTAAGGGCAGAGCTCCTAAGCTATCTAATCTAACGGTCCAGTCTTCCTTACTAGACCGGATCCTTAGAGGCCAGTCTTTAGATGAGCAGTTACCGAAATGGAGACTGAAGGATGAAGCCAAGGGCAGTGTACTCTACACTGTGTCTGCAAAGGCCCTAGAACTTCTTGATTGAAAATTTGCGGAAAATTAAAAATTTTCTTTTTAAAAAAACTTAAGTGGCCTCATTCAAAAAATCACTGGTGAAACAAGTTTAATATTTCAAAATATTGCAGCGGAAGAAAATAAAGTTTGCCAAAAATCACAATTTAAAAAAAATATCTAACGACTGATAAAATGTTTGCGGAATAAAATAACAACTGGTGCTCTGAGGTCCTCGGGTGCCACTACTGCCGACCCAAGCTGGCTCAATGGTCCCCGCCCTCGGCCCTGGCCTCATCAGTACCTACAACAATCAAGTCTAGTGATCCTAAAGACTCAGCATGCATATATCGCAGGTAACGAGTAAAAATATGAATTAAAATATGCATGAGTTAACATATCCTGTCCTGAGGCATGCTGAAAATAATCTGTACTGAGCAATTATAATACGTGCATAACTGAACTGATAATCACAGGAAAAAAATGTTTGCTCCTTGGAGCCTGTACTGAAATAACTGATAAAATTTTCTGTTGAGATTATGTTTTACGCCTGTGGCCACTGCACTAAGCTGAACTGATCGGTAACTGGCTCTTGGGGAGGCTGAAACTGAACTGAGCTGGCCTGTCACTGGCGACCGTATAAAATAACACTCCCACATAGTGAATGAACCACAAGCCATATCGCATAAATCTCAAAAATAATCATTTTCTATTTAATGCACGTAAAATAATTAACTGGCATAATGAAAATGTCCCGTAATTTTACCAATTGGATTGGATTGGATCGTCCCCAGGCTCGCTGCAACCTAACTGTGCTATGAAAAATATGCAATAGCTTAAACATGACCAACTACGCAATTTATGTTCAAAAGATGCGATTATGATGCCTAATGACTTCGCATTTAATCATGACTCCGAGCCAACCTGAACCGACACCTAACCGACGCATAGTCATGATTAAAATACGCTGAAAAATCATAAAATAATGCTCCTAAAATGATAGGGTCGAAATCTAGGTGGAATGGAGGCCAAAACACGAAACGCTCTTTCGAGAGTCAATTTGGCACATCGCACCGTAAATTCTCGTACGACCTCAAAAATTATTCAAATGACAAACGGTCAAAAACATGACCTTCCTAATTCAATGAGGCACTGTCCAATCCAAGGCCATGGGCTAAAAGCCAACCACGAACTCGAACGAGCCACAGAACCGACACAGCAACTTGCTGTAATTTTCCAGCAGCTGCAACCTTGCTTGCATCGCGTCGTTTGCGAGACTTTTGGCCATTGGGGCTTGAACCACCGACCAAATCCTCTCCACAACATCCCAAGGAATGATTCGAACCATGGATAAGGGCTTTTGGCCAGCCATAGTTCGCACCATTCCAGCAACAACCGAAAACTCATACCGAGAATGCTTTTGTATGCGTGTGTAGTGTGTTGCTTCGATTGATGTCTCGTGTCATTCCAGTGGCCATTTGATTGACTATGGCATGATCTAGACATCTAGGGGCATGGTATGAACCGTGGCTAAGGGCCATAGGCCAACCAAGATCCACATCAAACCACACAATTCGAAAAACATGTTGCAGTCAAAAGAAGGGAAACCGAGAGGGGAGGGGCTGTTCTTGTTGTTTATTTAAAAACCGATGAGCCATGGACCAAGCCACCAAAAGGGCGACTTAGTCACGTCTTAGACATGCTAGGGGAGTGATCCAACCATGGCTAAGAGCCCTTAGGGCAGCCAAGATCAGATCCAATCCCTTGACATAAAAACTGAAATTTCGAACACCAATCTGCGCCTATGGGAAACTTGCTATCATTTCGGTTCTCAAGCAAGCATGGGGGCTGAATGAATGGGCCAACATGGTCCTAATGCATCCTATTACGTGTCTAGGAGTCGCCTTGGGAGCCTGGAATCGAACCAATCACCTGAAACAACAAAACTCAGAAAAACGTGAAGCTTGTCATGAAAGGGCCGAAATCTGCATGCATTAATTTTCTGAAAATTCTATGATGTATTTCGGTTTTTGCATGATAAAACATGATCATGTACTGAAAAATAATTGATAATATGACTTGATTGAGGTTTGAAAGAAATCTAGACATGCCTTGATTCGTTTGATGGAAAAACGAAAGGATGCGACGACTCGGCGCGGAGGAGACGGAGTTGCTAGCTTCTCTACCTTTCTTGTACTCGATTTCTCTCCCTTATTTTCCTACTGGATTCCCATGGTTCTCAGCTTAAAAAGTTCACTCAGATTTCGAAAAAAAAGAGAGGGGAAAAATGGTTAGGAAGGTGAGGAGAAAGGGTGCAAGATATAAGGAATGAATCAAGACTAAGTCCACTCTCCTTTGAAATTTGAATTGTGGTTTGCTATCAAATCTTCTTGGAAGCTTCTAGGAGGGGTGGCCGATTATTAGCTTGTTTTCTAGTCTAGGATATGTCCATCAATTAATTAAATTGTGCTCCCAAAAATCCTAGAGTTATCCTATAACTTACATGCAAAGAAATGGTCAAAAGGTTGATGAGTTGGCAATTGAGTTGCCTAGCAACTATGGGGCCGAAATTAAGCTAATAAAATGAGTGGGAAGTGTTGGTTATCTAGTCAACTAATAATCCTTGAAAGCCTTACTAATCCTTTAAATAATTTAGTGAGCTAACCCCTTAATTAAATAACTTAAATGAGTTCATTTCTTAATCACCTCAAATAATTAAATTAAAATCCTCAAACCTCCCTTTCTAACATAAATGAACTTAGTTGCTAGCTAAATTAACTTCTGGAAATATTTCTCGAATCTTAAATTCTATCTAAAAACTCCAACTCCGGTCCGGCCTCACTGAAATAACTGAAATGCTAAAAATCAAACTACTGAACAGAAATAATAAAATAATTAACTTCAAAGAAATGCATTTAAAATAATCATGCAATGAAGTCAATTAAATTTAAAAATATCTTGAATTATGCATGGATTATACATAAACTGATTTACGGGTTCTACAATCCTTCCCCCCTTAAATAAATTTCGTCCTCGAAATTAGAACTCACCGAATAACTCGGGGTATCGATCTCTCATCTCCGACTCAGACTCCCAAGTAGCTTCCTCCTCAGAATGGTTGAGCCATTTGACTTTGGCTCGCTTAACCAACTTGTTCCGAAGTTTCTTCTCCTGACGGTCTAGAATCTGCACTGGTCTCTCCTCATAAGATAAATTCGGAGTAAGCTGCAACGGCTCAAAGTTCAGGACATGCGAAGGATTCGCCATGTACTTCCTCTGCATGGAGACGTGAAAGACATTTTGTACTCCGGCCAGATTCGGCGGAAGAGCCACACGATAAGCAAGCGTCCCAACTCTGTCAAGGATCTCAAACGGTCCAATGAATCTCGGACTGAGCTTCCCTTTCTTCCCAAATCACATGACACCCTTCATAGGTGCCACTTTCACGAAGACATGATCGCCCACTGCAAACTCTAAGTCTCTCTTCCGCTGATCGGCATAACTCTTCTGTCGGCTCTAAGCAGTCCTCATCCTATCACGGATCTTGACTACTACCTCTGGACAATCTCTGGACCCAACTCTGCTCTCTCTCCTATTTCATCCCAATGAACAGGAGATCTGCACTTGCGGCCATACAGTGCTTCATACGGAACCATACCAATAGAAGACTGGAAGCTGTTGTTGTAGGTGAACTCAACCAGTGGAAAGTTTGACTCCCAACTCCCTGAGAAATCGATGACGCAAGCGCGAAGAAGATCCTCCAAAATCTGAATAACTCGCTCCGACTGCCCATCTGTCTGCGGATGAAAAGCTGTGCTAAACAGCAACTTCGTACCCAAAGTCGAATGCAAGCTCTTCCAAAATGAGGAAGTGAATCTGGGATCTCTGTCGGATACGATCGAAACCAGAATACCATGGAGTCGGACTATCTCTCGGATATACAGCTCTGCATACTGAATCATGGTGAAAGTTGTCTTAATAGGCAAGAAGTGCGCTGATTTGGCAAGACGATCTACAATCACCCAAATAGCATTCGATCCCCTGGCTGACTTCGGCAATCCGGTCACAAAATCCATGGTAATGTTCTCCCACTTCCACTCAGGAATAGGGAGAGGCTTGAGCAAACCTGCTGATCTCTAATGCTCGACCTTCACTAACTGACAGGTCAGACACTCGGACACAAACCGTCTGATGTCCTTCTTCATCCCTGGCCACCAATACAATAGCTGCAGATCTTTGTACATCTTCGTACACCCAGGGTGAATGGAGTACGGGGACGTATGGGCCTCTGATAAGATGTCTGCTCGGATAGAATCACTTCTAGGAACCCATATCCTATCTCGGTATCTCACAATACCGTCGCTGACTGAATACAAAACACTGCCCTTGGCTTCATCTCTCTTCTTCCACTGTGCCAACTGCTCATCTGCGGCATGAACACTGCGAATACGGTCCAAAAGGGAAGACTGAATGGTCAAGGTAGATAGACGAGGAACTCTACCTCGAGGGTAAGTCTCAAGATCAAACCTCTGCATCTCGATCTGAAGAGGTTTCTGAATCGTCAAATCAGCCATCACTGCGACTTTCCTGCTCAAAGCATCCGCAACTACATTAGCTTTACCCGGGTGGTAGCTAATGTCACAATCGTAGTCTTTCACAAGCTCCAACCAACGCCTCTGACGCATGTTCAGCTCCTTCTGCATAAAGAAATACTTGAGGCTCTTGTGGTCGATAAAGATCTGGCATTTCTCTCCATACAGATAGTGCCTCCAAATCTTCAAAGAAAAAACTACGGCCGCTAACTCCAGATCATGGGTAGGGTAATTCTTCCCATGGATTTTCAGCTGTCGAGAAGCATACGCTATCACTCTCCCATGCTGCATCAAAACTGCACCTAAATAAAGCTTCAAAGCATCGGTATAAAGGACAAACTCACCAGATCCTGACGGTACAGCCAAAACGGGTGCTGAGATAAGAGCTTGCTTCAAAGTATCGAAGCTCTTCTGACACTCCTCGCTCCACACAAACTTCACATTTTTCTTGGTCAGTGCTGTGAGTGGAACGACAATGGATGAGAATCCCTGAATGAACTTCCTATAAGATCCTGCCAACCCAAGAAAACTGCGGATCTCGGATGCATTCTGAGGCACAACCCAATCTCTGACTGCTGCAACTTTTGCTGGGTCTACCTCAATACCACTGTTGGATACAATGTGGCCTAAGAACGCCAACTTCTCTAACCAGAATTCGCATTTACTGAACTTTGCGAATAATTTGTGCTTCTGCAATGTCTGCAACACTGTGGTCAGATGCCTGCTGTGCTCCTCCCGACTCTTGGAGTAGACGAGTATGTCATCTATGAACACTATCACAAAATGGTCGAGATACGGCTGAAATACGCGATTCATTAGATCCATGAAGATCGCTGGCGCATTCGTCAGACCGAACGGCATCACAAGGAACTCGTAGTGACCATAACGAGTCCTGAAAGCAGTCTTCGAGACATCAGCATCTCTCACCCTCAACTGATGATAACCAGAACGCAGATCTATCTTGGAGAAAATCGAAGCTCCCTGCAACTGGTCAAACAGATCCTCAATCCTCGGCAGTGGGTATTTATTCTTCACTGTAACCCTGTTCAACTCCCGGTAGTCAATGCAAAGCCTCATCGTGTCATCCTTCTTTTTCACAAATAAGACTGGCGCGCCCCATGGAGAAAAGCTCGGGCGAATGAACTCCTTGTCGAGAAGTTCCTGAATCTGCTTCTTGAGCTCTGCCATCTCTGTCGGTGCTAGTCGGTACGGCGCTTTGGATATCGGAGCCGTACCTGGCATAAGCTCAATGGAAAACTCCACCTCTCTCTCGGGTGGCATACCAGAGACGTCTTCGGGAAAAACGTCTAAGAAATCTTTGACAATCGGAACATCTGAGGCTGACTGGCTGGGTTCCTTGGGGACAGATAAAAAGGTCGCTAGAAATGCCCGACACCCTCTATGCATGAGTTTCCTAGCCTGAACATAAGGAATAATGCGCGGTAAAGGAAAGTACCTGTCCGGTTCAAAAAGAACTGCTCCATTCCAGGCGGTCGGACAAGAACGGATCTCCGCTGGAAGTCTATCAACACTCTGTTCCTCAATTGCCAGTCCATCCCTAGGATGATGTCGAATTCCGGCATCGGTAGCACAATCAGATCCGCATAAACAAGATTATCGTGCAGCTCAAGGTCTATATCTCGGATAACATTGGTGGCTGCCATCTCCTCGCCTGACGGCAACACTACTGAAAAGGCTGTATCTAGCCCAATGGTCTGGATCTTGAGAAAGTTTGCAAAGACCTCCGAAATAAACGAGTGAGTGGCCCTGAATCTATCAAGGCCTTGGTAGCGGAACCAGATATAAAAATTCTCCCTATCAACAACATAGTTTCCGGGTTGGTTTCCGCGGCATGGAAAGCAAAACCTCTACCTTGGGTAGGCAGATTCCTCTGAGGACATTGCAGCAACATGTGGTCTGGACTGCCACACTTAAAACACTTTCCTGAGCCAGCCATACATGCTCCAGGATAGCGACGTGAGCACCTGGGACAGACTGGGTGCTTCTGAGTCCTCGGGGCTGGGCGTCCCCGCTGCTGCTGCTGGCCTCGGTTCCTGGGCGGTCCATGAAAAGGCCTCTTATTCTGCTGCTGATGCTGATGAGGAGGAGGGCGGTGCGGTGCCTGGACTGGGCGCTTGCCCTGGCGATCCCTCTCGATATCCCGCAGATCCTGCTCTGCGGCTAAGGCCTTGGAGACGGCAATCTCATAAGTAGCAGGGTCATATACCCTAACATCCCGGCGCAAGATCGGCCGTAAACCCACCAGGAAGTGCATCAGCTTGGCTCTGGCATCATTCGCAATCAGGGGCACAAAGTGACAGCCCCTCTCGAACTTACGGATAAACTCCGTAACCGTCATATTCCCCTGTCTCAGACTCATGAACTCGGTGGTCAGCCTGGTGCGAACCTCCTCAGAAAAATACTTCGAGTTGAAAACTTCCGTAAAGCGGGTCCATGAAAGTGTAGCCAAGGTCAGGGCTACTGACGCTCCTTCCCACCATAAGCGGGCATCTCCACTGAACAGATAGGTGGCAAAACGGACTCTGTCGGCATCTCCCAGCTCCATGAACTCAAAGATAACCTCGAGGGATTTGATCCATCCCTTGGCAACCATGGGGTCAAATGTCCCAGAGAATTCCTTCGGGCGCATCTTCATGAATCGCTCATAAACAGCCTCGGGCCCTGTCGGCCTGGCTGCGGCTGCGGCTACGGTTGCGTCATTGTTCCCCGCAAACTGTGCGAAGAACTGTGCCATCCCAGCTAACATCTGGGCACTCATGTCCGGTGGGGGTGGTGGAGGAGGTGGTAGGTCTCCCTCCGATCTACGCTCCTCCCTGTCCTCTCGGCGAGGCTCCTCCTCTCTGTTGCGCTCTAAAATGCATCTAGGGGGCATACTGTCCAATCATAACCCATGCGTAACTAACATGCATAATTCCATAATTTATTTTAAATGAACACTGAAATACTGAAAATCTGGAAGCATGCTGACAAAATAATTCATGCTTTAACTGAAATGCTGAATTGCAAAAACTTACAGACCAAAGACGTGGCTTCGTGAGCTTCTCGCGGTCAGTAGTAGTGAAACCCTATACAGAACCACCGCTCTGATACCAATTGCAAAGGCCCTAGAACTTCTTGCTTGAAAATTTGCGGAAAATTAAAAATTTTCTTTTTAAAAGAACTTAAGTGGCCTCATTCATAAAATCACTGGTGAAACAAGTTCAATATTTCAAAATATTGCAGCGGAAGAAAATAAAGTTTGCCAAAAATCACAATTTAAAAAAAATATCCCACGACTGATAAAATGTTTGCGGAATAAAATAACAACTGGTGCTCTGAGGTCCTCGGGTGCCACTACTGCCGACCCAAGCTGGCTCACTGGTCCCCGCCCTCGGCCCTGGCCTCGTCAGTAACTACAACAATCAAGTCTAGTGAGCCTAAAGACTCAGCATGCATATATCGCAGGTAACGAGTAAAAATCTGAATTAAAATATGCATGAGTTAACATATCTTGTCCTGAGGCATGCTGAAAATAATCTGTACTAAGCAATTATAATACGTGCATAACTGAACTGATAATCACAGAAAAAAAATGTTTGCTCCTTGGAGCCTGTACTGAAATAACTGATAAAATTTTATGTTGAGATTATGTTTTACGCCTGTTGCCACTGCACTAAGCTGAACTGATCGGTAACTGGCTACCGGGGATGCTGAAACTGAACTGAGCTGGCCGGTTACTGGCGACCGGGTGGTACCATACTGAAATGATCGGTCACTGGTGACCGTATAAAATAACACTCCCACATAGTGAATGAACCACAAGCCATATCGCATAAATCTCAAAAATAATCATTTTCTATTTAATGCACGTAAAATAATTAACTGGCATAATGAAAATGTCCCGTAATTTTATCAACTGGATTGGATTGGATCGTCCCCAGGCTCGCTGCAACCTAACTGTGCTATGAAAAATATGCAATAGCTTAAACATGACCAACTACGCAATTTACGTTCAAAAGATGCGACTATGATGCCTAATGACTTCGCATTTAATCATGACTCCGAGCCAACCTGAACCGACACCGAACCGACGTATAGTCATGATTAAAATACGCTGAAAAATCATAAAATAATGCTCCTAAAATGATAGGGTCGAAATCTAGGTGGAATGGAGGCCAAAACACGAAACGCTCTTTCGAGAGTCAATTTGGCACATCGCACCATAAATTCTCGTACGACCTCAAAAATGATCCAAATGACAAATGGTCAAAAACATGACCTTCCTAACTCAATGAGGCACTGTCCAGTACAAGGCCATGGGCTAAAAGCCAACCATGAACTCGAACGAGCAACCGAACCGACACAACAACTTGCTGTAATTTTCCAGCAGCTGCAACCTTGCTTGCATCGCGTCGTTTGCGAGACTTTTGGCCATTGGGGTTTGAACTACAGACCAAATCCTCTCCAAAACGTCCCAAGGAATAATTCGAACCATGGCTAAGGGATTTTGGACAGCCATAGTTCGCACCATTCCAGCAACAACCGAAAACTCATACCGAGAATGCTTTTGTATGCGTGTGTAGTGCGTTGCTTCGATTGATGTCTCGTGTCGTTCCATTGGCCATTTGATTGACAATGGAACAATCTAGACATCTAGGGTCATGGTATGAACCATGGCTAAGGGCCATAGGCCAACCAAGATCCACATCAAACCACACAATTCGAAAAACATGTTGCAGTCAAAAGAAGGGAAACCGAGAGGGGAGGGGCTGTTCTTGTTGTTTATTTAAAAACCGATGAGCCATGGACCAAGCCACCAAAAGGGCAACTTACTCACGTCTTAGACATGCTAGGGGAGTGATCCAACCATGGCTAAGGGCCCTTAGGGCAGCCAAGATCAGATCCAACCCCTTGACATAAAAACTGAAATTTCGAACACCAATCTGCGCCTATGGGAAGCTTGCTATCATTTCGGTTTTCCAGCAAGCATGGGGGCTGAATGAATGGGCCAACATGGTCCTAATGCATCCTATTACATGTCTAGGAGTCGCCTTGGGAGCCTGGAATCGAACCAATCACCTGAAACAACAAAACTCAGAAAAACGTGAAGCTTGTCATGAAAGGGCCGAAATCTGCATGCATTAATTTTCTGAAAATTCTATGATGTATTTCGGTTTTTTCATGATAAAACATGATCATGTACTGAAAAATAATTGATAATATGACTTGATTGAGGTTTGAAAGAAATCTAGACATGCCTTGATTCGTTTGATGAAAAAACGAAAGGATGCGACGACTCGCAGCGGAGGAGACGGAGTGGCTAGCTTCTCTACCTTTCTTGTACTCGATTTCTCTCCCTTATTTTCCTACTGGATTCCCACGGTTCTCAGCTTAAAAATTTCACTCAGATTTCGAAAAAAAAGAGAGGGGAAAAATGGTTAGGAAGGTGAGGAGAAAGGGTGCAAGATATAAGGAATGAATCAAGACTAAGTCCACTCTCCTTTGAAATTTGAATTGTGGTTTGCTATCAAATCTTCTTGGAAGCTTCTAGGAGGGGTGGCCGATTATTAGCTTGTTTTCTAGTCTAGGATATGTCCATCAATTAATTAAATTGTGCTCCCAAAAATCCTAGAGTTATCCTATAACTTACATGCAAAGAAATGGTCAAAAGGTTGATGAGTTGGCAATTGAGTTACCTAGCAACTATGGGGCCGAAATTATGCTAATAAAATGAGTGGGAAGTGTTGGTTATCTAGTCAACTAATAATCCTTGAAAGCCTTACTAATCCTTTAAATAATTTAGTGAGCTAACCCCTTAATTAAATAACTTAAATGAGTTCATTTCTTAATCACCTCAAATAATTAAATTAAATCCTCAAACCTCCCTTTCTAATTTAAATGAACTTAGTTGCTAGCTAAATTACTTCTAGAAATATTTCTCGAATCTTAAATTCTATCTCAAAGCTCCAACTCCGGTCCGGCCTCACTGAAATAACTGAAATGCTAAAAATCAAACTACTGAACTGAAATAATAAAATAATTAACTTCAAAGAAATGTATTTAAAATAATCATGCAATGAAGTCAATTAAATTTAAAAATATCTAGAATTATGCATGGCTTATACGTAAACTGATTTACGGGTTCTACAGTGTCTGATGCTATTGTGAGGTCGAGAGGAAGGATGTGGGTGCCTAGTGTTGATTCAATTAGAGAGGATATTCTGACAGAGGCACATGCATCTCCTTATTCCATTCATCCAGGATGTACCAAGATGTACAAGGATTTGCAGATTCTGTATTGGTGGCCAGTTTTGAACAGAGACATCCGTCGATTTTTTTCTTAATGTCTCACTTGTTCAGAGCAGATTTTGATCTAGATTGAGTATTGATCAGAGCAGATTTTGATTTGAGTGGTATATTGATATTGTAATCCTCGATATTGTCATTGCCAGCTTGAGTATTGACAGATTCGAATTTGAGACTTCGACTTGGTCAGATCGAAAAGAGAAAGGTATATATCAATGTTGAACTGGGATATACGACTCAAGTTAGATTTGACTTGAGTTTCCCAAAAACCACATACTTTACTTTATTTCGTTGATGTTTGCAATTCATTAGATTGATATGCTTAGTCTATTGAGTTATAGCAAAGCATGTATTGAGTCATGGGCGGATGTGCCTAGTCATCGGCGGAGGTGCCAAGTCTTTGGCGGATGTGCCAAGACACTGGATGTGTTGGTTTAAATCGATGTTTTCTTAGGAGCAGATCGGCTTCTATTGCTGAGATTCGGTATATTGTGCCAATGTCCAGGAACCGAGATTCATAGATTAGAGATGAGTCGAGTCTGAGATGATGAGTCCAGAGTTTGATTTACAGTTTTATATTGATTCATGTCTTTCAAATTTTGATACATGTTATTGATATCTGTTTAATGCTTTTATATATGTTTAAATGATTGCATGTATACGTTGTTTATACGGAGAATATATTTCTCACCGGAATTATCCGGCTATTGTGGTGTTTGTATGTGTGCATCACAACAGGTGGGACATGATCAAGGTCAAGAAGAGGATGAGAGATTCAAGATTAGCGTGGAGATCCGGACATAGAAGTAGAATTGGTTTAAGCACTTGATGTAGTTGTTGAACCTTAGTTTGATATGAATGTATGTTGTACAAGACTTGTACTTAACTGTTGATATGTATATCAGATTGATTATCTTATGTTCCACATTTATGTATTTTAAAAAAATAATAATAATTTAGACCCAGATTAATTAATAGATCCTAATAATGATTAAGAAGACGAATTAGGTTTGGGTCCCCACAGCAGGTGGTATCAGAGCAGTAGGTTCCTTAGACTGATATAGAAGCTAGTGAGCCGTGTAGATTGAGTTTTATTTCCTGCTTTTGTTATGCTTGCATGTTTTACTGCTTTGAAATGCATGTTTACCTGAATATCTGATTGATTGGAAACATGTGTTATTGAGAATGAATCCGAACCGATTCTTGATCAGCAGTAAGATGATCAGAGGAGGACTGAAACAGGTTTGTTTTATTTGGTTACTAATCCTTTTGATAATCAGATATGCCTCCTCGAAGAGTCCCAGAACAGGGTAGTACCTCAGCTAATCCGATGGATGTAACAGCAACACCGATGGAAACGTTACTGAAGAAATTTCAGTCGTTTAAAACGCCGACTTTGAAGGGCACATAAAATTCTGTTGAGTGTGAGAGTTGGCTCGATGATATAGAAATGCTATTTGATTCCTTGTATTACACAAGTGAGCATAGAGTCCGATTGATTGGGCACCAGTTGCATGATGTTGCGAAGAATTGGTGGCTCACGACCAAGAGAGCGTTGGAACATCGAGGTACGACTATTACCACGAACATCTTTAAGACTGAATTTTATCAAAGATTTCTCCCAGTGTCGTATAGAAAGGACAAGGGGGCAGAGTTTGCAAATCTGAGACATGTTCAGTTGAATATAGAGGAATATGTGGCCAAGTTCTCTACATTGCAACGATTTGCTCCACATGTTGCTGAGAACGATGAATTTGTTGCTGATCAATTTATCAATAGACTGAATCCTGAGATTTTGACATTGGTAAACACAGGGAGACCGAATAACTTTTCTGATGCTTTGAACAGATCTAAAGGAGCTGAAGCAGGTCTGATGAGACAGAAAGAAGCTTTGTATGTTCCTCCAGCACCGAGACTACAGCAACCACCTTCTGCTCAGTTTCAGCAACCCACTTCCAGATTCTAGAGTGGCAGTAGCAGTGGTGGGAAGAAAGATTTCTTGAAAGCCCGAGGAAAACAATTCAAGAAGTCAGGGAGCAGTTCATCTAGCTCCGGTGGTTCTCAACATATCCAGAGTAGTGTAGGGGTCTATTGCAGAACTTGCGGAGGGAGACATCCCACAGAGCAATGCCAAGGATTATTGGGTAGTTGCCGCATTTGCAGAGAGGAGGGACATTTTGCTCGAGTATGTCCAAAGAGAGATTCTCAAAGATCCTAGAGAGCAGAATCATCTGGATCAGTGGCTCAGACTGATAGATGATCATCAGCTGTTTACTCATTCCAGCCAGCACCTACTCAGTCACAACCTAGGCCAGGAGAAAGCCAGACTGTTAGCCATCCTCCGAGACAGCGGGCCTGGGTATTCGCTTTGACTGAAGAACAGGCCCAGGAAGCATCAGATGTTGTTGTTGTAGGTAAATGTTCTTTATTTAGTTAACCTGCTTACGTATTGATTAATATGGGTGCGTCCCATACATTTATTTCTGAGCGATTTGCATTGATTCATTCATTGCCTGTTGAGTCATTATCATCTGTAGTATCAGTCTCTTCACCTTTGGGGAGAGGTCTTATATCAGTGAATTCTGTGAAACATTGTATGCTACAGTATGACGGGCATGAGATTGAGTTAGATTGTATTATACTTGGGTTGTCTGATTTTGACTGCATTATTGGTATCGATATGTTGACCAAGTACAGAGCTACCATAGATTGTTCCCAGAAGATTGTAAGATTCAGAGCTGAGATGGCTGATGAATAGAAATTTTACGGTAAGGGTTCTAGATCTAGAATTCCTTTGATATCTGCATTATCTATGACTCGATTAGTACAGAAAGGAGCAGAGAGATTCCTTGTGTATTCAGTTGACGTACTGAAATCGAGCCCATCATTGGCTGATTTGCCAGTGGTATGTGAGTTTGCTGATGTCTTCCCAGATGAGATTCCGGGTTTGCCTCCGATCTGAGAAATAGACTTTAGCATTGAAATTGTACCAGGTACAGTTCCGATTTCTAGAGCTCCGTACATAATGGCACCAATCGAATTGAAAGAATTGAAAGAGCAGTTGGAAGATTTTCTGGCCAAGGGTTACATCAGACCGAGTGTTTCTCCTTGGAGTGCCCCAGTACTGTTTGTCAGAAAGAAAGACGGTTCTATGAGAATTTGTATTGACTACCGGCAACTGAACAAGGCTACGGTAAAGAATAAATATCCTTTTCCTCGTATCGATGATTTATTTGATCAGTTGTAGGGTTCTTCTGTTTATTCCAAGATCGATCTGAGATCTGTATATCATCAGCTGAGAGTCAGAGATTTTTATATATCGAAGACAGCTTTCAGAACCAGGTATGGGCATTATGAGTTTATTGTAATGCCGTTTGGTTTAACGAATGCTCCAGCTGTATTTATGGGATTGATTAACTGTGTATTTCAGAAATATCTTGATGATTTCATGATTATTTTTATTGATAATATTCTGATTTATTCTAAGAATCTGATTGATCATGCTGAGTATTTGAGAACTGTATTGAGAATTCTACGAAAAGAGAAATTTTATACTAAACTGTCTAAATGTGAATTCTGGCTGAATCAAGTTGTATTTCTGGGTCATATCATATCTGGAAATGGTATTTCTGTTGATCCTAGCAAGGTTGAGGCAGTGATTAATTGGCCTAGACCGAATTCTGTGCCAGAGATACGCAGTTTTGTGGGTTTAGCAGGCTTCTATCGACTATTCATTTAAGATTTTTCCAGTATTGCTAAACCTATTACGCAGCTGACTTAGAAGAATGCACCATTTATATGGTCTGAAGAGTGTGAATCCAGCTTTCTCAAACTGAAGAAGAGATTGACCAGTGCTTCGGTGTTGACTATCCCATCAGGTACTGGTGATTTTTTTGTCTATTGCGATGCTTCTCACAGAGGATTGGGTTGTGTCTTGATGCAGCGGGGACATGTGATTGCGTATGCCTCGAGACAACTGAAGCCACATGAGTCTCGCTACCCAATTCATGATCTTGAATTTGCAACCATTGTATTTGCACTGAAGATATGGCGACACTATCTATACGGTGAGAAGTTTGAGATTTATTCGGATCATAAAAGCCTGAAATATTTGTTTTCACAGTCTGAATTGAATATGAGGCAGCGAAGATGGCTTGATTTATTGAAAGATTTTGATTGTGAAATCAAATACTATCCGGGGAAGTCTAATGCAGCAGCTAATGCTTTGAGTCGAAAGGTATGTTCTTTATCCTTATCGACGATCGGTGTTTCAAATTTAATTAAAGATTGCTGTTTGTCTGGATTTGCATTTGAAATAGATAGTAGACCGTTGAGACTCTATACTATTCAAGTTGAACCAGAATTGATTTTGAGAATCAAAGAAGCACAAAAAGTTGATCAGAATGTTCAGAACTCGATATCGATGGTCAGAGCAGGACATCGATAAGAATATCAGGTTTGTGACAGTGCATTATGTGAATAATCATCTTATTGTGCCAGATGTTTCAAATTTGAAACGACAGATTTTGTCACAAGCGCACAGTAGTCGATTCAGTATTCATCCTGGTGATAGAAAAATGTATAATGATTTGAAAAGACTGTTTTGGTGGAAACAGATGAAAGCAGATATTGCGGAGTTTGTATCAAAATATCTGAATTGCCACCAGGTGAAAGCCGAAAGAAAGAAACCAGGAGGTTTATTACACAGCTTGTCTATTCCTGAGTGGAAATGGGATCACATTTCTATGAATTTTGTTATGAAGCTACCACGTTCCTCCCGAGATTGTGGTGCGATTTGGGTGGTGATTGACAGATTGACCAAATCTGCATGTTTTATTCCGTACAAGATGACGTACAGACATGACCAGATAGCAGAGATTTATGTCAGAGAAGTGGTCATATTACATGGAGTGCCGAAGTCGATTGTATCAGACCGTGATCCTCGGTTTACTTTGCACTTTTGGCACATTTTACAGCAAGCTCTCGGTACTAAATTGCATTTGAGTACCGAATATCACCCACAGAATGACAGAAAGTTAGAACGAACTATCCAGACATTGGAAGATATGCTGAGAGCTGTAGTGCTAGATTTTGACACTAGTTGGCAAGATTCTTTGCCACTTTGTGAGTTTTCGTACAACAACAGCTATCAGATGAATATAGATATTGCTCCGTTTGAAGCGTTTTATGGCAAAAAGTGCGGATCCCCTCTTTATTGGGATGATATCTCCGAGGTACCTGAGATTGGGCCTGATATGATTAGAGATATGACCAAGAAAGTGAAGCTAATTTGGCGGAGAATGAAGACAGCTCAAGATAGACAGGCCAAAAATGCCGATGTTTGTCGTCGACCATTAGTATTTGAGGTAGGGGACAGACTATTCTTGAAGATTTCCCTGTTCTGAGGTGTTGTCAGATTTGGCAAGAAATGGAAGTTGTCTCCACGATACATCGGTCCTTATGAGATTCTCGAGAAGATAGGAGATCGTGCCTATCGACTCGCCTTAGCGCCTTCTCTATCTGGAATACATGATGTCTTTCATGTATCTCTATTGCGAAAATATCTTCCTGATGCATCTCATATTATTCAGCCAGACGTGGCAGAACTTGATGAGACTCTGAGTTATTTTGAAAAGCCGATTCAAATTCTTGAACGTAAAGAAAAACAACTCAGAACGAAGACTATTCTGCTTGTGAAAGTTTAGTGTAGTCGTCATGGCATTGAAGAAGCTACTTGGGAGACTGAATCAAATATGAGACAGAAGTTTCCAGAGTTATTTTATTGATGTGAGTTTTCAATTTAGCTTCTGTATACCTCTTCTTTGATATCTGATTTGATTACTTGCGATTTCGAGGACGAAATCAGATTTTAGAGGGGGAGAAATGTAATGCCCGAGATTTTTATTCTGTTAATCTAAGATTATTGATGATGAATTAATGTGATTATAGACGGACCATGCCGAGACCAGATTGGGTAAAGCATATGATTTACATAATATTCGGACAGAACGTCTGGCGCCCGAGCAGTAGAAAATGACCGCCCAAGCCCCAATGTTCAACAAGTATAGTGCTCGGACAGAAGATCTGGCGCCCGAGCGGTAAAATATGACTGCCCCAAAGCCAGTGCAACACAAGCCAAGTACCCGGACAGAACGTTCCGCGCCCGAGCGGTAAATTGTAACCGCCCGAGCGCCGCCTGAAATACAAGAAAAATTAGCCACGTATCTTTGCCATGCAAGTGGATGTATATATATGAATCTTTCATTCCTTCATTCAGAATTTAGCAAAGGAAAACAAGAGAATCTCTGGGAGAAGGCTTAAGTTTCTTCAAACAAGAAATTTGTGATTTACGCAAAATCCATCCGTTAGAATTTCAATCCGATTTCAATACCGTGCTCTTCATGACAAGAACTTCAACTGGACGTAAGTTTTATTATGTTTTGATATGATTTGAAAATCTGATATGAGAGAAATCATGATATGACTGTTATTATCGGTTCCTGAGATTGTTTTCATTGTATAATCGAAATCAGGTTGAAGAACGGATACCGTATGAAATTATTATGATTTTTAGAATTGATTTGATTGAGATTATACAGATTTGATATCAGATTGTATTGTTGATTGATTATGCGTTGTTTGTAATTGATATCTTGTGTTGTTGAGTTACTGGGGATATCATTATTTTGCTGTTATACCGGTGATATTGATCTAGATTGTGTATTGATCAGAGCAGATTTTGATTTGAGTGGTATATTGATATTGTACTCCTCGATATTGCCCTTGCTAGATTGAGTATTGAAAGTTTCGAATTCGAGACTTCGACTTCGTCAGATCGAAAAGAGAAAGTAATAAATCACCATTGAACCGGGATGATACGACTCAAGTTAGATTTGGCTTGAGTTTCCCAAAAACCACATACTTTACTTTATTGCATTGATGTTTGCAATTCATGAGATTGATATGCTTAGTCTATTGAGTTATAGCAAAGCATGTATTGAGTCATGGGCGGAGGTGCCAAGTCTTTGGCGGAGGTGCCAAGACACTGGATGTTGGTTTATATAGAAGTTTGCTTAGGAGCATATCGGCTTCTATTGCTGAGATTCGGTATATTGTGCCAATGTCCAGGAACCGGGATCCCTAGATTAGAGATGAGTCAAGTATGAGATCATGAGTCCAGAGTTTGATTTACAGTTTTATATCGATTCATGTCTTTCAGATTTTGATACATGTTATTGATATCTGTTTCATTCTTTTATATCTGTTTATATGATTGCATGTATACGTTGTTTATACTGAGAATATATTTCTCACCGGAGTTATCCGGCTTTTTTTGTGTTTGTATGTGTGCATGACAATAGGTGGGATAGGTTTAGGGTCAAGAAGAAGATGAGAGATTCAAGATTAGCGTGGAGATCCAGACTTAGAAGTAGAATTGGTTTCAGCACTTGATGTAGTTGTTGAACCTTAGTTTGATATGAATGTATGTTGTACAAGACTTGTACTTTACTGTTGATATGTATATCAGATTGATTATCTTATGTTCCGCATTTATGTATTTAAAAAAAAATAAAAAATTTAGACAAAGATTAATTAATTGATCCTAATAATGATTAAGAAGACGAATTAGGTTCGGGTCCCCACAGGAAGTGAGCATATGGTATGCAAACTTTAGAGATCTATTTATGGTCTAAGGTAGGCATCTAAGAGCTGGAAACTCTGATTCGATAGTACGATCAAAGAGTTTGGCTTTACTAAGAATCCTGAGGAACCCTGTGTGTATAAGAAGGTCAGTGGGAGTGCTGTGACATTCATTATGCTTTATTTTGATGACATTCTACTAATTAGGAATGATGTAGGGATGTTGCAATCAACTAAAATATGGTTAGCGAGTAAGTTATCGATGCAGGACTTGGGTGAAACATCTTTTGTATTGGGAATACAGATCTATAGAGATAGATCAAGAAGATTGCTTGGTCTCACCCAGTCCACATACATTGATACCTTCGTGAATCAGTTGTTTATGGATGAGTCCAAGAGAGGACAACTACCAATGTGTCATGGCGTGTCCATAACCAAGTCTATGTCTCCCAAGACTAATGTAGAGATAGCGGTGATGACAAGCATTTCTTATTCATCTGCGATCGGTAGCATCATGTATGGGATGATATCTACACGTCCTGACGTGGCTTTTGCACTAAGTGTAGTGAGTAGATATCAATCGAACCCTGGTCTTCCACACTGGAAAGATGTGAAAGTCATCCTCAAGTATTTGAGAAGGACCAATAAGTTGTTCTTGGTCTATGGGGGTGGAGAACTAAAATTGGAAGGCTATAATGACTGTAGCTTCAAAAGCGATATCGATGACTCGAAGTCAATCTCTGGGTTCATATTCATGCTCAATGGTGCTGCTGTGAAGGCCCTCGAACTACATGCTTGAAAATTTGCGGAAAATTAAAAATTTTCTTTTTAAAAGAACTTAAATGGCCTCATTCATAAAATCACTGGTGAATCAAGTTCAATATTTCAAAATATTGCAGCGGAAGAAAATCAAAGTTTTGCCAACAACAACGATTTAAAAATATCCAACAACTGATAAAAATTGTTTGCGAAGAAAATAACAACTGCTGCTCTGAGGTCCTCGGGTGCCACTACTGCCGACCCAAGCTGGCTCACTGGTCCCCGCCCTCGGCCCTGGCCTCATCAGTACCTACAACAATCAAGTCTAGTGAGCCTAAAGACTCAGCATGCATAAATCGCAGGTAACGAGTAAAAATCTGAATTTAAAATATGCATGTGATAAAATATCATGTCCTGAGGCATACTGAAAATAATCTGTACTGAGCAATTATAATACGTGCATAACTGAACTGGAAGTCACTGTAAAAATATTTGATCCTTGGAGCCTGTACTGAAATAACTGATAAAATTTTCTGTTGAGATTATGTTTTACGCCTGTGGCCACTGCACTAAGCTGAACTGATCGGTAACTAGCTACCGGGGAGGCTGAAACTGAACTGAGCTGGCCGGTCACTGGCAACCGGGTGGTACCATACTGAACTGATCGGTCACTGGCGACCGTATAAAATAACACTCCCACATAGTGAATGAACCACAAGCCATATCGCATAAATCTCAAAAATAATCATTTTCTATTTAATGCACGTAAAATAATTAACTGGCGTAATGAAAATTCCTGTAATTTTACCAACTGGATTGGATTGGATCGTCCCCAGGCTCGCTGCAACCTAACTGTGCCATGAAAAATATGCAATAGCTTAAACTTGACCAACTATGCAATTTACGTTCAAAAGATGCGACTATGACGCCTAATAACTTCGCATTTAATCATGACTCCGAGCCAACCTGAACCGACACTGAACCGACGTATAGTCATGATTAAAATACGCTGAAAAATCATAAAATAATGTTCCTAAAATGGTAGGGTCGAAATCTAGGTGAAATGGAGGCCAAAACACGAAACGCTCTTTCGAGAGTCAATTTGGCACATTGCACCGTAAATTCTCGTACGACCTCAAAAATGATCCAAATGACGAACGGTCGAAAACATGACCTTCCCAACTCAATGAGGCACTGTCCAGTCCAAGCCCATGGGCTAAAAGCCAACCAAGAACTCAAACGACGCTTCTGAACAGCAGCATACTTGCTGTCAAAAAATACAGCAGCTGCGCACTACAAGACTTGCATTGGTTTCGAGACTATCGGCCATTAGGGGCATGAACCACCGACCAGAGACTCTTACCAACATCCCAAGGAATGATTTGAACCATGGCTAAGGGCCCTAGGCCAGCCACAATCCGCATCACACCAAATCTTAACCGAAGGGTCCAACCGAGAGCAACGTGCATGCGTGTGTAGTGTTTATGCTATGATCGATGTCTTGCGTCGTTCCAGTGGCCATTTGAGTGACCATGGCACGATCTAGACATCTAGGAGCATGATATGAACCGTGGCTAAGGGCCATAGGCCAACCAAGATCCACACCAAGCCACAAAAGAAACGAACCATATGCTGAAAAATGGAAGGGCCGAATGGGGAAAGGGGCTGTTTTGATGTTTTGATTAAAAACCGATGAACCATGGACCAAGCCACCAAAAGGGCAACTTAGTCACGTCTTAGACATGCTAGGGAAGTGATCCAACCATGGCTATAGGCCCTTGGGGCAGCCAAGATCAGATCCAACCCCTTGACAAGAAACTGAATTTTCGAACCACATTTTTCTGCACCTAAGGGACTTGCTGTCATTCTGAATTTCCAGCAAGCATGGGGCTGGTTTGAATGGACCAAAATGGTCCTAATGCATCCTACTACATGTATACAAGCCGCCTTGGGAGCCTGGAGTCGATCCAATACCTGAAACCACAAAACTCAGAAAAACGTGAAGCTTGTCATGAAAGGGCCGAAATTCTGCATGTGTGTTCCAAAAATATTTTTGACATGTATCTCGGTTTTTGCTTGCTAAAACATGATCATGTACTGAAAAATAAATGATAATATGACTTGATTGAGGTTTGAAAGAAATCTAGACATGCCTGGTTTCGTTTCGAAAGAAAACGAAAAGAAGAGACGAGACGGCGCGGAGGAGACGGAGTGGCTTGCTTCTCTACCTTTCTTGGCTCTCGATTTTTCTCCCTTTCTCCCTAGCTGTTATCCACGTTTTTTCTACTGAAAAGTGGTCTTATTTTCGGTGGAGGTGGAGGGGGAGTGATGGTTATGAAGGTGAGGAGAAGGGTGCACAAAAATAGGATCATATCAAGACCAAGTCTTCATGCATTTGAATTTTGAATTTTGAATTGCTATCAAATGATCTCTTGGGTGGTTCTAGACTATAGTGGCCGATTTTATCATGCCAAACAAGGGTTAGGATAGTGGTCTAGTATTAATTAATTAAGGTGGAAAAATAGCTAAAAGAATTAGCATGCTAATCAACCAAGAATGGGTCAAAGGTGAGTTGGCAAGTCCTAGTTTGTTCTTCTAGGGGTGTGGCCGAAAATGCATGATAAATGGTAGGGGGAAAATTGATTATCTAGTCAACTAATAATCCTTGAAATCCTTACTAATCCTTTAATTAATTTAGTGAACTAACCCCTTAATTAAGTAACTTAAATGAGCTCATTTCTTAATCACCTCCAATAATTTAAATTAAAATCCTCAACTAACTTAAATAATTCCTTAAACTTCTTTTTAACTTAAATGAACTTACTTGCTAGCTAAATTAACTTCTGGAAATATTTCTCGAATCTTAAATTCTATCTCAAAACTCCAACTCCGGTCCGGCCTCACTGAAAATACTGAAATGCTAAAAATCAATCTACTGAACTGAAATAATGAAATAATTAACTTCAAACAAATGCATTTAAAATAATCATGCAATGAAGTCAATTAAATTTAAAAATCTAGAATTATGCATGGCTTATACGTCTACTGATTTACGGGTTCTACAGCTGCTCTCTCTTGGAATAGTTCCAAGCAAGATAGTACTGCGGATTCCACCACTGAGGAAAAATACATTGATGCATCAGCTGCAGCAAAGGAGGCTGTTTGGATAAGGAATTTCGTCCAAGAGTTGGGCATCATTCCTAATGGAGTTGCTCATGTCCCGGTGTATTCTGACAACACGGGAGCTATAAATCAGGAAAAGGAGCCGAGGTCTCATCAGAAATCCAAACATGTATTGAGAAAGTACCACATCCTTCGAGAGATTTTGGAAAGAGGAGAAGTGTCGATTGACAAAGTCGGCTCCGCAGATAATGTTGCAGATCCGCTAACTAAGCCTTTACCTGGACCATTATTCGAGAAGTATCACGAATCGATGGGTTTGAAGCATATGGGTAGTTGGCTCTAGTGCAAGTGGGAGATTGTTAGAGTAGGTGCCCGTCGAGCCAAGTGTTGGCCGATGGTTCATGTTGAAGCTCTATATATAAACAATCTTTATTTTAATAATACTTGAAATTATTGTTTTGCATATCTTTATCTGTATACACATGCTAGTTGCATAGATAAAGTCCTTGAATGTACAAATAGTATAAAAAATATGAGATGCTCATATGATGAGTATCATGAAAATCATATTTGCAATACTGTATATTCTAGACAATTCCTAGTCGATTCAGCCGCCGCTAAGAAGGATATAGGTCGCTCGAGTTCGAGACTAGTATCTGCGATGTGAGTATCATGTTTCATTGGTAGGGGACATTGTGATGTCCGTACATGCAGATAGGTGCTCCTTGTAGAGTGAAATGAACAACCCTCCATAAAGGACTTTCCAAGTGGTTCTCACTTATCTAGTGGAAACGTCCTAGTTTATGGCTATACACCATTAGTCCTTATGACCCGGTACAACATTGAGACTCTATATGCTAGCATTGCACTTTGACTTGTCTACCGACTCATATGGGGTCATCAGGTGGCAAGGTTGGGTGTTTTGTCGAAACATATAAGAGTCGATAAATTGTAGTCGGGGATTCACCGCTTACCTTCGGGTATGGATATCCTATGTGTATGTAGTTTTAAATCTCTTATAAGAGTATGGTGGTTATTAAGAAATGGGTTTCTCAGATTACACCATCGATGCAACTACGACATGACACTTAGTATCGATTCTTTGACAGCTCTCGATATACCAATAGTTTTCGAATCGGTCGGGATATATGAGATGAAGCGACCGTACTGTACGCTAACCATAATTGAAAGGTTCTTGAAGGCACTATCATTTGATATCTGGAGAATCATGTAAGCGATGCTGCTAGGTGTTTAACATGATTGGTTTGGTACTATCAGACTTGAGTTCTGACATTCTTATTATCAAGGAGTTGATAGTTAAGAATGGAGCAATTGGGGTATGCTCGTATAAGGATATGTTTAGTCCCGAATCACATTAAGATGTGAACCCATGGCTAGTTGTAATAATGAATCATTGAGGGCCACACAAGTGCTAACTTTCTAGAATCACGTTGAGAAGAAATTTAGTTCAATGTATTTAATGACTTATAAAGGAGTTTATAAGCATAAAGAAAAATTAGAAGTATGACTTCTATAATGAGAATGTATCTTTAACTTGTGGAAGTGTTTCTAAATTAAAAGTTGGCCAAGTGAATAATGTATTTGAAAATTGTGATTTTCATAAACATTATTATGGACTAAATTAAATTAATTGAAGTGTTGAATTAATTAAACATTAGTGGACCTATTAGAGTCCAAATAATTAAATTAATTCAAGTTTTGAATTAATTAAACAACATTGGGCCGTGTAGAACCCAATTAGAAATAATTATTAAACTAGTGGGCTTGAGTAAAATCAAGTAAGGTTTAAGTGGTCTCATATATGTTTGAGATATTTAAATTAAAGTCAATGTGCTTTGTAATTGTTACAAGCCCAAACAAATTTTATACTTGGAAGGAGAAGGGTTGGAGGCAACTTTTGAGATAATGGAATGGCATGCACATGCAACTTTTTGCTTCAACTTTTTTCACCACCAAGAAAAACACTCCGCCCTCTCTCCTCCAAGGGAAAGGGCCGAAATTTTGAGCATTTTTCTCCCCAATTTTTGTTCTTCAATTGTTGAAGAAAATATACACTTCTCAAAGAAAAATACTCTAATTTTTCTAGTGCAAAATTAGAGGGGATCTTTCTTGTTGATGGTGGGCTTAATTTTTGAGCAAGGATTGCTCATTGGAAGCTTGTAGAATAGTCTACCATTCAAGAGCTAAGGTGTTTACATCTTAGTTGGAGCCATAATTGATTTTAAGAGATTGATAGGTAAGAATTTCTAAAACACCCTATGAATTTTGTGTTTTATTGTATTTGCTATACACTATAGTTTAGGGTGTACAATTTTCTTTTATGAAAAATAATTTTGAAACTTCCGTTGCGGATTCGGGTACCTTAACTGATCCCCTTTCATCTTTGTTCTTCATCTAGCAGCCTCCCCATCTTCTGAAATTTTCCAGCAATTTATCGTGCATTTCTTCAAGTAAATCGAGCCACAAATCGTTCCGGATCAACCCTCGAAACCTTCCCACTTCGATATCGTCGGTTCGGTAATTTTAAATATCAAAAGGCATGAATATTCTTTCGGTTTCGCATCGATCTTGTCATTGTAATAATTTTGATATTTATTGTATGAAAAAAGTTTATGTCATGCAAAACTTTGAGAAAAAATTGTTGGAGAAAAAATGGTTGGATCGCTTTTGAAACGATTTTTGATCTTAAAATTTAAAATTTGCTGTCATTTTAAATACTGCAATTTTTAGGTCGATTTTCTGGAAAACCTTTTTACATATAAATCGTATAAATTTTTGATACCTTCGATTTGATAGTAAATTCGAAATATTTGGATAAGGAATGAGCGAGTTATGATGGTTTTCGTGAGACTCCTCAAACTGCGATTTTCTGAAAATTTGTTCTTGATGTATTCTTGAATTTTTACTGTTGCTGGCTTCGTTGGAGATCAATGGGTGATTGCTGCTACATTTAAGTATGATGAGTATGATGTTGAGATTATTTTTGGCATGTCAGTTTGCGTCGATAGGCACTTAATTGCGTTAAAAGTCGTAGGATGCGTTTTGGTGTCAAAATGTCATTTTTACGGGTTATGTTGCGTTGTATGGAGTACGTCATTGTTTGGGGCACTTTTAAGGGTTTAAGTTAATGTCATATCATCCTAGGATGGGTCTCGAGGCATTGGTTCACGGTCCGTATGATCGAATTAGGAGGAATACACCATAAGTGTAGTGTTTCTCCGTTGGTTTACAATTCCAGCATGTACACGAATCCTATGCCGGACCTTTACACGAGGTTGTGCCCTTGTTTCCTTCGAAATGTGAAATTCCAGCATCTACCCGGACCCGGACCCTAACACGGGGTCCGTGTACTAAAAAAAAATTAAATTACATTTTAGGGATTGTTTTGGGCTTTGATGTCATTATTAATACGATGATTAAACGATTGAGTCCCGAGAGATTTAGAATGTCATAAGGAAACTTGTCATTTTTGATTGTGAGCATGACTGTACGTCAAAGTTATGCAAGATACGTATTCAAACTCATTTTAGTATGTGCAGCAGTGGCCCCAAGAGAGATCCAACGAATCCCTCAACGCCACGTAAGTATGTTCGACGTGCAAAAAGAAACATTTTTATGTTTTTGAGGTATGCTAAATGTCTTGTGACCAAATTATGAACGAGTTTGGAAGTCGGTGAACGTGGATGAGGACCTCTCCACCCCGGTAAAGCATGACTGAGTTTAGATCAGGATTGGAAAGAGGTAAAGCATGACCAGGGACAAATTCACCCGGTAAAGCATGATCGGGGATCTCATGTATGTGGTAGTGGACTTTCCCTACCAGCCTAGTACTGTGGTTTAGTATGATTAGGCACATTTATGTATGGGTCACTTGCTTTGAAACATATTTCTATGAAAAATGATATTATGTATGCTCAAGTATGTATGATGCAAGTATGTTTAAGAAAAGTTTTATGATGATAGAACGTCTACGTTTATGCTACTATGTTCAAGTTTCAAGCAAGTTTATGTTTTTACGTTCAAGTTTCAAGTATGTAAGCCCTACTTTAAAGATGCATGTGATTTTATTATGTAGCATTATCTCAAGTTTATACATGCTGAGTCTTTAGTCTCACTAGACTTGAATGTAGGTGAGGATGGCTTTGAGGAGACGAGTGGTGGGGACCAATGAGTCGGCTTGGAATGCGCAGGAGGCTAAACCCGAGGACCGCCCATGTTTCAAGATTTTATGCATGACGATTTTAATACTCTGATTTAACGTTATGATTTACGATGTTTAAACCTGTGTTTTTTTTTAGGAGAACTTTATTTGTGACCTTTTTTATTGCAAATTTTTTGGATGAACAGTTTATTTAAGATCGAAATTTGAAAGTTTATTTTATATTTAAGAAAATTTTTATTTTTCCGCAAATTTTAAATAATTTAAAAGTACGATATGTTAAAGCAGGTGACAGGCACAAACAAAGAATCAACCTGGTATTTGGACAGTGGTTGCTCACGTCATATGACAGGTGATGCAAGTTTACTATCCCAAATGATCAAATACATTGGTCCAAACATCAGTTTTAGACACAACTCCAAAGGTAAAACTGTGGGTAAGAGTAAGTTTATCCATGGTAACTTTACAATCAATGATGTATTTGTAGTTGAAAATTTGAAGTATAGCTTGATTAGCATCAGTCAGTTATACGACAATAAATTCTCAGTTCAGTTCGACAGACACACTTGTTCAGTTAGAGACTCAACTGATGAGGTCATCCTAACTGGCAATCGTTATGGAAATACCTATAAAGTCAGTCGGAATGATCAACCTCATGCACCAGTTTGTTTTATATATTCAAAATCTTCTAAAAACTAGTTGTGGCATAAAAAGTTGAACCACCTAAACTTTAAATATATTTCCTATCTGAGTAATCATGATCTGTAACTGGTTTGACCAAAAAATATTTTTCAAGAGATAAAATTTGTTCTGCATGTCAGTTTGGTAAGCAAGTAAGATCTTCAGTTAAAAACAAGAGTTGTAAATCATCTTCCCGATGCTTAGAACAGCTACCTATGGATCTTTTTGGTCCTATACCAGTCATGAGTTTAGGTGGAATGAAATACACCTTAGTATTCGTGGATGATTTTTCAAGATTTACTTGGGTTATATTTTTTAAATCCAAAGATCAAAATGTTGCACAACTGAATAAGCTTTTCAAAAGACATTTAAATGAAAAATCAGTTGGGATTGATCGAATAAGGTCTGATCGAGGGACTGAATTTATCAATCAAAAGATTTCACAATTTTTCGAAAATACTGGAATAAAGCATGAGCTCTCAAAGGCAAGAACTCCTCAGCAAAATGGTGTAGCTGAGAGAAGAAATCAGACCCTTAAAGAAGCTACTAGAACAATGCTTGCTGATAATGGTATTTTTCGAAGGTTTTGGGAGGAAGCAGTAAACACTGCATTTACACTCAAAATAGATCAATGATTATTAAGAATCATTTGAAAACACCGTATGAGATCTGGCATGGACGCAAAAGTGTGGTATCTTATTTCAAAATAATCGGCTACTGATGCTTTATTCTTGATAATGGCAAAAATCTTTTAAAATCTTTTGATGATAAATCTGCATATGAAATATTTTTGGTTATTCATCAATTAGTAAGGCCTACAGAATTTTTAACAAATGCAGTTTAAATGTAGAAGAATATATTCATGTTGTATTTTATGAATCTCTGCTAACAAATAAGCCAACTGATCCAGTTAAGTTAGTTAATCGCTTTACAGATATATGTTTGGAGGATGATAATGAAGAAGAGAATCACATTAATAGAAATATTCTTCAAACACCAGAACCAGAAGTGTTGGATCAATCAGTTGAACAAGAAATTATTACTGATAATCAGTTGGTGGAGCAAAATGACAATAATATTTAGTACCAACCGAAGCAGTTGCTGAGATGGATGCAACAAATACTGAATACAGATGGAAGAAATCACATCCACCAGAATTGGTAATAGGTAATCCATCTGATCCGGTAAGAACTCGGAATCAAATGTTTAATTTATTTGTTCATTCTGCTTTTGTTTCCCAACTGGAACCTAAGAAAAATGATAAAGATCTTGCTGATCTTAACTGGATAAATGCCATGCAAGAAGAACTAAATCAGTTTACCCATAACAATGTCTGGAACTTAGTTCCAAGACTAATTTCTAAAATCATTATAGGTACAAAGTGGGTATACAGAAATAAACTGAACGAAGATGATTCAGTTGTGCGCAACAAAGCAAGGCTTGTAGCACAAGGATATAGAAAAGAAGAAGGAATAGATTACGATGAAACTTATGTACCAGTTGCAAGACTGGAAGCAATCAAAATGTTCCTTGCTTATGCCTCATTCAAGAATTTTAAAGTCTACCAAATGGACGTGAAGAGTGCGTTTCTGAATGGTCAGTTGTAGGAAGAAGTATATGTTGAACAACCACCAGGTTTTATCAATCACTCTCTTCTTGATCATGTTTATCATTTGAACAGAGCTCTATGTGGTCTTAAACAAGCTTCAAGAGCTTGGTATGAAACTCTTTCAAAATTTCTTATTGATCATGATTTTATCGTTGGATCAGTTGATAAGACTCTGTTTAAATTTTCAAAGAACGACCATATTTTACTTGTGTAAATATATGTAGATGATTTTATTTTTGGGTCAAATAACCCCAAATTATTTGAGAAATTTGTCAAGTTAAAGAAGGAAAAATTCGAGATAAGTATGATGGGTGAACTGACATTTTTCCTCGGCCTACAAGTGAAGCAACTGGAGGCTGGTACCTTTATCAGTTAGACCAAATATACGAAGCAATTTCTTAAGATATTTGGCATTGAAACATGTTCAGCAGCAAAAACTCTCATTGGTTCATCAATAAAACTAGACAATGATCAAGGGGGAATATCAATTGAGACGACAATTTAGAGAGGTTTAATAGGTTCATTATTGTACCTAACTGCTAGTCGTCCTGATATTGTATTTGATGTTTGCATGTGTACTAGAATTCAGGCAGATCCTAAGAAATCGCATTTTTCAGCTGCCAAACGCATTTCAAAATATCTCAAAGGCACACAAAATGTGAGCTTATGGTATGCTAAAGACTCTTCTTTCAATTTAGTTGGATATTCAGATGCAGATTATGCAGGATATAAACCAGATCGTAAAAGCACCAGTGCATCATGTCAGTTTCTAGGAGACAGACTGATTTCATTGTTCAGCAAGAAGCAAACATCCATAGAAACTTCAACAACTGAAACAGAATATCTTGCTGCTGGAAACTGCTGTGCCCAACTGCTCTGGATTCAACAACAACTGAAAGACTATGGAGTCATTGCAAAAGAATCACCAATCTTTTTTGATAATACAAGCACGATTGCAATAACATACAATCTAGTTCTTCACTCAAGGACCAAGCATATCGACGTCAGGCATCACTTCATCAGAGATCATGCTTTGAAGAAAGCAATCAAAATGGAATACATACCAACTGAACAACAAGAAGCAGATATCTTCACAAAGCCATTATCCAACAGTCTTCGAAGCAGTCGAAAGGGTTTGCTGTGCAGCTCAGATATCTGCTAAAGATCAAGGGCTTGGTGGGTAACTCCTCTGAGAGGTCATCCAAATTCAAAATCTTTAATGCAAAGAGTGTTCAGCTGTCAAAGCTCAAGCTGGACATCTCTCCTTAGTAGTTTGTCAAGGTAAAGAAGGAGATTGGGACGAAGAAGGCTACAAAACCAGCAAAGAAAGCCAAGAAAACTTATCAGAAAAAGAGAATCAAACACAAATTGATTGTCAGTGAAACTAATTCAGAAAAGACTCCTTCTCCCAAGATTTCCAAGAAGCTTAGAACTCTAAAGAACAAACCAGCAGTCGTTATGGGAACCATTCTAACTTAGAGACTTATTCTATCAGGAGCTGAGTAACTGATCAAGGCCACTCCTTTTCGGGCAATATCAGTTAAATCATTAATTGAAGACCAGTTACCTCAACCTACTGCTCCTCTCAAGGATCCTATCATCGAATCTGGTGATAAAAAGAAGCCTGCTGGAGTTAAAGCTCCACTAATCACTATCTCTGGCCCAAATTCATTGCCTTTTGCCATACCCAAGGGAATAGTGATTAGAGAAGTGATCGATGCAACCAGATCAGGATTGAACATTCCTCATGTCGTGACTGACTCCACGGGCAAAGAGAAAATGACAGAAGAGCCCCGACCCACAAACACCATCCAAACCCATATTGACCTCATTTGAAAAGAGGTCAATGAATTTTCTGAGACTAAGCTTAAAACTTATGATGAATGGCTGAGATTTAGGACTCAATTATTTGACAGGTAACTACAAAAGAAATCGGTTCTAAATAAGTTTGTTGCCCTGGAATCCATAATTCTAAAAATGGTGAAAGCAGCTTCAGTGGTCAAGCGTTGCAGAGGAAAAATTATTTTTTGATCAAATACGAGCCAAGAAGTTGAGATAAATGGTTGTTCAGCTACGCCAAAACTATGAGCCAACCAGTCCAAATGTCTTCAATGATAAAGCAGTTCATGATCACCTGGACTCGGATCTTATCTCGCTACAGATGGAGATCAAACATTGGGAACTGAATCAAGAACTGATAATTCCAGCTGATTCCCAAAATTTCGCATCAGAAGAGGAAGCTGAACAATCAGTTCCAACGCAAAACCCATCCGAGGAATCAGTTGCTGATATTTCAGAGCAAGCAACTGCTTCTTCTTCAAAGCATGAGCAACATTCAACTCCTGCTCCTCAATCCTCCACTGCAGAATTTCAATTTTACACTGATTCTGAATTGACATTGGCAAACATTGAGAAAATCATTAAATCAGTTGCCTATGATATTCAACAGACTACAATTGAATCAGTTGGAGAGCAAACAACAACTGAAGAACCAGCCTCACATGCTACTTTTCAACCGACGGAACAGCCAGTTCTGTTGACTGCCACGACTGAAAAGAAAATTATTATAGGAACTAAATAAGTGCCAGCTGAAGAGCCAACTAAGGTTTTAGTTTCTCAAGCAACTGAAGAACTTATTTCTGATTCTGCTGAGCAACCAACTGAAGAAACAGTTCTTATTTCTGCTGATCAACCATCTATAGAGCCTTCAAGAACCATTGTTGTTCCGATTCTCTCTTCTTCTCCTCAGCTTCAACAGGAAGCTATACCAGAAGATGCTTCAGAAATGGTTAATCTTGAAAATGAACAAACTGATAGGGCTTTGGTGGTCTTCAATCTAGAAAACCAGGAGCACGAACCAAAAGCTTATGAGGCCATGTCTCCTAGTATATCAATAAAAACTGAATCCATGTTTGAAGAAATTCAGACTATTCAGACCAACCTTGTTGGTATCATGGCTCCCATTTCTGATATCACGTCAACCCACTATCTGCACACGTTGAAATTCGACTCTATAAAGGAAAATACTATGGTAAGACTTCAGCAAATCCAAAAAGACGTATCTTCTTTATTTTTCCAAATGGAAGAACTTCGCAAAGACAGAGTGTCAGCTGAAGCCCACTTCCAATGTAACATCTACTCATTTTAATAGTGCGGAAATTTATTTTTTTTAAAGCTCACATTTCGAAATAACATTTAAAATAATCGTAATTATTTGACAGTAAAAACAATGCAGTTTAAATTAATAAAACTTATCCAAAATTATACGTAAACATGTACGAGTAAAAATCTTAAAATTGTCAACATAATAAAATGTTCATCTCCTCTCAGAACACATAAATCGTAATGCGGAAAACATGCGGTCCTCGTGTCGTGTCACCGCACCAAGCTTGCCTACTCAGAGTTCGGCACCTCCAGTCTCCTCATCATTAAGCTCACCTGCATCACACATGCATAGCGAGTCTAAAGACTCAACACACCT
The DNA here is from genome assembly GCF_025594145.1 of Primulina tabacum. Classification (NCBI taxonomy): domain Eukaryota; kingdom Viridiplantae; phylum Streptophyta; class Magnoliopsida; order Lamiales; family Gesneriaceae; genus Primulina; species Primulina tabacum. Next base: position 31,051,090 of record NC_134551.1, read on the forward strand.
GCACAAGGAATAATAAGTACTTATACATGGCACAAAGCAGTGAAAAATATCATACTCTACATATCTTTCATTAACTTAAAAGCACAACATAAACGTGTTGTGTAAATTCATATCGTGTCAACGCAGGTCATCTCATGTAATCAAATACGTATACATTTTCATTTAATTGAATTCAGTTCATTAGTTGTGACTTTCGAATCAAATTTTTCATATCAGCTCTATCGATGGATTCATTAACATATTACCATGGTATCGGGCGGCGGGACATCAGCGACAGCAATACCCGCCACTGAGCGTTGGCCTCAACTCATCATATCTCATTTTATCATATACATATACGTCGTCAGTCACAACAAATTCACATCCTTCAAAAATATCATCATATTCACCACTTAATAAAAACATGCATATACGTAGGACATTAATTCTTTCTACTATCTCTATCAGTCTTTTTTTCTCTCTCTGATAGTAAGAGGAAAAGGTTTACTAGCCTTAATATTAATATATATTAATTAATTAAAAAAAAGAGTAATAAAACCAAGCATGCACCGTATTTATCATAATTTCATAAAAATCATAAACATGATGCATAACCGTTAAAATCATGTTAAATGTGCTCAGGGCGCTGCCAGGACCAAAATCTCATCTCGGGTGCAATATAACCATTTTGCCGCTGGAAACCCAAAAATTACCGTTGTACTCATGGACCTCTAAAATTGATCCGAAACTTACCAAACTCCATAAAATATCCCAAAACATATTTATAAGCATTCCTTGACGTAAACTCAATCCCATTTCAGAACTTAACCGATTGGTTTTAAAACTTGGACCGGGGTCCTGGTTTTAACCCGAATCCACTCGAAACTTATCCAAAATTTTCCCAACTTTTTACCATGCCTTAACAACACCTAAAGGTGCTTAAACCCAACAATTCAGACCCCTAAATTCAAGAAAACAAGCCCCCAGAGTTGCTGGAAAAATCTGCAATTTCCCTTCTCAAACTCGCAAGGAACCACTCGCACTATAGCACCCCTATGTTCGCACCAACTCGCACCAACAACGAATCAAACAATCTAGGAGCTAGACCAGACCCTAAGGAACCTTTCAACTGAAAGGGGATCGGTTACGGTGACCGGAAGCGCAACGGAAGTTTAAAAATCGAATTTTTCATGAGGAAATTTTCGGCCACCTCATTGTTTGTGTAGCAAATACAACAAACACCAAAAACATACATAGGGTGTTTTAGAATTTACCTATCAATCACAAGGATTGATGTATGGCTCCATAGCTCTTCAATGGTAGAAACTATCTTCAAGCTTCCTTTGAGCACTCCTTGCTCAACTATTAAGCCCACCACCAACTAGGTAGATCCCCTCTTAATTTGCACTAAAAAATTAAGAGGATTTTTCAAGGAGAAGAATATTTCTTCCCTCAACACTTGAAGAACAAAAGAAGAGGAAAAACTTGGAGAGAAAATCCCACAAATTTCGGCCATGCTTGTGGGGAGGGAGGAGTGAATGAGTTGTCTTGGTTTGTGAAAAAGTAGAGACCAACTTTTGCATGCCAAGCCTTGGTAACCCAAAAAGTAGTCTCCAACTCTTCACCTCCAATTCATGCATATATTATATGGTTTTTAACAAAATAAAAACCCATGGACTTAATTTAATTATCTCAAACATTTTTGAGATTAATTAAAAATTACTTGAATTTACTCAAGTCCACTAGTTAAATAATTTATTTAAATTGAGCTCTACAAGACTCAATATGATTTAATTAATTCAACACTTGAATTAATTTAAATATTTGGACTCTACAAGGTCCACTAGTGTTTAATTAATTCAACACTTGAATTAATTTAATTTCGTCCATAATAATGTTAATGAAAATCACAATTTTCAAATACATTATTCACTTGGCCAACTTTTAATTTAGGAACACTTTCATAAATTAAAATTTACATTTTTCTCATAGAAGTCATACTTCTATTTTTCTTTACGCTTATAAACTCATTTATAAGCCGTTCAACACATTGAACTATTTTCTCCTTTATAGAAGTCATACTTCTAATTTTTTTCTTACGCTTATAAACTTCTTTATAAGCCGTTCAACACATTGAACTATTTCTCTTCTCAACGGGATCTAGAAAGCTAGTACTTGTGTGGCCCTCAATGGTTCATTGATACAACTAGCCGTGGGTTCACATCTCCATGTGATTCGGACTAAACATGTCCTTATTTGAGCATATACAGTATTCCAAATATGAGTTTCATGATACTCATCATATGAGCATCTCATATTCTTTCTACTATATGTATATTCAAGGGATTTATCTATGCAACTAGCATGGGTATACAGATAAAGATTTGCCAAAACAATAATTTCAAATATTATTAAAATAAAGATTTCTTATACATAGAGTTTCATTGTGAACACTCGGCCAACACTTGGCTCGACGGGCACCTACTCTAACAATCTCCCACTTGCACTAGAGCCAACTACCCATTAGTTGATTGCAACATTCCTACATCATTGCTTATACATTAGTTGATTGCAACATTCCTACATCATTCCCAATGATTAGAATGTCATCAACATAAAACACCAGGAATGTCACAACACTTCCACTGACCTTCTTATACACACAGGGTTCCTCAGGATTCTTATCAAAACCAAACTATTTGATTGTACTGTTGAATCTCAGGTTCCAACTCCTAGATGCCTATTTTAGACCATAAATAGATCTTTGAAGTTTGCATACCATATGCTCACTTCCGATAGATGTAAACCCTTGGGGTTGAGACATGTAAATCTCTTCCATAATATCTCCATTAAGAAAGGATGTCTTAACATCCATCTGTCATATCTCATAGTCATACCATGCAGCTATGGCTAGCAATATCCTTATGTACTTGAACATTGCAACTGGAGAAAAGGTTTCCTCAAAGTCAACTCCTTGTCTTTGAGTATATCCTTTTGCCACCAATCGCGCCTTAAAGGTCAATACCTTCTCATCCGCCCCAAGTTTCCTCTTGTAAATCCATTTACACCCTATGGGAACAATTCCCTCAGGTGGATCCACGAGATTCCACACTTGGTTCGAATTCATGGAATTCATCTCAGATTCCATATCTTCAAGCCATTTGGATGAATCGGCATTAGATAACGCTTCCTTGAAGGTCCTTGGATCACATTCAAGGTTAGGCTCATCATGGCCCTCTTCAAGAAGCAGACCATACCTCATAGGTGGTCTCGAGACTCTCTCGGATCTTCTAGGAGCTTGTATCTCCTCTCTTGGCTCTTCGGGTGTGGGTTCTACAATTGTGGGTGTTTCTCGAACCTCTTCGAGTTCTATCATCTCGCCTTTTTTATCTAATATAAATTCCTTTTCTAAAAAGGTTGCATTCCTAGAAACAAACACCTTTGTTTCTTGGGGATGATAGAAGTAGTATCCAACCGAATTCTTTGGATATCCCACAAAGTAACATAAAATGGATCGACAATCCAATTTATCACCCACTACCTGATTCACATAAGCAGGGCACCCCCATATTCTAAGACAAGAATATTTGGGAGGCTTACCCATCCATATCTCATATGGTGTCTGCCTTTGAATGGACATTTAATGGAATATCTTTCGATTTTAAGTTATAGAGATCGTTTTCAAGTTCTCTAGTACCAATCAAACATTCATTCTTGTAAATTTTGCAAACACCTTTGCTAAATAAACAAGAATATCGATCTTTATCAACATAGAAATGGAAACAATGTTTTTCACCAAATCCGGTACAAACAAAACATATCTTAAAATTAACTTAAAATCATTATTCATATGCAAGTAAACATCTCCAATAGCTTTGGCAGCAACTCTTGCTCCATTGCCCATCCTCTAGAAGGTCACACCTTCCTTAAGCTTTCTACTTCTTCCCATCACCTGCAAATCATTACAGAGATGTGAGCCACATCCGGTATCCAATACCCAAGAAGTAGAGTTAATATTTACTTCGATATAGAACATACCGTTTCCAGAACTCTTCTGGGCCAGATATTCCTTGCAATTCCGCCTCCAATGTCCAGGCTTCTTGCAGTGATGACAAACATCACTAGTCTTGTCAGCCTTAACTGGTGTGGCTGCCACAACGGGATTCGGAGATTGCCTCAAAAAGGGCACGTTCTTCTTGGGACGTTGGAAAGAACGCTTCTTTCCCTTCCCATGTGGATCAATCTTCGTACCAGATGAAGAACTCACATAAAGAACCAACTTCTCTTTCTTGATGGTTGATTCAAACGTAACAAGCATATTCACCAACTCCTCAAGGGTCGGCTCCATCTTGTTCATGTTGAAGTTCATCACAAAAGGATCAAATGAGCTAGGCAATGATAACAGCAACACGTCGGTGGTCAACTCCGAAGGCAAGATCAGATCCATGCCAACGAGCTTGTCCACGAGCCCAATCAACTTCAGGCCATGCTCATGGACCAAAGCCCCATCTCGCATGCGCAAAGTGATCAGCTCCTTGACGGTAGCATGCCTAAGAGGCCGTGTTTGCACACCAAAGAGCTCCTTGAGATGCAAATGAATGTCAGCAGCACTCTTTGCATCCTCAAAACGCCTCTGCAGCTCATCATTCATAGAAGTCAGCATATAACACCTGGCTATCAAGTCATGGTCACACCATTCCTTGTAAGTCTGCAAATCCTCAGGAGTGCAGTCAGTCGGAGCCTCAATAGGGGGCGACTCAGTCAGTGTATATGCTACCCTTTCCGAATTCAAGACGATTTTCAGGTTTCTTAGCCAAGTGAGGTAATTAGGTCCATTTAATATGTGTTTGTCGAGTATTACGGATATCGGATTACGAATCGAAGACATTGTCAATTTGTACTGAAAAGTAAAAACAGATAAATGTTGATGACTCTTTTAAAATATTTAGTAAGATATGAAGTTTGGACTTTTACTTCATAAATATTTGCTCACTGTTTTGACATTTTCACTACCTTCTAGTGAAAACGGGAAACTCCTTTCCTCAGTAGGTACGTAAGGTCCAATTAGCGAATTATGATCCCGAATAATATCAGCCAATCACAATTCCTAAAAGGTAGTTTCCAATTGCATCACAACGCAACCCTCTACGTAAACTTTTGTCTCACGTTTGATTAGGACCCAATAATATGACGTCGTTCATCTTCACGTGTCAAGCCTTACCCATCGATGTTGAACCTTAATGGACGGTCGCCATGAGTTCCCTCAATAATATATGCCGAAATCATGGGAGTTCCACGTAGTTCACATCACCATGTTAATGGATGTCACAGCTTTCCGGCACCCCGAGCTCCCCCAATAATATGAGCCGAGCCCCGAGTACGGGTAGCGTTCATCATGCACCCATTGTCGATGGAAGACAAGGAAATTATAAACAAATTTATAATTCCCCTTTTTGGGCTTGGTATTATTAGTTTTGAATCTTATTCAAAATGAGGGTTTTTAATTTTGAAAGGTCTCATCATTAATTTTATTTAAAAGCTCGTCATGTTTGATCGTATGTTTGCTGGATTCATGCAACTTTGTTATTATCATAATAATAACGCACATACTCATTATTTATAATATATCATGCATATATTATAAACAGTAAACAAAGCAAGGATGATCAACCGCCCCAATACTATTGGACCGTGTGAGCTAAACACGGGCCTAGGTCCAATCCTAGGGAAATGCACGGGATGCAAATGCAACTATTACATAAGCTTCCAATATTTACATGTCTTCGATCTTCATAATCATCATGTCCACCATCTTCCAATCTTGATCATCCACTATAGTAATATTTACAAATAAATATCCATGGCAAATAGGGATACATCTCATGGGGGTGGGAACGAGCCATAAACCAAGCCCACTTTATAAATTGATAATTATTACAATCATTCAACACAAAATATCCTAGCATACACCTAGCAAATTGGGCTTGGGCTTTTGATCATCCTTCATGCACAATATCACATATCATACACCATCAATTAATTATCACAATAATTAATTGATCCAATATTATATATCTTGATCCAATCACTAACCGCCACGATTATAAACTAAATTAACAAAGTATACAAACACCTTTGTCTACTTTTAAATTAATTTATTTATAATCGAATTTCTTGTAAATCACCATTTACTATAAATATTTAAAGTCCAACTTAAAATATTTATTTCATGAGAAAATATTTGCAACTTTTGTAATTTTAAACTTAAGGGCCCAAAAACTTTTTTTCACCAAAAACATTTTGGCTCATTTAAAATTCACAAATTGTGGGGGCCCGTGCTCCTGATTAACGTTTAATGACCAAACAACAAGGATTCTTTAATGTAAACAGCGTAAGCGATTAAAAATTTTGCTTTTGGGTCAATAGAAATTTCGGCATGACCTCCCCGTAAGTATGACATCCCAAAAATTTCCAAGCAACACACAACATTTATATACTCGAAATAAAGTCATAACAGCAATTCACAAACCTATAGCCGCACTGGCCAGGACTAATGCATATATAGCCGACAAGGCTCAATCACACAACTAGTAATCCAAACCTCATAAAATAATAGTACAGCTACACAGAGCATTCCCTGGCAAAAGTATGACTCAATGATAGAATATCTGGGAACTCGCAACAACAATCCAACTACTGGGCAACGCTAACTGACGCTCCACCAGACGCGTCAAATCCTCCTGGATAATCTGCTATAGCATCAAAAACAACCATAGCATAAACAAAAAAGACGGGTCAGGCCCCAGTACGACGAACCAGTAAAATTATGACAATTATAACTGACGTGAAATAAAATCAAGTAAAATGCAATGAAATGCAATGCAATGCGTGTCGGTAACAATGAAATAACGGATACCAAAACGGAGTCCAATAAAACGCATCAGCAACAGGAACAGTGGCCACCCGTGCCAGGAATGCAGCAACGTAATATCATGCCGCCGCTCATCCATGCACGTAGCATCGAGGGTCCGGTAGCGACCCGGTCAGTCCTCGAGCAGTCATCAGGAGAGTGCTAATCCTATCACTCGTTCCATCGATAAGATGTCAGGAGTGATCTATCCTATCACTCGCTCCATAGATGACGCAACATCTCAACAGATCAGCAATGATAGCAATCAACGGAGTCAAGGCTCGAAATCCTATGTATAAACTCAAATAAATACATGAATGCAATCACGTATTCACAGAAACACATAAAGCACGCCACAACTCATTACAAAGTACTTAACGTAATCCACATCACTAAAGACGTCATAATAAAACAGTTCATACGTACCTCAAGTGAATCCTTAATTTACCACAAAATATCTTAAGGAGTTCTCGCACAATCCAATCCTGTGGCAATTAATACATTTCATATCAAGTTCCATTTATTTTTCTATTATTTGACAATTTACCCTAAAATTCCAAAAATTCTTAATTTAAGCTTTAAAATTTCTAAAACTCATCGCAAAGTCAAATATAGTGATTTATTTAACTTAAATCTCTCAATACCGGACAACTTGAAATTTCGAAAATCCGATCATATCGACTCTGAAATTTTTCGATATTTACTAGGAATTTCCAAAATGTTCATTTTTTATTTCTAATGCTATAAATACATCCCAATAACGATTTAACATTTCACAAATCATAAATTCCCAAATTAATAGACTAAATTCCAAATATTATCAAAATAAATTTCGAAAATTAGCTTAATACCTCCAATCGGTTCCGATATAGCACCTACAATCAATAATCCAATATATATTAATTATTGGAATTCGAATTATTCAAAATACCCAAAATTTCGAAACCCTAAAATCCGAATTTTTACCTCAAACGCTTCAAATTTCGAGTACAACTATACAATAAGTTGTCCAAGCTCGAAATAACACAAAATCAAGACCAAAGAGAAAAATTCGAACGAGCCAAGGTTCACGGGTTCGAACGGGATCGCGATAAAACCTTGCAAAATGGGTATCACTGGATAGCTCTCGTCATGGGCTTTCCGAATATATATTTACTGTAATTTTTCGGCGACCGGAGCGGCTAAAATCGAAGGATGAAATTTCGAAATATGTTGAAGAAAGAAATAAGGTTCGGCGATGCAGTATACAGGGAGAGAGAAACTTCTGTTTCTTTCTTTTTTTGTTTATATTATGATTATTATTATTATTTAACCTTAAATTTTAGGCTGGGCTTGGGTGTACAGGCTGTGCTCTCACATTCTCCCCTACTAATAAAAGATTTCGTCCTCGAAATCTAGCATACAGAACATTTATACAAAATTGATTTATAAACATTTACCACTGATAGTACATAGGGAAATCAGAATACATGGAATAATTTATTACATTTTCAAACAAATGAGGCCAATCCTGACGCATCTTAGCCTTTAATTCTCATTTAGCTTCTTCTCTCCCATGTCTACTCCATTGCACCATAACCAGTGGTGTCGTCTTATTCCTAAGTTGTTTTTCTTTACGTTCAAGAATTTGCAATGGATGCTCAACATAGCTAAGGGAACTATCCAACTCCACCTCATCAGTCCTCAAGACATGAGAAGGATCCGGCTCGTATTTTCGCATCATAGATACATGAAACACATCATGTATCGCAGACAAACTCTGTGGTAAGTCCAAACGATAAGCTAATGTGCCAATCCTCTCAACAATCGCATATGGACCAATATAACGCGGAGCTAGTTTTCCTTTGCATCTTCTAAAGGCCTACGCCTTTTATTAGCATAACTGACTTGACGATCCTGAGCTGCTTTCATTCTTTTTCTGATCATTTCAACCTTTTCTTTCATTTCTTGTATAAATTCTGGTATTGACATCTGTCTTTCTCCTACATCTTCCCAGCATATCGGAGATCTACACTTTCTATCATATAAGGCTTCAAATGGTACCATTCCGATGGTTGCTTGGAAGCTATTATTGTAAGAGAATTCAACAAGTGACAATGATTCCTGCCAACCACCACTAAAATCCATCACGACTGCTCACAACATATCCTCGAGTGTCTGAATGGTCCTTTCTGACTGACCATCTGTCTGTGGGTGATATGCAGTGCTCATTGCCAACGTTGAACCTTATGCTGATAGCAAACTACCCCAAAACTTTGAAGCAAACCTGGGATCACGATCCGATACTATGGTTACAGGCACACCATGCAATCTCACTACATGATCAATGTACATTTTTGCCATTTTCTTATAAGTAAAAGTACGATCATAAGGAATAAAATGGGCTGATTTAGATAATCTATCCACAATCACCCAAATCGCATCACAACCACGATTAGAACGAGGTAGATGTGTTACAAAATCCATAGCAATGTGCTCCCAATTCCACTGTGGCACTTCAAGACTATGTAACATACCACTATGTCTCATTCTCTCAACTTTAACCTGTTGACACGTCAAACATCTAGCCACAAAGTCAGAAATCTCTTTCTCATACCTTCCCACCAGTAATGAGATTTCAAAATATGATACATCTTTCTGATTCCAGGATGAACACTATGTCGACTACAATGAGCTTCTCGGAATATAGATTCTTTCAAATCTATCAAATTCGGAACCACAAGTCTACCATTATAGCGAAGACATCCATCTGAAGCAACACTGAACTTGTCTGATTGACCTGTCTAAGTCAATTCTTTCAATCTAAGAACATGCAGATCAGTTCTCTGTGCTGCTTTGATTTTAAAAACAATCTGTGGCTCAACTTGAATAGATGAAACTATAAAGTAGTCGCCCTTAGATTGATAAGTCCATCCTGTAGTTCCCAAATGCTCATGAACCTTTGAAATAGTCAAAGATGCCAACATTTTAGGCTGAACCTTTCTGCTCAAAGCAACTGCAACTTGATTCATTCGCCCTGGCTGGTACTGAATCTCACAATCAAAGTCCTTAAGCGATTCCAACCATCGACGTTGTCTCATATTCAAGTCAGACTGTGTGAAAAGATACTTCAGACTCTTGTGATCAGAATAAATCACAAATTGTTCTCCATACAGATAATGACGCCATATCTTCAATGCAAACACAATGGCAGCTAACTCCAAATCATGAACTGGATATCGAGTCTCATGTGGCTTCAACTGACGAGATGCATATGCAATCACTCGCCCATTTTGCATCAAAACACAACCCAGTCCATTTAGAGAAGCATCTCTGCAAACAACAAATCCACATGAGCCTGAAGGCAAGGCTAGCACTGGAGCTGTGGTTAACTTTTCTTTCAAAGTCCGGAAACTAGACTCACATTCTGCAGTCCACACAAAACGTCGATCTTTCTGCGTTAACTGGGTCATAGGCCTAGCTATTTAAGAAAATCCCTCAATAAAACGACTATAATACCCAGCTAATCCCAAAAAGCTGCGAATTTCGGAAACATTTGTTTGCTTAAGCCAATTGATAACGGCTTCAACTTTACTAGGATCAACAGATACTCCTCGTGTTGATATAACATGGCCTAAAAATAATACTATGTCCATCCAAAACTCACACTTAGAAAATTTGGCATACAACCGCTCTTCTCTGAGTGTCTGAAGGACTAGTGTCAAAAGTTCTTTGTGTTCTTTCTGTGACTTGGAATAAATCAAGATGTCATCAATGAAAACGATAACAAATTTATCTATGAATTCCCGGAATACACGATTCATTAGGTCCATAAAAACCGCTGGAGCATTAGTCAAACCAAACGGCACAACTAGGAATTCATAGTGTCCATAACGTGTACGAAATGCTGTCTTAGGAACATCTTCCTCTCGGACTCTCAGCTGATGGTATCCGGAACGAAGATCAATCTTGGAATACACAGAAGTACCATGCAATTGATCAAACAAGTCGTCAATACGCGGCAGAGGATACTTATTCTTCACAGTAGCCCGGTTCAACTGCCGATAATCGACGCACATTCTCATCGTTCCGTCTTTCTTCTTTACGAACAATACTGGAGCTCCCCAAGGTGACATACTGGGTCTGATATAGCATTTTTCCAGTAAATCTTGAAGTTGTTCTTTTAGTTCTTTCAACTCTGTCGGAGCTAAACGATATGGTGCTCTAGAAATAGGATTTGTTCCTGGCATCAATTCAATGCTAAGATCTATTTCCCTTTGAGGTGGAAAACCTGGAATCTCATCAGGAAATACATCTGGAAAATTATTGACAATGGGAATGTCGGAAACTGTCAATCGTTCTTCCCGTGTTGCATCAAGAGCATAGATAAAAAAATCCTTCATTGCCGATTGACAACAACCTGAACATTTTCATTGCTGATACTAACGGAATGCGAGACTGTGAATCATAACCGTAAAAGTTCCATTTGCTGCAATAATACGGTCTTAATCTGACAATTCCATGGAAACAGTCCATAGTAGCTCGATAATTCGTCAATATATCCATACCGAGGATACAATCGAAATCAGACATGGCTAACTTGATTAGATTAGTTATCATAATATTATCCTAAAATCTAATTACACAATTTATGAATATCTCACGAGACATCAAGTATACACCGGCAGGAGTAGCCACAGACACAGTATCCAACAACGGAATAGTAGCAATCTCATGCTCATCAACAAATGCAGCAGATAAAAATGAATGAGATGCTCCAGTGTCTATCAATATATGCGCATGATAATCGAAAACATAGCGAATACCTGCAATCACTCCACCTGGTGCATCCTGAGCCTGGTCCTGAGTCAATGCATGTACTCGAGCCTGCTGCGGCACCGGATATTGCTGCTGAGGAGGACCTCGAGGTGGTGGATAACCAGACTGCTGAAATGACTGTGCAGGAGCATACGGCCTGAAAGCTGGTCCTCGGGGAACCTTTCCAGACTGTTGTTGCTGAAATTGCTGTCTTTGGGCATTGGGGCACACTTTAGCAAAATGCCCAACTTGACCACATATATAGCAAGACCCCTGGACTCCTATACACTGTGAACTAAAATGTCTTCAACCACAGTGGTCACAGTACACAGCATTCGAAGACCCAACAACACTGCTCCCACTGGTACTGTCTGAACTGGAAGAGCTGGATTGAGATTTCTTCTTAAATTGTTTACCTTTTGCCCTGAATCTTTGTTGCTTCGGTTGCTGGGATGACTGTTGAGGCTGATAAGGAGATAAACCCGCTGGCATCGGCATATGACTTCCAGATCCTTGAGAAGTAGAAGCTAGAACTGGAATTGGCCGTGATTCTCCTCTAAGCAGACTAGCCTCTATCTTCTTCGCCATTTCTACAGCTTGTACATATGTATTAGGCGATCCAGTCATCACCACAGTATGAATAGTCCCTTGTAACCCATGCAGGAAACGGGAAAGTTTGGACTGATCGTTTCTTGCAACATGTGGCACATATGGCAAAAGACCAGAAAATTGAGAGGCATATTCAACAACCGTTTTATTTCCCTGCACCAATTGGTTGAACTCTTCTTCCTTGGCATAATAATAAGAAGGAGGTGCATATTCTTGGGTAAACTGAGCACAGAATACTTCCCAAGTAATGATTTCTCCAGATGTTTTCAGTGCTTCCTCTGCAGCTTCCCACCATAGTTGTGCTCGATCTTTTAACTGATAGATTGCCAGCTTCAGTCTGACACATTCGGTATATTCGAGAAAATTAAATAGATGGTTTACGCTTTTCAACCATCCGGATGCTTTTTCGCCATTTTAAGTGCCAAAGAATTTGGGAGGACGTAATTCTTGAAATTGAGAAATTATTAACTGCATCCCACCAACTTTCTGAGTCAACTGCTCGACTTCTTGATTCACTTCTTCCTCCACGTTTCTAGCAGTCTGGGCTACAGGATGACCACGTCTACCCCTGACAATGTCTTCAAGTCCTCGGACATTCTGGGCTTCTGACTCCAGGACAACTTCTTTTCCCTTTTTTCCTCTTCCTCCAGGTACCATTCTATAAGACACAAGGATTTAACCAAGGCAAAATAACTTAATAAGCACAAAAGAACCAAAGGAAAGCTAAAACTTACTCTCGTAGCTAGTTATTAAACTAAGTTCAAAATCTAATCAACATTGCTAACTCAGGCTAATTCAAATAAATCACAGCACATAGTTCAAACAAGAGCAAATAGTCAAACACATACACAATCATTTTATTTGTGTCTAGACTCAAGTGCCCTAGACTCTAATTCGAGCATATCCCAGTTACGCTCTGATACCAACTGTGGGGGCCCGTGCTCCTGATTAACGTTTAATGACCAAACAACCAGGATTCTTTAATGTAAACAGCGTAAGCGATTAAAAATTTTGCTTTTGGGTCAATAGAAATTTCGGCATGACCTCCATGTAAGTATGACATCCCAAAAATTTCTAAGCAACACACAACATTTATATACTCGAAATAAAGTCATAACAGCAATTCACAAACCTATAGCCGCACTGGCCAGGACTAATGCATACATAGCCGATAAGGCTCAATCACACAACTAGTAATCCAAAACCTCATAAAATAATAGTACAACTACACAGGGCATTCACTGGCAAAAGTATGACTCAATGATAGAATATCCGGGAACTCGCAACAACAATCCAACTACTGGGCACCGCTACCTGACGCTCCACCAGACGCGTCAAATCCTCCTGGATAATCTGCTATGGCATCAAAAACAACCATAGCATAAACAGAAAAGACGGGTCAGGCCCCAGTACGACGAACCAGTAAAATTATGACAATTATAACTGACGTGAAATAAAATCAAGTAAAATGCAATGAAATGCAATGCAATGCGTGTCGGTAACAATGAAATAACGGATACCAAAACGGATTCCAATAAAACGCATCAGCAACAGGAACAGTGGCCACCCGTGCCAGGAATGCAGCAACGTAATATCATGCCGCCACTCATCCATGCACGTAGCATCGAGGGTCCGGTAACGACCCGGTCAGTCCTCGAGCAGTCATCAGGAGAGTGCTAATCCTATCACTCGTTCCATCGATAAGATGTCAGGAGTGATCTATCCTATCACTCGCTCCATAGATGACGCAAAATCTCAACAGATCAGCAACGATAGCAATCAACGGAGTCAAGGCTCGAAATGCTATGTATAAACTCAAATAAATACATAAATGCAATCACGTATTCATAGAAGCACATAAAGCACGCCATAACTCATTACAAAGTAATTAACGTCATTCCACATCACTATAGACGTCATAATAAAACAGTTCATACGTACCTCAACTGAATCCTTAATTTACCACAAAATATCTTAAGGAGTTCTCGCACAATCCAATCCTGTGGCAATTAATACATTTCATATCAAGTTCCATTTATTTTTCTATTATTTGACAATTTACCCTAAAATTCCAAAAATTCTTAATTTAAGCTTTAAAATTTCTAAAACTCATCGCAAAGTCAAATATAGTGATTTATTTAACATAAATCTCTCAATACCGGACAACTTGAAATTTCAAAAATTTGATCAGATCGACTCTGAAATTTTTCGATATTTACTAGGAATTTCCAAAATGTTCATTTTTTATTTCTAATGCTATAAATACATCCCAATAACGATTTAACATTTCACAAATCATAAATTTTCAAATTAATAGACTAAATTCGAAATATTATTTAAATAAATTTCGAAAATTAGCTTAATACCTCCAATCGGCTCCGATATAGCACCTACAATCAATAATCCAATATATATTAATTATTGGAATTCGAATTATTCAAAATACCCAAAATTTCAAAACCCTAAAATCCGAATTTTTTCCTCAAACGCTTCAAATTTCGAGTACAACTATACAATCAGTTGTCCAAGCTCAAAATAACAAGAAATCAAGACAAAAGAGAAAAATTCGAACGAGCCAAGGTTCACGGGTTCGAACAGGATCGCGATAAAACCTTGCAAAATGGGTATCACTGGATAGCTCTCGTCATGGGCTTTCCGAATATATATTTACTGTAGTTTTTCGGCGACCAGAGCGGCTAAAATCGAAGGATGAAATTTCGAAATATGTTGAAGAAAGAAATAAGGTTCGGCGATGCAGTATACGGGGAGAGAGAAACTTCTGTTTCTTTCTTTTTTTGTTTATATTATGATTATTATTATTATTATTATTATTTAACCTTAAATTTTGGGCTGGGCTTGGGTGTACAGGCTGTGCTCTCACACAAATATATTAACCATCTAATGGCCCAACAACATCAAGGCCCATGACACTTTGATTATCCAAAACACTTTTGAAAACCCTAGTCGTCATCGCCATCGTTGGAGCTCCGTCGCCGGATTCCAGCCAACTTACCAAAATTTTTTTTTTTTATTTTTATTAAAAATTCGGGCTGCCCTAGCTGCCCAAAATGGGCAGCCCCTCGGGCAGCCCAAGCTGCTAGAAATGGGCAGCAACTTGCTGCCCAAAATTCCCCCGAAACCGGCCTTGATTCGATGCAAAATTTTGTTCTCATGCGGTTAGAAATCGATCTCAACATAATATCTTGTAAATGCTACACAAAATCGTAACCATAGCTCGGATACCAGTTGAAAGGTGATCGGTTACGGTGACTGGAAGCGCAACGGAAGTTTAAAAATCGAATTTTTCATGAGGAAATTTTCGGCCACCTCATTGTTTGTGTAGCAAATACAACAAACACCAAAAACATACATAGGGTGTTTTAGAATTTACCTATCAATCACAAGGATTGATGTATGGCTCCAACTAAGGTGTAAACACCTTAGCTCTTCAATGATAGAAACTATCTTCAAGCTTCCTTTGAGCACTCCTTGCTCAACTATTAAGCCCACCACCAACTAGGTAGATCCACTCTTAATTTGCACTAGAAAATTAAGAGGATTTTTCAAGGAGAAGAATATTTCTTCCCTCAACACTTGAAGAAGAAAAGAAGAGGAAAAACTTGAAGAGAAAATCCCACAAAATTCGGCCATGCTTGTGGGGAGGGAGGAGTGAATGAGTTGTCTTGGTTTGTGAAAAAGTAGGGACCAACTTTTGCATGCCAAGCCTTGGTAACCCAAAAAGTAGTCTCCAACTCTTCACCTCCTATTCATGCATATATTATATGGTTTTTAACAAATTAAAACCCATGGACTTAATTTAATTATCTCAAACATTTTTGAGATTAATTAAAAATTACTTATATTTACTCAAGTCCACTAGTTCAATAATTTATTTAAATTGAGCTCTACAAGACTCAATATGATTTAATTAATTCAACACTTGAATTAATTTAATTATTTGGACTCTACTAGGTCCACTAGTGTTTAATTAATTCAACACTTGAATTAATTTAATTTAGTTCATAATAATGTTTATGAAAATCACAATTTTCAAATACATTATTCACTTGGCAAACTTTTAATTTAGGAACACTTCCATAAATTAAAATTTACATTTCTCTCATAGAAGTCATACTTCTATTTTTCTTTACGCTTATAAACTCATTTAAAAGCCGTTCAACACATTGAACTATTTTCTCCTTTATAGAAGTCATACTTCTAATTTTTTTCTTACGCTTATAAACTCTTTTGTAAGCCGTTCAACACATTGAACTATTTCTCTTCTCAACGGGATCTAGAAAGCTAGTACTTGTGTGGCCCTCAATGGTTCATTGATACAACTAGCTGTGGGTTCACATCTTCATGTGATTCGGACTAAACATGTCCTTATTTGAGCATACCCCAATTGCTCCATTCTTACTTATCAACACTTTGATAACAAGAACGTCAGAACTCAAGTCTGATAGTACCCAACCAATCATGTTAAACGCCTAGCAGCATCGCTTACATGATTCCCTAGGTATCAAATGTTAGTGCCTGCAAGAACCATTCAATTATGGTTAGCGTACAGTACGGTCCCTTCAACACATATATCCCGACCGATTCAACAACCATTGGTTTATCGAGAGTTGTCAATGAATCGATACTATGTGTCATGTCGTAGTTGCAACGATGGTGTAATCTATGAAACCCCTTTCATAATTACCACCATACTCTGATCAGAGATTTCAACCTACATACACATGATAACACATAGGATATCCATACCCGAAGGTAATCGGTGAATCCTCTACTACAATGCATCGACTCCTATATGTTTCGACAGAACACCCAACCTTGCCACCTGATGACCTCATGAGAGTCGGTAAACAAGTCAAAGTGTAATTTTAGCACATAGAGTCTCAAATGTTGTCCCGGGTCATAAGGACTAATGGTGTACAACCATAAACCAGGACTTTTCCACTTGATAAATGAGAACCACTTGGAAAGTCCTTTCTGGAGGGTTGTTCAGTGCACTCTACCAGGAGCACCTATCTGCATGCTCGGACATCACAATGTCCTCTACCAATGAAACATGGTACTCACATCGCAGATACTAGTCTCGAACTCTAGCGGCCTATATCCTTCTTAGCGGCGGCTGAATCGACTAGGAACTGTTTAGAATATACAATATTTTAAATATGAGTTTCATGATACTCATCATATGAGCATCTCATATTCTTTCTACTATATGTATATTCAAGGGCTTTATCTTTGCAACTAGCATGGGTATACAGATAAAGATTTGCCAAAACAATAATTTCAAATATTATTAAAATAAAGATTGCTTATACATAGAGTTTCATTGTGAACACTCGGCCAACACTTGGCTCGACGGGCACCTACTCTAACACCAACACCATGGACCCAGTCCCATGCACACGAGAAATCGCGATCACATGCTAGCATGCCAAGAACTCCAACCCACAGTCACTACTCCTCACTCACGCTCGATCGGTCTCATGGATTGCACCAGCAGCATTCGAGCCTCTCTCAGCCACGACTCAGACCCCAAATGGTCTGGTCCAGGTGCTAGAGTGACCCTTGCACCACCGGCCACATCCAGATCACGCGATCTCACTCAAACCCTCACAAAACGTGGCACCACTACTCGGCCCTTCAAGCTACAGCCCCAGCAACGTTTCTAATCCACAAGACCATATTTTACAACCATGTTCAGTGTCTTAACAGTAAATAACAGTAGCTCCTTACAAAGCATACAAGAAAGCGTGAGTAGTTTATCCAAAGATTCAAAAACAAAAGTAAAAACATAAAATCTTTATGTACAAGGCTGGATCGAGACTTTCACACCCAATAAAACATACAAGAGCATGTATATGACGTAAACGATGCAAAAAAAAGAGTATGGAGCCTTGCCTGAATTTCTTTGCAAGAAAATTGAAGTGGCCGAGACTTTAATGGTACAAAATCCGAGAGAAAATGCTGGTGGAGAGGGAGGTGTCGGCTAGTGCAATAGTGATTACGTTTAGGGTTAATTAGTTGCTAATTAAATAGATAACAATAAGCTAATGAGACCTAAATTTCTAATGAAAAGTTTTAAAAAGAGTTTTAAGCCCAATAAGTTTAAAA
Organism: Primulina tabacum; assembly: GCF_025594145.1. Classification (NCBI taxonomy): domain Eukaryota; kingdom Viridiplantae; phylum Streptophyta; class Magnoliopsida; order Lamiales; family Gesneriaceae; genus Primulina; species Primulina tabacum. Next base: position 31,069,514 of record NC_134551.1, read on the forward strand.
GTAGGCCCATTAAATCCAAAAAAATTCCCGAAAAATATTTTGTGTTGGAAAGTTTTTGAAAATATTAGCCGAACCCTCAAAAAGTCCCCTAATTCGATAAAATTTACGCACCGCTGAAAATATGCTCTGGCACGTATAAATACCCAACAAAGCCCATTTTTTGAAAAAATCCTTAATTAATAAAAAATTTATCATGTGATAAAAATAATTTTCCTAATATTTCTACGGTCTCCGTTCGTCGTTCGGGCGCGAAATACATCAAGAAACCCTAATGTATGAACTTTAAAAATTTCGTGACATAAATTCTACCATGCAATAATTATTCATAAAATGCATGAAAATAATTAAACACATAATTTAAAATAAAACCCTAGATTGCATGCATTCAGGTTATGTGAATTACATTCATTAACCTTACTGAAAGGGATCGATTAAGGTGCCCGAAAGCGCAACGGAAGTTTCAAAGATTTGTTTTTCAACAAGAAAACCGAGCACCCTAATTCTATAATGTGTAGCAAATACGAAAAACACAAAATGTCATACATAGGGTGTTTTAAAGAAATATACCTATCAATCTTGAAAGATTGATTATGGCTCCAACTTAGTTGTCAAACAACTAAGCTCTTCAAAGGCAAGACCCTCTACAAGCTTCCCTTGTTCTTGAATCTTTACTTCAAAATTAGGTCCACCACCAACAAGCTAAATCCACTCTAATTTTGCATTAGAAAAATTAGAGCATTTTTCTTTGAGAAGTGTAAGAATTCCTCAACAATTGAAGAACAAAAATTAAGGAGAATTCTACTTGAATTTTCATCCAAGTGCCTTGGAGGAGAGAGAGTGGAGTGTTTTTCTTGGTGTATGAAAAAGTAAAAGTGAGCATGTGCATGCCATGCCTTGGATGTTGAAAAAGTAGCCTCCCAACTCTTCATCTCCCATGCATGCATTTCTATTTAGGTTTATAACAATTATAAAGCCCATGGACTTTTATTTAAATGTCTCAAACACATTTGAGACCATTTAACCTTTACATGATTTTACACAAGCCCACTAGTTTAATAATTATTTCTAATTGGGCTCTACAAGGTTCAAATGTTATTTAATTAATCAAAAACTTGAATTAATTTAATTATTTGGACTCTACTAGGTCCACTAGTGGTTAATTAATTCAACACTTGAATTAATTTAATTTAGTCCATAATAATGTATATGAAAATCACAATTTTCAAATACATTACTCGTTTGACCAACTTTTAATTTAGGAACACTTCCTTGAATTAAAAGTTACATTCTCCTTATAGAAGTCATACTTCTATTTTTATTTACGCTTATAAACTCCTTTGTAAGCCGTTCAACACATTGAACTATTTTACTTCTCAACGGGATCTAGAAAGTTAGCACCTGTGTGACCCTCAATGGTTCATTGATACAACTAGTCGTGGGTTCACATCTCTATGTGATTCGGACTAAACATGTCATTATTCGAGCATACCCCAATTGCTCCATTCTTAATTATCAACTCTTTGATAACAAGAACGTCAGAACTCAAGTCTGATAGTACCCAACCAATCATGTTAAACGTCTAGCAGCATCGCTTACATGATTCTCTAGGTATCAAATGATAGTGCCTGCAAGAACCATTCAATTATGGTTAGCGTACAGTACGGTCCTTTCAACTCATATATCCGACCGATTCGACAACCATTGGTATATCGAGAGTTGTCAATGAATCGATACTATGTGTTATGTTGTAGTTGCATCGATGGTTTAATCTATGAAACCCCTTTCATAATTACCACCATATTCTAATCAGAGATTTCGTACTACATACACATAGGATATCCATACCCGAAGATAAGCGGTGAATCCCTGACTACAATGCATTGACTCCTATATGTTTCGACAAAACACCCAACCTTGCCACCTGATGACCCCTTAAGAGTCGGTAAATAAGTCAAAGTGTAATGCTAGCACATAGAGTCTCAATGTTATCCCAGATCATAAGGACTAATGGTGTACAACAATAAACTAGGACGTTTCCACTCGATAATTGAGAAAACATTGGAAAGTCCTTTATGGAGGGTTGTTCAGTGCACTCTACCAGGAGCACCTATCTGCATGCTCGGACATCACAATGTCCCCTACCAATGAAACATGGTACTCACATCGCAGATACTAGTTTCGAACTCGAGCGGCCTATATCCTTCTTAGCGGCGGCTGAATCGACTAGGAACTGTTTAGAATATACAGTATTCCAAATATGAGTTTCATGATACTCATCATATGAGCATCTTATATTCTTTCTACTATTTGTATATTCAAGGGCTTTATCTATGCAACTAGCATGGGAGATCCGGACTTAGAAGTAGAATTGGTTTCATCACTTGATGTAGTTGTTGAACCTTAGTTTGATATGAATGTATGTTGTACAAGACTTGTACTTTACTGTTGATATGTATATCAGATTGATTATCTTATGTTCCGCATTTATGTATTTAAAAAAAAATAAAAAATTTAGACACAGATTAATTAATTGATCCTAATAATGATTAAGAAGAAGAATTAGGTTCGGGTCCCCACAGGAAGTGAGCATATGGTATGCAAACTTTAGATATCTATTTATGGTCTAAGGTAGGCATCTAAGAGCTGGAAACTCTGATTCGATAGTACGATCAAAGAGTTTGGCTTTACTAAGAATCCTGAGGAACCCTGTGTGTATAAGAAGGTCAGTGGGAGTGCTGTGACATTCATTGTGCTTTATTTTGATGACATTCTACTAATTAGGAATGATGTAGGGATGTTGCAATCAACTAAAATATGGTTAGCGAGTAAGTTATCGATGCAGGACTTGGGTGAAACATCTTTTGTATTGGGAATACAGATCTATAGAGATAGATCAAGAAGATTGCTTGGTCTCACCCAGTCCACATATATTGATACCATCGTGAATCAGTTGTTTATGGATGAGTCCAAGAGATGACAACTACCAATGTGTCATGGCGTGTCCATATCCAAGTCTATGTCTCCCAAGACTAATGTAGAGATAGCGGTGATGACAAGCATTCCTTATTCATCTGCGATCGGTAGCATCATGTATGGGATGATATCTACACGTCCTGACGTGGCTTTTGCACTAAGTGTAGTGAGTAGATATCAATCAAACCCTGGTCTTCCACACTGGAAAGATGTGAAAGTCATCCTCAAGTATTTGAGAAGGACCAATAAGTTGTTCTTGGTCTATGGGGGTGGAGAACTAAAATTGGAAGGCTATACGGACTGTAGCTTCAAAAGTGATATCGATGACTCGAATTCAACCTCTGGGTTCATATTCATGCTCAATGGTGCTGCTCTCTCTTGGAATAGTTCCAAGCAAGATAGTACTGCGGATTCCACCACTGAGGAAAAATACATTGATGCATCAGCTGCAGCAAAGGAGGCTGTTTGGATAAGGAATTTTGTCCAAGAGTTGGGCATCATTCCTAATGGAGTTGCTCATGTCCCTATGTATTCTGACAACACGGGAGCTATAGCTCAAGAAAAGGAGCCAAGGTCTCATCAGAAATCCAAACATGTATTGAGAAAGTGCCACATCCTTCGAGAGATTTTGGAAAGAGGAGAAGAGTGTCGATTGACAAAGTCGGCTCCGCAGATAATGTTGCTTATCCGCTAACTAAGCCTTTACCTGGACCATTATTCGAGAAGCATCACGAATCGATGGGTTTGAAGCATATGGGTAGTTGGCTCTAGTGCAAGTGGGAGATTGTTAGAGTAGGTGCCCGTCGAGCCAAGTGTTGGCCGATGGTTCATGTTGAAGCTCTCTATATATAAACAATCTTTATTTTAATAATACTTGAAATTATTGTTTTGCATATCTTTATCTGTATACACATGCTAGTTGCATAGATAAAGTCCTTGAATGTACAAATAATATAAAAAATATGAGATGCTCATATGATGAGTATCATGAAAATCATATTTGCAATACTGTATATTCTAAACAATTCCTAGTCGATTCAGCCGCCGCTAAGAAGGATATAGGTCGCTCGAGTTCGAGACTAGTATCTGCGATGTGAGTATCATGTTTCATTGGTAGGGGACATTGTGATGTCCGTACATGCAGATAGGTGCTCCTTGTAGAGTGAACTGAACAACCCTCCATAAAGGACTTTCCAAAAGGTTCTCACTTATCGAGTGGAAACGTCCTAGTTTAAGGCTATACACCATTAGTCCTTATGACCCGGTACAACATTGAGACTCTATATGCTAGCATTGCACTTTGACTTGTTTACCGACTCATATGGGGTCATCAGGTGGCAAGGTTGGGTGTTTTGTCGAAACATATAAGAGTCGATGAATTGTAGTCGGGGATTCACCGCTTACCTTCGGGTATGGATATCCTATGTGTATGTAGTTTTAAATCTCTGAGCAGAGTATGGTGGTAATTAAGAAATGGGTTTCTCAGATTACACCATCGATGCAACTACGACATGACACTTAGTATCGATTCTTTGACAGCTCTTGATATACCAATAGTTTTCGAATCGGTCGGGATATATGAGATGAAGGAACCGTACTGTACGCTAACCATAATTGAAAGGTTTTTGAAGGCACTATCATTTGATACCTGGGGAATCATGTAAGCGATGCTGCTAGGTATTTAACATGATTGGTTGGGTACTATCAGACTTGAGTTTTGACGTTCTTATTATCAAGGAGTTGATAGTTAAGAATGGAGCAATTGGGGTATGCTCGTATAAGGACATGTTTAGTCCCGAATCACATTAAGATGTGAACCCACGGCTAGTTGTATCAATGAACCATTGAGGGCCACACAAGTGCTAACTTTCTAGAATCACGTTGAGAAGAAAATTAGTTCAATGTGTTTAATGACTTATAAAGGAGCTTATAAGCACAAGAAAAAATTAGAAGTATGACTTCTATAATGAGAATGTATCTTTAACTTGTGGAAGTGTTTCTAAATTAAAAGTTGGCCAAGTGAATAATGTATTTGAAAATTGTGATTTTCATAAACATTATTATGGACTAAATTAAATTAATTGAAGTGTTGAATTAATTAAACATTAGTGGACCTATTAGAGTCCAAATAATTAAATTAATTCAAGTGTTGAATTAATTAAACAACATTGGGCCGTATAGAGCCCAATTAGAAATAATTATTAAACTAGTGGGCTTGAGTAAAATCAAGTAAGGTTTAAATGGTCTCATATATGTTTGAGATATTTAAATTAAAGTCAATGTGCTTTGTAATTGTTACAAGCCCAAACAAATTTTATACTTGGAAGGAGAAGGGTTGGAGGCAACTTTTGAGATAATGGCATGCGCACATGCAACTTTTTGCTTCAAATTTTTTCACAACCAAGAAAAACACTCCTCCCTCTCTCCTCCAAGGGAAAGGGCCGAAATTTTGAGCATTTTTCTCCCCAATTTTTGTTCTTCAATTGTTGAAGAAAATATACACTTCTCAAAGAAAAATCCATCAATTTTTCTAGTGCAAAATTAGAGGGGGATCTTTCTTGTTGATGGTGGGCTTAATTTTTGAGCAAGGATTGCTCATTGGAAGCTTGTAGAATAGTCTACCATTCAAGAGCTAAGGTGTTTACATCTTAGTTGGAGCCATAATTGATTTTAAGAGATTGATAGGTAAGAATTTCTGAAACACCCTATGAATGTCATTTTGTGTTTTATTGTATTTGCTATACACTATAGTTTAGGGTGCACAATTTTCTTTTATGAAAATAATTTTGAAACTTCCGTTGCGGATTCGGGTACCTTAACTGATCCCCTTTCATCTTTGTTCTTCATCTAGCCGCCTCCCCATCTTCTGAAATTTTCCAGCAATTTATCGTGCATTTCTTCAAGTAAATCGAGCCACAAATCATTCCAGATCAACCCTCGAAACCTTCCCGCTTCGGTATCGTCGGTTCGATAATTTTAAATATCAAAAGGCATGTATATTCTTTCGGTTTCGCATCGATCTTGTCAATGTAATAATTTTGATATTTATTGTATGAAAAAAGTTTATGTCATGCAAAAATTTGAGAAAATATGGTTGGATCGCTTTTGAAACGATTTTTGATCTTAAAACTTAAAATTTGTTGTCATTTTAAATACTGAAATTTTTAGGTCGATTTTCTGGAAAACCTTTTTACATATAAATCGTATAAATTTTTGATACCTTCGATTTGACAGTAAATTCGAAATATTTGGATAAGAAATGAGCGAGTTATGATTGTTTTCGTGGGACTCCTCGAACTGCGATTTTCTGAAAATGTGTTCTTGATGTATTCTTGAATTTTTACTGTTGCAGGCTTCGTTGGAGATCATTGGGTGATTGCTGCTACATTTAAGTATGATGAGTATGATGTTGAGATTGTTTTTGGCGTGTCGGTTTTCGTCGATAGGCACTTGATTGCGTTAAAAGTCGTAGGATGCGTTTTGGTGTCAAAATGTCGTTTTTACGGGTTATGTTGCGTTGTATGGAGTACGTCATTGTTTGTGGCACTTTTAAAGGTTTAAGTTAATGTCGTATCATCCTAGGATGGGTCTCGAGGCATTGGTCACGGTCCGTATGATCGAATTAGGAGGAATACACCATAAGTGTACTGTTTCTCCGTTGGTTTACAATTCCAGCATGTACACGAATCCTAAGCCGGACCTTTACACAGGGTCGTGCCCTTGTTTCCTTCGAAATGTTAAATTCCAGCATCTACCCGGACCCGAACCCTAACACGGGGTCCGTGTACAAAAAAAAAATTAAATTACATTTTAGGGATTGTTTTGGGCTTCGATGTCATTATTTAGTACGATGATTAAACGAGATTGAGTCCCAAGAGATTTAGAATGTCATAAGGAAACTTGTCATTTTTGATTGTGAGCATGACTGTACGTCAAAGTTATGCAAGATACGTATTCAAACTCATTTTAGTATGTGCAGCAGTGGCCCCAAGAGAGATCCAACGAATCCCTCAACGCCACGTAAGTATGTTCGACGTGCAAAAAGAAACATTTTTATGTTTTTGAGGTATGCTAAATGTCTTGTGACCAAATTATGAACGAGTTTGGAAGTCGGTGAACGTGGCTGAGGACCTCTCCACCCCGGTAAAGCATGACTGAGTTTAGATCAGGATTGGAAAGAGGTAAAGCATGACCAGGGACAAATTCACCCGGTAAAGCATGATCGGGGATCTCATGTATGTGGTAGTGGACTTTCTCTACCAGCCTAGTACTGTGGTTTAGTATGATTAGGCACATTTATGTATGGGTCACTTGCTTTGAAACATATTTCTACGAAAAATGATATTATGTATGCTCAAGTATGTATGATGCAAGTATGTTTAAGAAAAGTTTTATGATGATAGAACGTCTACGTTTATGCTACTATGTTAAAGTTTCAAGCAAGTTTATGCTTTTACGTTCAAGTTTCAAGTATGTAAGCCCTACTTTAAAGATGCATGTGATTTTATTATGTAGCATTATCTCCAGTTTATACATGCTGAGTCTTTAGTCTCACTAGACTTGAATGTAGGTGAGGATGACTTTGAGGAGACGAGTGGTGGGGACCAATGAGTCGGCTTGGAATGCGCAGGAGGCTAAACCTGAGGACCGCCCATGTTTCAAGATTTTATGCATGACGATTTTAATACTCTGATTTAACGTTATGATTTACGATGTTTAAACCTGTGTTTTTTTTTAGGAGAACTTTATTTGTGACCTTTTTTATTGCAAATTTTTTGGATGAACAATTTATTTAAGATCGAAATTTGAAAGTTTATTTTATATTTAAGAAAAATTTTTTTTTTCCGCAAATTTTAAATAATTTAAAAGTACGATATGTTAAAGCAGGTGACAGGCACAAAGAAAGAATCAACCTGGTATTTGGACAGTGGTTGCTCGCGTCATATGACAGGTGATGCAAGTTTACTATCCCAAATGATCAAATACATTGGTCCAAACATCAGTTTTAGACACAACTCCAAAGGTAAAACTGTGGTTAAGAGTAAGTTTATCCATGGTAACTTTACAATCAATGATGTATTTGTAGTTGAAAATTTGAAGTATAGCTTGATTAGCATCAGTCAGTTATACGACAATAAATTCTCAGTTCAGTTCGACAGACACACTTGTTCAGTTAGAGACTCAACTGATGAGGTCATCCTAACTGGCAATCGTTATGGAAATACCTATAAAGTCAGTCAGAATGATCAACCTCATGCACCAGTTGGTTTTATATCTTTAAAATCTTCTAAAAACTAGTTGTGGCATAAAAGGTTGAACCACCTAAACTTTAAATCTATTTCCTATCTGAGTAATCATGATCTTGTAACTGGTTTGACCAAAAAATATTTTTCAAGAGATAAAATTTGTTCTGCATGTCAGTTTGGTAAGCAAGTAAGATCTTGAGTTAAAAACAAGAGTTGTAAATCATCTTCCCGATGCTTAGAACAGCTACCTATGGATCTTTTTGGTCCTATACCAGTCATGAGTTTAGGTGGAATGAAATACACCTTAGTAGTCGTGGATGATTTTTCAAGATTTACTTGGGTTATATTTCTTAAATCCAAAGATCAAAATGTTGCACAACTGAATAAGCTTTTCAAAAGACATTTAAATGAAAAATCAGTTGGGATTGATCGAATCAGGTCTGATCGAGGGACTGAATTTATCAATCAAAAGATTTCACAATTTTTCGAAAATACTGGAATAAAGCATGAGCTCTCAACGGCAAGAACTCCTCAGCAAAATGGTGTAGCTGAGAGAAGAAATCAGACGCTTAAAGAAGCTACTAGAACAATGCTTGCTGATAATGGTATTTTTCAAAGGTTTTGGGCAGAAGCAGTAAACACTGCATTTACACTCAAAATAGATCAATGATTATTAAGAATCATTTGAAAACACCGTATGAGATCTGGCATGGACGCAAAAGTGTGGTATCTTATTTCAAAATAATCGGGTACTGATGCTTTATTCTTGATAATGGCAAAAATCTTTTAAAATCTTTTGATGATAAATCTGCATATGAAATATTTCTTGGATATTCATCAATTAGTAAGGCCTACAGAATTTTTAACAAATGCAGTTTAAATGTAGAAGAATATATTCATGTTGTATTTTATGAATCTCTGCTAACAAATAAGCCAACTGATCCAGTTGAGTTAGTTAATCGCTTTACAGATATCTGTTTGGAGGATGATAATGAAGAAGAGAATCACATTAATAGAAATATCCTTCAAACACCAGAACCAGAAGTGTTGGATCAATTAGTTGAACAAGAAATTGTTATTGATAATCAGTTGGTGGAGCAAAATGACAATAATTAGTTACCAACTAATACAACAGCAACTGAAACTAAATATAATATTTAGTACCAACCGAAGCAGTTGCTGAGATGGATGCAACAAATACTGAATACAGATGGAAGAAATCACATCCACCAGAATTGGTAATAGGTAATCCATCTGATCCGCTAAGAACTCGGAATCAAATGTTTAATTTATTTGTTCATTCTGCTTTTGTTTCCCAACTGGAACCTAAGAAAAATGATAAAGATCTTGCTGATCTTAACTGGATAAATGCCATGCAAGAAGAACTAAATCAGTTTACCCATAACAATGTCTGGAACTTAGTTCCAAGACTAATTTCTAAAATCATTATAGGTACAAAGTGGGTATACAGAAATAAACTGAACGAAGATGATTCAGTTGTGCGCAACAAAGCAAGGCTTGTAGCACAAGGATATAGAAAAGAAGAAGGAATAGATTACGATGAAACTTATGTACCAGTTGCAAGACTCGAAGCAATCAAAATGTTCCTTGCTTATACCTCATTAAAGAATTTTAAAGTCTACCAAATGGACGTGAAGAGTGCGTTTCTGAATGGTCAGTTGCTGGAAGAATTATATGTTGAACAACCATCAGGTTTTATCAATCACTCTCTTCTTGATCATGTTTATCATTTGAACAAAGCTCTATGTGGTCTTAAACAAGCTTCAAGAGCTTGGTATGAAACTCTTTCAAAATTTCTAATTGATCATGATTTTATCGTTGGATCAGGTGATAAGACTCTGTTCAAATTTTCAAAGAACGACCATATTTTACTTGTGTAAATATATGTAGATGATTTTATTTTTGGGTCAACTAACCCCAAATTATTTGAGAAATTTGTCAAGTTAAAGAAGGAAAAATTCGAGATAAGTATGATGGGTGAACTGACATTTTTCCTCGGCCTACAAGTGAAGCAACTGGAGGCTGGTACCTTTATCGGTTAGACCAAATATACGAAGCAATTTCTTAAGATATTTGGCATTGAAACATGTTCAGCAGCAAAAACTCTCATTGGTTCATCAATAAAACTAGACAATGATCAAGGGGGAATATCAATTGAGACGACAATTTAGAGAGATTTAATAGGTTCATTATTGTACCTAACTGGTAGTCGTCCTGATATTGTATTTGATGTTTGCATGTGTACTAGAATTCAGACAGATCCTAAGAAATCGCATTTTTCATCTGCCAAACGCATTTCAAAATATCTCAAAGGCACACAAAATGTGAGCTTATGGTATGCTAAAGACTCTTCTTTCAATTTAGTTGGATATTCAGATGCAGATTATGCAGGATATAAACCAAATCGTAAAAGCACCAGTGCATCATGTCAGTTTCTAGGAGACAGACTGATTTCATTGTTCAGCAAGAAGCAAACATCCATAGAAACTTCAACAACTGAAACAGAATATCTTGCTGCTGGAAACTGCTGTGCCCAACTGCTCTGGATTCAACAACAACTGAAAGACTATGGAGTCATTGCAAAAGAATCACCAATCTTTTTTGATAATACAAGCACGATTGCAATAACATACAATCCAGTTCTTCACTCAAGGACCAAGCATATCGACGTCAGGCATCACTTCATCAGAGATCATGCTTTGAAGAAAGCAATCAAAATGGAATACATACCAACTGAACAACAAGAAGCAGATATCTTCACAAAGCCATTATCCAACAGTCTTCGAAGCAGTCGAAAGGGTTTGCTGTGCAGCTCAGATATCTGCTAAAGATCAAGGGCTTGGTGGGTAACTCCTCTAAGAGGTCATCCAAATTCAAAATCTTTAATGCAAAGAGTGTTCAGCAGTCAAAGCTCAAGCTGGACATCTCTCCTTAGTAGTTTGTCAAGGTAAAGAAGGAGATTGGGACGAAGAAGGCTACCAAACCAGCAAAGAAAGCCAAGAAAACTGATCAGAAAAAGAGAATCAAACACAAATTGATTGTCAGTGAAACTAATTCAGAAAAGACTCCTTCTCCCAAGATTTCCAAGAAGCTTAGAGCTCTAAAGAACAAACCAGCAGTCGTTATGGGAACCATTCTAACTTAGAGACTGATTCTATCAAGAGCTGAGTAACTGATCAAGGCCACTCCTTTTCGGGAAATATCAGTTAAATCATTAATTGAAGACCAGTTACCTCAACCTACTGCTCCTCTCAAGGATCCTATCATCGAATCTGGTGATAAAAAGAAGCCTGCTGGAGTTAAAGCTCCACTAATCACTATCTCTGGCCCAAAATCATTGCCTTTTGCCATACCCAAGGGAATAGTGATTAGAGAAGTGATCGATGCAACCAGATCAGGATTGAACATTCCTCATGTCGTGCCTGACTCCACGGGCAAAGAGAAAATGACAGAAGAGCCCCGACCCACAAACACCATCCAAACCCATATTGACCTCATTTGAAAAGAGGTCAATGAATTTTCTGAGACTAAGCTTAAAACTTATGATGAATGGCTGAGATTTAGGACTCAATTATTTGACAGGTAACTACAAAAGAAATTGGTTCTGAATAAGTTTGTTGCCCTGGAATCCATAATTCTAAAAATGGTGAAAGCAGCTTCAGTGGTCAAGCGTTGCAAAGGAAAAATTATTTTTTGATCAAATACGAGCCAAGAAGTTGAGATAAATGGTTGTTCAGCTACGCCAAAACTATGAGCCAACCAGTCCAAATGTCTTCAATGATAAAGCAGTTCATGATCACCTGGACTCGGATCTTATCTCGCTACAGATGGAGATCAAACATTGGGAACTGAATCAAGAACTGATAATTCAAGCTGATTCCCAAAATTTCGCATCAGAAGAGGAAGCTGAACAATCAGTTCCAACGCAAAACCCATCCGAGGAATCAGTTGCTGATTTTTCAGAGCAAGCAACTGCTTCTTCTTCAAAGCATGAGCAACATTCAACTCCTGCTCCTCAATCCTCCACTGCAGAATTTCAATTTTACACTGATTCTGAATTGACATTGGCAAACATTGAGAAAATCATTAAATCAGTTGCCTATGATATTCAACAGACTACAATTGAATCAGTTGGAGAGCAAACAACAACTGAAGAACCAGCCTCACATGCTACTTTCAACCGACTGAACAGCCAGTTCTGTTGACTGCCACGACTGAAAAGAAAATTATTATAGGAACTAAATAAGTGCCAGCTGAAGAACCAACTAAGGTTTTAGTTTCTCAAGCAACTGAAGAACTTATTCCTGGTTCTGCTGAGCAACCAACTGAAGAACCAATTCTTATTTCTGCTGATCAACCATCTATAGAGCCTTCAAGAACCATTGTTGTTCCGATTCTCTCTTCTTCTCCTCAGCTTCAACAGGAAGCTATACCAGAGGATGCTTCAGAAATGGTTAATCTTGAAAATGAACAAACTGATAGGGCTTTGGTGGTCTTCAATCTAGAAAACCAGGAGCACGAACCAAAAGCTTATGAGGCCATGTCTCCTAGTATATCAATAAAAACTGAATCCATGTTTGAAGAAATTCAGACTATTCAGACCAACCTTGTTGGTTTCATGGCTCCCATTTCTGATATCACGTCAACCCAGTATCTGCACACGTTGAAATTCGACTCTATAAAGGAAAATACTATGGTAAGACTTCAGCAAATCCAAAAAGACGTATCTTCTTTATTTTTCCAAATGGAAGAACTTCGCAAAGACAGAGTGTCAGCTGAAGCCCACTTCCAATGTAACATCTACTCATTTTAATAGTGCGGAAATTTAATTTTTTTAAAGCTCACATTTCGAAATAACATTTAAAATAATCGTAATTATTTGACAGTAAAAACAATGCAGTTTAAATTAATAAAACTTATCCAAAAATTATACGTAAACATGTACGAGTAAAAATCTTAAAATCGTCAACATAATAAAATGTTCATCTCCTCTCAGAACACATAAATCGTAATGCGGAAAACATGCGGTCCTCGTGTCGTGTCACTGCACCAAGCCTGCCTACTCAGAGTTCGGCACCTTCAGTCTCCTCATCATTAAGCTCACCTGCATCACACATGCATAGCGAGTCTAAAGACTCAACACACCTGCACAAGGAATAATAAGTACTTATACATGGCACACAGCAGTGAAAAATATCATACTCAACATATCTTTCATGAACTTAAAAGCATAACATAAACGTGTTGTGTAAAATCATATCGTGTCAACGCAGGTCATCTCATGTAATCAAATACGTATACATTTTCATTTAATTGAATTCAGTTCATTAGTTGTGACTTTCGAATCAAATTTTTCATATCAGCTCTATCGATGGATTCATTAACATATTACCATGGTATCGGGCGGCGGGACATCAGCGACAGCAATACCCGCCACTGAGCGTTGGCCTCAACTCATCATATCTCATTTTATCATATACATATACATCGTCAGTCACAACAAATTCACGTCCTTCAAAAATATCATCATATTCACCACTTAATAAAAACATGCATATACGTAGGACATTAATTCTTTCTAATATCTCTATCAGTCTTTTTTTCTCTCTCTGATAGTAAGAGGAAAAGGTTTACTAGCCTTAATATTAATATATATTAATTAATTAAAAAAAAGAGTAATAAAACCAAGCATGCACCGTATTTATCATAATTTCATAAAAATCATAAACATGATGCATAACCGTTAAAATCATGTTAAATGTGCTCAGGGCGCTGCCAGGACCAAAATCTCATCTCGGGTGCAATATAACCATTTTGCCGCTGGAAACCCAAAAATTACCGTTGTACTCATGGACCTCTAAAATTGATCCGAAACTTACCAAACTCCATAAAATATCCCAAAACATATTTATAAGCATTCCTTGACGTAAACTCAAGCCCATTTCAGAACTTAACCGATTGGTTTTAAAACTTGGGCCGGGGTCCCGGTTTTAACCCGAATCCACTCGAAACTTATCCAAAATTTTCCCAACTTTTTACCATGCCTTAACAACACCTAAAGGTGCTTAAACCCAACAATTCAGACCCCTAAATTCAAGAAAACAAGCCCCCAGAGTTGCTGGAAAAATCTGCAATTTCCCTTCTCAAACTCGCAAGGAACCACTCGCACTATAGCACCCCTATGTTCGCACCAACTCGCACCAACAACGAAACAAAAAATCTAGGACCTAGACCAGACCCTAAGGAACCTTTCAACTGAAAGCGGATCGGTTACGGTGACCGGAAGCGCAACGGAAGTTTAAAAATCGAATTTTTCATGAGGAAATTTTTGGCCACCTCATTGTGTGTGTAGCAAATACAACAAACACCAAAAACATACAAAGGGTGTTTTAGAATTTACCTATCAATCACAAGGAATGATGTATGGCTCCATAGCTCTTCAATGGTAGAAACTATCTTCAAGCTTCCTTTGAGCACTCCTTGCTCAACTATTAAGCCCACCACCAACTAGGTAGATCCCCTCTTAATTTGCACTAGAAAATTAAGAGGATTTTTCAAGGAGAAGAATATTTCTTCCCTCAACACTTGAAGAACAAAAGAAGAGGAAAAACTTGGAGAGAAAATACCACAAATTTCGGCCATGCTTGTGGGAAGGGAGGAGTGAATGAGTTGTCTTGGTTCGTGAAAAAGTAGAGACCAACTTTTGCATGCCAAGCCTTGGTAACCCAAAAAGAAGTCTCCAACTCCTCACCTCCCATTCATGCATATATTATATGGTTTTTAACAAAATAAAAACCCATGGACTTAATTTAATTATCTAAAACATTTTTGAGATTAATTAAAAATTACTTGAATTTACTCAAGTCTACTAGTTAAATAATTTATTTAAATTGAGCTCTACAAGACTCAATATGATTTAATTAATTCAACACTTGAATTAATTTAATTATTTGGACTCTACAAGGTCCACTAGTGTTTAATTAATTCAACACTTGAATTAATTTAGTTTCGTCCATAATAATATTTATGAAAATCACAATTTTCAAATACATTATTCACTTGGCCAACTTTTAATTTAGGAACACTTTCATAAATTAAAATTTACATTTCTCTCATAGAAGTCATACTTCTATTTTTCTTTACGCTTATAAACTCATTTATAAGCCGTTCAACACATTGAACTATTTTCTCCTTTATAGAAGTCATATTTCTAATTTTTTTCTTGCGCTTATAAACTCCTTTATAAGCCGTTCAACACATTGAACTATTTCTCTTCTCAACAGGATCTAAAATGCTAGTACTTGTGTGGCCCTCAATGGTTCATAGATACAATTAGCCGTGGGTTCACATCTCCATGTGATTCGGACTAAACATGTCCTTATTTGAGCATACCCCAATTGCTCCATTCTTACTTATCAACACTTTGATAACAAGAACGTCAGAACTCAAGTCTGATAGTACCCAACCAATCATGTTAAACGCCTAGCAGCATCGCTTACATGATTCTCTAGGTATCAAATGATAGTGCCTGCAAGAACCATTCAATTATGGTTAGCGTACAGTACGGTCCCTTCAACTCATATATCCCGACCGATTCAACAACCAGGAGCACCTATCTGCATGCTCGGACATCACAATGTCCCCTACCAATGAAACTTGGTATTCACATCGCAGATACTAGTCTCGAACTCTAGCGGCCTATATCCTTCTTAGCGGCGGCTGAATCGACTAGGAACTGTTTAGAATATACAGTATTCCAAATATGAGTTTCATGATACTCATCATATGAGCATCTCATATTCTTTCTACTATATGTATATTCAAGAACTTTATCTATGCAACTAGCATGGGTATACAGATAAATACTTGCCAAAACAATAATTTCAAATATTATTAAATTAAAGATTGCTTATACATAGAGTTTCATTGTGAACACTCGGCCAACACTTGGCTCGACGGGCACCTACTCTAACAATCTCCCACTTGCACTAGAGCCAACTACCCATATGCTTCAAACCCATTTATTCGCGATGCATCTCAAATAATGGTCCAGGTAAAGGCTTAGCTAGTGGATCAGCAACATTATATGCGGAGCCGACTATGTCAAAAGGCACTTCTTCCTCTTTCCACAATCTCTCCGAAGATGTGGTACTTTCTCAATACATGTTTAGACTTCTGATGAGACCTTGGCTCCTTTGCTTGAGCTAAAGCTCCCGTGTTGTCACACAACACCGGGAGAGGAGCAACTCCATTAGGAATGACGTCCAACTCTTAGACGAAATTCCTTATCCAAACCGCCTCCTTTGCTACATCTGATGCAGCAATGTATTCGGCCTCTGTGCTTGAATCCGCAGTATTGTCTTGCTTGGAACTCTTCCAAGAGACAGCAGCACCATTGAGCATGAATACAAACCCAGAGGTTGACTTCGAGTCATCAATATCACTTTGGAAGCTAGAGTAGGTATAGCCTTCCAATTTCAGTTCTCCACCCCATGGACCAAGAAAAATTTATTGGTCCTTTTCAACTACTTGAAAATGTCTTTCACAGCTTTCCAATGTGGAAGACCGGGGTTAGAATGATATCTACTCACTACACTTAGTGCGAAAACCACGTCAGGACGCGTAGATATCATCCCATACATGATGCTACCAATCGCAGATGCATAAGGAATGCTTGTCATCGCCGCTATCTCTGCATCAGTCTCGGGAGACAAAGACTTGGACAGGGACACGCCATGACACATTGATAGATGTACTCTTTTGGACTCATCCATCGAGAACCGCTTCACAATGGTATCAATGTATGTGGACTGGGTGAGACCAAACAATCTTCTTGATCTATCTCTATAGATCTGTATTCCCAATACAAAAGATGATTCACCTAAGTCCTGTATCGAGAACTCACTTGCTAACCATATTTTAGTTGATTGCAACATTCCTACATCATTCCCAATGATTAGAATGTCTTCAACATAAAACGCCAGGAATGTCACAACACTCCCACTGACCTTCTTATACACACAGGGTTCCTCAGGATTCTTATCAAAACCAAACTCTTTGATTGTACTGTTGAATCTGAGGTTCCAACTCCTAGATGCCTGTTTTAGACCATAAATAGATCTTTGAAGTTTGTATACCATATGCTCACTTCCGATAGATGTAAACCCTTCGGGTTGAGACATGTAAATCTCTTCCATAATATCCCCATTAAGAAAGGATGTCTTAACAACCATCTGCCATATCTCATAGTCATACCATGCAGCTATGGCTAGCAATATCCTTATGTGCTTGAACATTGCAACTGGAGAAAAGGTTTCCTCAAAGTCAACTCCTTGTCTTTGAGTATATCCTTTTGCCACCGATCGCGCCTTAAAGGTCAATACCTTCTCATCAGCCCCAAGTTTCCTCTTGTAAATCAATTTACACCCTATGGGAACAATTCCCTCAGGTGGATCCACGAGATTCCACACTAGGTTCGAATGCATGGAATTCATCTCAGATTCCACATCTTCAAGCCATTTGGATGAATCGGCATCAGATAACGCTTCCTTGAAGGTCCTTGGACCACATTCAAGGTTAGGCTCATCATGGCCCTCTTCAAGAAGTAGACCATACCTCATAGGTGGTCTCGAGACTCTCTCGTATCTTCTAGGAGCTTGTATCTCCTCTCTTGGCTCTTCGGGTGTGGGTTCTACAATTGTGGGTGTCTCTCGAACCTCTTCGAGTTCTATCATCTCGCCTTTTTTATCTAATAAAAATTCCTTTTATAAAAAGGTTGCATTCCTAGAAACAAACACCTTTGTTTCTTGGGATGATAGAAGTAGTATCCAACCGAATTCCTTGGATATCCCACAAAGTAACATAAAATGGATCGACAATCCAATTTATCTCCCACTACCTGCTTCACATAAGCAGGGCACCCCCATATTCTAAGACAAGAATATTTGAGAGGCTTACCCATCCATATCTCATATGGTGTCTGCCTTTGAATGGACATTTAATGGAATATCTTTCGATTTTAAGTTATAGAGATCGTTTTCAAGTTCTCTAGTACCAATCAAACATTCATTCTTGTAAATGTTGCAAACACCTTTGATAAATAAACAAGAATATCCATCTTTATCAACATAGAAATGGAAACAATGTTTTTCACCAAATCCGGTGCAAACAAAACATCTCTTAAAATTAACTTAAAATCATTGTTCATAAGCAAGTAAACATCTCCAATAGCATTGGCAGCAACTCTTGCTCCATTGCCCATCCTCTAGAAGGTCACACCTTCCTTAAGCTTTCTACTTCTTCCCATCACCTGCAAATCATTACAGAGATGTGAGCCAAATCCGGTATCCAATACCCAAGAAGTAGAGTTAATATTTACTTCGATATAGAACATACCGTTTCTAGAACTCTTCTGGGCCAGATATTCCTTGCAATTTCGCCTCCAATGTCCAGGCTTCTTGCAGTGATGACAAACATCACTAGTCTTGTCAGCCTTAACTGGTGTGGCTGCCACAACGGGATTCGGAGATTGCCTCAAAAAGGGCACGTTCTTCTTGGGACGTTGGAAAGAACGCTTTTTTTCCTTCCCATGTGGATCAATCTTCGTACTAGATGAAGAACCCACATAAAGAACCAACTTCTCTTTCTTGATGGTTGATTCAAACGTAACAAGCATATTCACCAACTCCTCAAGGGTCGGCTCCATCTTGTTCATGTTGAAGTTCACCACAAAAGGATCAAATGAGCTAGGCAATGATAACAGCAACACGTCGGTGGTCAACTCCGAAGGCAAGATCAGATCCATGCCAACGAGCTTGTCCACGAGCCCAATCAACTTCAGGTCATGCTCATTGACCGAGGCCTCATCTCGCATGTGCAAAGTGATCAGCTCCTTGACGGTAGCATGCCTAAGAGGCCGTGTTTGCACACCAAAGAGCTCCTTGAGATGCAAATGAATGTCAGCAGCACTCTTTGCATCTTCAAAACGCCTCTGCAGCTCATCATTCATAGAAGTCAGCATATAACACCTGGCTATCAAGTCATGGTCACACACCATTCCTTGTAAGTCTGCAAATCCTCAGGAGTGCAGTCAGTCGGAGCCTCACTAGGGGGCGACTCAGTCAGTGTATATGCTACCCTTTCCGAATTCAAGACGATTTTCAGATTTCTTAGCCAAGTGAGGTAATTAGGTCCAGTTAATATGTGTTTGTCGAGTATTACGGATATCGGATTGCGAATCGAAGACATTGTCAATTTGTACTGAAAAGTAAAAACAGATAAATGTTGATGACTATTTTAAAATATTTAGTAAGATATGAAGTTTGGACTTTTAATTCATAAATATTTGCTCCCACTGTTTTGACATTTTCACTACCCTCTAGTGAAAACGGGAAACTCCTTTCCTCAGTAGGTACGTAAGGTCCAATTAGCGAATTATGATCCCGAATAATATCAGCCAATCACAATTCCTAAAAGGTAGTTTCCAATTGCATCACAATGCAACCCTCTACGTAAACTTTTGTCTCACGTTTGATTAGGACCCAATAATATGACGTCGTTCATCTTCACGTATCAAGCCTTACACATCGATGTTGAACCTTAATGGACGGTCGCCATGAGTTCCCTCAATAATATGAGCCGAAATCATGGGAGTTCCACGTAGTTCACATCACCATGTCAATGGATGTCACAGCTTTCCGGCACCTCGAGCTCCCCCAATAATATGAGCCGAGCCCCGAGTACGGGTAGCGTTCATCATGCACCCATTGTCGATGGAAGACAAGGAAATTATAAACAAATTTATAATTCCCCTTTTCGGGCTTGATATTAGTTTTGAATCTTATTCAAAATGAGGGTTTTTAATTTTGAAAGGTCTCATCATTAATTTTATTTAAAGGCTCGCCATGTTTGATCATATGTTTGCCGGATTCATGCAACTTTGTTATTATCATAATAATAACGCATATACTCATTATTTATAATATATCATGCATATATTATAAACATTAAACAAAACAAGGATGATCAATCGCCCCAATACTATTGGCCCGTGTGAGCTAAACACGGACCTAGGTCCAATCCTAGGGAAATGCACGGGATGCAAATGCAACTATTACATAAGCTTCCAATATTTACATGTCTTCGATTTTCATAATCATCATGGCCACCATCTTCCAATCTTGATCATCCACTATACTAATATTTACAAATAAATATCCATGGCAAATAGGGATACATCTCATGGAGGTGGGAACGGGCCATAAACCAAGCCCACTTTATAAATTGATAAATATTACAATCATTCAACACAAAATATCCTAGCATACACCTAGCAAATTGGGCTTGGGCTTTTGATCATCCTTCATGCACAATATCACATATCATACACCATCAATTAATTATCACAATAATTAATTGATCCAATATTATATATCTTGATCCAATCACTAACCACCACGATTATGAACTAAATTAACAAAGTATACAAACACCTTTGTCTACTTTCAAATTAATTTATTCATAACCGAAATATTTGTAAATCACCATTTACTATAAATATTTAAAGTCCAACTTAAAATATTTATTTCATGAGAAAATATTTGCAACTTTTGTAATTTTAAACTTAAGGGCCCAAAAACTTTTTTTTCACCAAAAACATTTTGGCCCATTTAAAATTCACAAATATATTAACCATCTAATGGCCCAACAACATCAAGGCCCATGACACTTTGATTATCCAAAACACTTTTGAAAACCCTAGTCGTCATCGCCGTCGCCGGCGCTCCGTCGCCGGATTCCGGCCAACTTACCAAAAAATTTTTTTTTTTGTATTTTTATTAAAAACATGGGGCTGTTCGGGCAGACCCTCGGGCTGCCCTAGCTGCCCAAAATGGGCAGCCCCTCGGGCAGCCCAAGCTGCCAAAAATTCCCCCGAAACCGGCCTTGATTCGATTCAAAATTTTGTTCTCATGCGGTTAGAAATCGATCTCAACATAATATCTTGTAAATGCTACACAAAATCATAACCATAGCTCGGATACCACTTCAAAGGGGATCGGTTACGGTGACCGGAAGCGCAACGGAAGTTTAAAAACCGAATTTTTCATGAGGAAATTTTCGGCCACCTCATTGTTTGTGTAGCAAATACAACAAACACCAAAAACATACATAGGGTGTTTTAGAATTTACCTATCAATCACAAGGATTGATGTATGGCTCCAACTAAGGTGTAAACACCTTAGCTCTTCAATGATAGAAACTATCTTCAAGCTTCCTTTGAGCACTCCTTGCTCAACTATTAAGCCCACCACCAACTAGGTAGATCCCCTCTTAATTTGCACTAGAAAATTAAGAGGATTTTTCAAGGAGAAGAATATTTCTTCCCTCAACACTTGAAGAAGAAAAGAAGAGGAAAAACTTGGAGAGAAAATCCCACAAATTTCGGCCATGCTTGTGGGGAGGGAGGAGTGAATGAGTTGTCTTGGTTTGTGAAAAAGTAGAGACCAACTTTTGCATGCCAAGCCTTGGTAACCCAAAAAGTAGTCTCCAACTCTTCACCTCCCATTCATGCATATATTATATGGTTTTTAACAAAATAAAAACCCATGGACTTAATTTAATTATCTCAAACATTTTTGAGATTAATTAAAAATTACTTGAATTTACTCAAGTCCACTAGTTAAATAATTTATTTAAATTGAGCTCTACAAGACCCAATATGATTTAATTAATTCAACACTTGAATTAATTTAATTATTTGGACTCTAATAGGTCCACTAGTGTTTAATTAATTCAACACTTGAATTAATTTAATTTAGTTCATAATAATGTTTATGAAAATCACAATTTTCAAATACATTATTCACTTGGCCAACTTTTAATTTAGGAACACTTCCATAAATTAAAATTTACATTTCTCTCATAGAAGTCATACTTCTATTTTTCTTTACGCTTATAAACTCATTTGTAAGCCGTTCAACACATTGAACTATTTTCTCCTTTATAGAAGTCATACTTTTAATTTTTTTCTTACGCATATAAACTCCTTTGTAAGCCGTTCAACACATTGAACTATTTTACTTCTCAACGGGATCTAGAAAGTTAGCACTTGTGTGACTCTCAATGGTTCATTGATACAACTAGCCGTGGGTTCACATCTCTATGTGATTCGGACTAAACATGTCATTATTCGAGCATACCCCAATTGCTCCATTCTTAATTATCAACTCCTTGATAACAAGAACGTCAGAACTCAAGTCTGATAGTACCCAACCAATCATGTTAAACGCCTAGCAGCATCGCTTACATGATTCCCTAGGTATCAAATGATAGTGCCTGCAAGAACCATTCATTTATGGTTAGCGTACAGTACGGTTTCTTCAACTCATATATCCCGACCGATTCAACAACCATTGGTTTATCGAGAGTTGTCAATGAATCGATACTATGTGTCATGTCATAGTTGCAACGATGGTGTAATCTATGAAACCCCTTTCATAATTACCACCATACTCTGATCAGAGATTTCAACCTACATACACATGATAACACATAGGATATCCATACCCGAAGGTAAGCGGTGAATCCCCGACTACAATGCATCGACTTCTATATGTTTCGACAGAACACCCAACCTTGCCACCTGATGACCCCATGAGAGTCGGTAAACAAGTCAAAGTGTAATTTTATCACATAGAGTCTCAATGTTGTCCCGGGTCATAAGGACTAATGGTGTACAACCATAAACCAGGATTTTTCCACTCGATAAATGAGAACCACTTGGAAAGTCCTTTATGGAGGGTTGTTCAGTGCACTCTACCAGTAGCACCTATCTGCATGCTCGGACATCACAATGTCCCCTACCAATGAAACATGGTACTCACATCGCAGATACTAGTCTCGAACTCTAGCGGCCTATATCCTTCTTAGCGGCGGGTGAATCGACTAGGAACTGTTTAGAATATATAGTATTCCAAATATGAGTTTCATGATACTCATCATATGAGCAACTCATATTCTTTCTACTATATGTATATTCAAGGGCTTTATTTATGCTACTAGCATGGGTATACAGATAAAGATTTGCCAAAACAATAATTTCAAATATTATTAAAATAAAGATTGCTTATACATAGAGTTTCATTGTGAACACTCGGCCAACACTTGGCTCGACGGGCACCTACTCTAACACCAACACCACGGACCCAGTCCCATGCACACGAGAAATCGCGATCACATGCTAGCATGCCAAGAACTCCAACCCACAGTCACTACTCCTCACTCACGCTCGATCGGTCTCATGGATTGCACCAGCAGCATTCGAGCCTCTCTCAGCCACGACTCAGACCCCAATTGGTCTGGTCCAGGTGCTAGAGCGGCCCTTGCACCACCGGCCACATCCAGATCACGCGATCTCACTCAAACTTTCACAAAACGTGGCACCACTACTCGGCCCTTCAAGCTACAGCCCCAGCAACGTTTCTAATCCACAAGACAATATTTTACAACCATGTTCAGTGTCTTAACAGTAAATAACAGTAGCTCCTTACAAAGCATACAAGAAAGCGTGAGTAGTTTATTAAAAGATTCAAGAACAAAAGTAAAAACAGAAAATCTTTATGTACAAGGCTGGATCGAGACTTTTACACCCAATAAAACATACAGGAGCATGTATATGACGTAAACGATGCAAAAAAAAGAGTATGGAGCCTTGCCTTAATTTCTTTGCAAGAAAATTGAAGTGGCTGAGACTTTAATTGTACAAAAACCGAGAGAAAATGCTGGTGGAGGGGGAGGTGTCGGCTAGTGCAATAGTGATTACGTTTAGGGTTAATTAGTTGCTAATTAAATAGATAACAATAAGCTAATGAGACCTAAATTTCTAATTAAAAGTTTTAAAAAGAGTTTTAAGCCCAATAAGTTTAAAAATAGGCCCATTAAATCCAAAAAAATTCCCAAAAAATATTTTTCGTTGGAAAGTTTTTGAAAATATTAGCCGAACCCTCAAAAAGTCCCCTGATTCGATAAAATTTACGCACCGCTGAAAATATGCTCTGGCACGTATAAATACCCAACAAAGCCTATTTTTTGAAAAAATCCTTAATTAATAAAAAATTTATCATGTGATAAAAATAATTTTCCTAATATTTCTACGGTCTCCGTTCGTCGTTCGGGCGCGAAATACATCAAGAAACCCTAATGTATGAACTTTAAAAATTTCGTGAAATAAATTCTACCATGCAATAATTATTCATAAAATGCATAAAAATAATTAAACACATAATTTAAAATAAAACCCTAGATTGCATGCATTCCATGCCTTGGATGTTGAAAAAGTAGCCTCCCAACTCTTCTTCTCCCATGCATGCATTTCTATTTGGGTTTATAACAATTATAAAGCCCATGGACTTTTATTTAAATGTCTCAAACACATTTGAGACCATTTAATCTTTACATGATTTTACTCAAGTCCACTAGTTTAATAATTATTTCTAATTGGGCTCTACAAGGTTCAAATGTTATTTAATTAATCAAACACTTGAATTATTTTATTTTTTGGACTCTACTAGGTCCACTAGTGGTTAATTAATTCAACACTTGAATTAATTTAATTTAGTCCATAATAATGTATATGAAAATCACAATTTACAAATACATTACTCGTTTGGCCAACTTTTAATTTAGGAACACTTCCTTGAATTAAAAGTTACATTTTCCTTATAGAAGTCATACTTCTATTTTTATTTACGTTTATAAACTCCTTTGTAAGCCGTTCAACACATTGAACTATTTTACTTCTCAACGGGATCTAGAAAGTTAGCACTTGTGTGACCCTCAATGGTTCATTGATACAACTAGTCGTGGGTTCACATCTCTATGTGATTCGGACTAAACATGTCATATTATTCGAGCATACCCCAATTGCTCCATTCTTAATTATCATTTCCTTGATAACAAGAACGTCAGAATTCAAGTCTGATAGTACCCAACCAATCATGTTAAACGTCTAGCAGCATCGCTTACATGATTCCCTAGGTATCAAATGATAGTGCCTGCAAGAACCATTCAATTATGGTTAGCGTACAGTGCGGTCCCTTCAACTCATATATCCAACCGATTCGACAACCATTGGTATATCGAGAGTTGTCAATGAATCGATACTATGTGTCATGTTGTAGTTGCATCGATGGTGTAATCTATGAAACCCCTTTCATAATTACCACCATATTCTAATCAGAGATTTCGTACTACATACACATAGGATATCCATACCCAAAGATAAGCGGTGATTCCCCGACTACAATGCATTGACTCCTATATGTTTCGACAAAACAACCCAACCTTGCCACCTGATGACCCCTTAAGAGTCGGTAAAAAAGTCAAAGTGTAATGCTAGCACATAGAGTCTCAATGTTGTCCCAGATCATAAGGACTAATGGTGTACAACAATAAACTAGGACGTTTCCACTCGATAAGTGAGAACCACTTGGAAAGTCCTTTATGGAGGGTTGTTCAGTGCACTATACCAGGAGCACCTATCTGCATGCTTGGACATCACAATGTCTCCTACCAATGAAACATGGTACTCACATCGCAGATACTAGTTTCAAACTCGAGCGGCCTATATCCTTCTTAGCGGCGGCTGAATCGACTAGAAACTGTTTAGAATATACAGTATTCCAAATATGAGTTTCATGATACTCATCATATGATCATCTCATATTCTTTATACTATTTGTATATTCAAGGGCTTTATCTATGCAACTAGCATGGGTATATAGATAAAGATGTGCCAAAATAATAATTTCAAATATTATTAAAATAAAGATTGTTTATACGTATAGCTTCATTGTGAACACTCGACCAACACTTGGCTCAACGTGCACCTACTCTAACAATCTCCCACTTGCACTAGAGCCAACTACCCATATGCTTCAAACCCATCGATTCACGATGCTTCTCGAATAGTGGTCCAGGTAAGGACTTAGTTAGTGGATTAGAAACATTATCTGCGGAGCCGACTTTGTCAATCGAGACATTTCCTCTTTCCACGATCTCTCGGAGGATGTGGTACTTTCTCAATACATGTTTGGACTTCTGATCAGACCTTGGCTCCTTTGCTTGAGCTATAGCTCCCGTGTTGTCACACAACACCGGGACTGGAGCAACTCTATTAGGAATGACGTCCAACTCTTGGACGAAATTCTTTATCCAAATAGCCTACTTTGCTGCATCTGATGCAGCAATATATTCGGCCTCAGTGGTGGAATCCGTTGTACTGTCTTGTTTGGAATTCTTCCAAGAGACAGCAACACCATTGAGCATGAATATGAATCCAGAGGTTGACTTCGAGTCATCGATATCGCTTTGGAAGCTAGAGTCGGTATAGCCTTCCAATTTAAGTTCTCCACCCCATAGACCAACAACAACTTATTGGTCCTTCTCAAAAACTTGAGGATGTCTTTCACAGCTTTCCAATGTGGAAGACCAGAGTTCGATTGATATCTACTCACTACACTTAGTGCGAAAGCCACGTTAGGACGTGTAGATATCATCTCATACATGATGCTACCAATCGCAGATGCATAAGGAATGCTTGTCATTGCCGCTATCTCTGCATCAGTCTTGGGAGACATAGACTTGGATAGGGACACGCCATGACACATTGGTAGATGTCCTCTCTTGGACACATCCATCGAGAACCGCTTCACGATGGTATCAATGTATGTGGACTGGGTGAGACCAAGCAATCTTTTTGATCTATCTCTATAGATCTGTATTCCCAATACAAAAGATGCTTCACCCAAGTCCTGCATCGAGAACTTAATCGCTAACCATATCTTAGTTGATTGCAACATTCCTACATCATTCCCAATAAGTAGAATGTCATCAACATACAGCACCAAGAATGTCACAACACTCCCACTGACCTTCTCAAACACACAAGGTTCCTCAGGATTCTTAGTAAAACCAAACTCTTTGATTGTACTGTCGAATCTAAGGTTCCAACTCCTAGATTCCTGCTTTAGACCATAAATAGATCTCTGAAGTTTGCATACCATATGCTCACTTCCGACAGATGTAAAACCTTCAGGTTGAGACATGTAAATCTCTTCCTTAATATCCCCATTAAGAAAGGCTGTCTTAACATCTATCTTCCATATCTCATAGTCATACCATGCAGCTATGGCTAGCAAAATCCTTATGCACTTGAACATTGCAACTGGAGAAAAGGTTTCCATAAAGTCAACTCCTTGTCTTTGAGTATATCCTTTTGCTACCAATAGCGCCTTGAAGGTCAATATATTCCCATCCACCCCAAGTTTCCTCTTGTAAATCCATTTACACCCTATGGGAACAATTCTCTCAGGTGGATCCACGAGATTTCACACTTGGTTCGAATGCATGGAATTCATCTCAGATTCCATTGCTTCAAGCCACTAGGATGAATCAGCATCAGATAACGCTTCCTTGAAGGTCCTTGGATCACATCCATGGTTAGGCTCATCATGGCCTTCTTCAAGAAGCAGACCATACCTCGTAGGTGGTCTCGAGACTCTCTCGGATCTTCTAGGAGCTTGTATCTCCTCTCTTGGCTCTTCGGGTGTGGGTTCTATAATTGTGGGTGTCTCTCGAATCTCTTCGAGTTCTATCATCTTCCCTTTTCTATCCAATAGAAATTCCTTTTCCAAAAAGGTTGCATTCCTAGAAACAAACACTTTTGTTTCTTGGGTATGATAGAAATAGTATCCAACTGAATTCTTTGGATATCCCACAAAGTGACATAAAATGGATCGACTATCCAATTTATCTCCCACTACCTGCTTCACATAAGCAGGGCACCCCTATATTCTAAGATAAGAATATTTGGGAGGCTTACCCATCCATGTCTCATATGGTGTCTTGTTAACTGCCTTTGAATGGACATTGTTCAACAACAGTGCCGCTGTCTCAAGCGCATATCCCCAAAAGGATGGCGGCAACTCCGTGAACCCCATCATAGACCGAACCATGTCCAACAAAGTCCGGTTACGATGCTCCGAAACACCATTCAACTGTGGTGTAGCGGGCGGAGTACACTGCGAGAGAATCTCATTCTCTCTAAGATACTCTTCGAATTGGCACTCAAGTACTCACCACCTCGATCCGATCGAAGTGACTTGATATTTCGTCCAAACTATTTCTCTACTTCACTTCTGAATTCTTTGAATCTTTCAAAGGCTTCAGACTTGTATTTCATCAAATACACATACCCATACCTCGAAAAATCATCGGTAAAGGTGATGAAGTAGGCATGTCCATGCTTAGTGGTGATGCTAAGCGGACCGCACAGATCGGTATGGATCAAATCCAATAACCCTTTGGCTCGCTCCACGTGGCCCTTAAAGGGAATTTTTCTCATCTTTCCTTTTAGACAGGATTCACAAGTCGTGAGAGCATTAATATCAGACATATCAAACATACCTACTTCCACTAGCTTGTTTATATCCTAATCGAGCATGCCACAATTGTGCCGAATTTAGAGTAACTTGTTTTTGCTTTTTTGTTGTTGTTATTGCTTGGACATTTTTTAGAGAAATATCTTTAAATTTTAAGTTATAGAGATCGTTTTCAAGTTCTCCAGTACCAATTAAACATTCATTCTTGTAAATGTTGCAAACATCTTTGCTAAATAAACAAGAATATCCATCTTTATCAAGCATAGAAATGAAAACAATGGTTTCACCAAATCAGGTACAAACAAAACATCTCTTAAAATCATTGTTCAACAATAAGTAAACATCTCCTACGGCCTTGGTAGCAACTCTTGCTCCATTGTCCAACCTCAAGAAGGTCTCACCTTCTCTAAGTCTCCTACTTCTTCTCATCCTCTGTAAATCATTACAGAGATGTGAGCCATAGCCGGTATCCAATACCCAAGAAGTAGAGTTAATTGAAATGTTTACTTCAATATAGAACATACCGTTTTCAGAACTCTTCTGTGCAAGATATTCTCTGCAGTTACGCCTCCAATGTCCAGGCCTTTTGCAGTGATGACAAATATCAGCAGTCTTGTCAGCCTTTACTATTGTTCTGCCACAACGGGATTCAGAGCTTGCCTCTTCAAGGGCACGTTCTTCTTGGGACGTTGGAAAGAACGTTTCTTTCCCTTCACAGGTGGACCAGTCTTCGTACCAAATGAAGAGCCCACATAAAGAACCGACTTCTCATCTTTCATAGAAGCCTGCATATAACACTTGGCTTTGAAGTCATGGTCACACCATTTCTTGTAAGTCTGCAATTCCTCATGATTGCAGTTAGTCGAAGCCTCAACAGGGGACGACTTAGTAAGTGTATACGCTATCCTTTCCGAATTCAAGACGATTTTTCAGATTTATTAGCCAATTGAAGTAAATAGGTCCGGTTAATACGTGTTTGTCGAGTATTACAGATAGCGAATTGCGAATTGAAGACATTGTCAAAAAGTATTGAAAAGTAATCAGATAAATGTTAATTACTATTTTAAAACATTTAGTAAAATATAAAGTATGGACTTTTACTTTATAAATGTTTACTCTTACTGTTTTGACATCTTTCACTACCCTCTAGTGAAAACGGGAAACTCCTTTCCTCAGTAAGTACGCAAGGTCCAATTAGCGAATTATGATCCCGAATACTATCATCCAATCAAAATTCCTAAAAGGTAGTTTCCAATTGCAACTCCATGCAATCCTCTACGTAAAATTTTGTCTCACGTTTGATTAGGACCCAATAATATGACGTCGTTCATCTTTACGTGTCAAGCCTTACCCATCGATGTTGAACCTTAATGGACGGTCGCCATGAGTTCCTTCAATAATATGAGACGAAATCATGGGAGTTCCACATAGTTCACATCACCATGTCAATGGATGTCACAGCTTTCCGACACCCAGGGCCCACCCAATAATATGAGCCGAGCTTTGAGCACGGGTAGCGTTCATCATGCACCCATTGTCGATGGAAGACATGGAAATTATAAACAAATTTATAATTCCCCTTTTCGGGCTTGATATTAATTTTGAATCTTATTCAAAATGAGGGTTTTGAATTTTGAAAGGTGTCATCATTAATT
Source organism: Primulina tabacum (assembly GCF_025594145.1). Classification (NCBI taxonomy): domain Eukaryota; kingdom Viridiplantae; phylum Streptophyta; class Magnoliopsida; order Lamiales; family Gesneriaceae; genus Primulina; species Primulina tabacum. The sequence goes on from NC_134551.1 coordinate 31,099,847, forward strand.
TTATTTAACAGCTCGCCATGTTTGATCGTATGTTTGCCGGATTCATGCAACTTTGTTATTATCATAATAATAATGCACATACTCATTATTTATAACATATCATGCATATATTATAAACAGTAAACAAAACAAGGATGATCAATTGCCTCAATACTAATGGTCCGTGTGAGCTAAACACGGGGCTAGGTCCAATCCTAGGGAAATGCATGGGATGCAAATGCAACTATTACATATGCTTCCAATATTTACATGTCTTCGATCTTCATAATCATCAAGGCCACCATCTTCCAATCTTGATCTTCCACTATACTAATATTTACAAATAAATATCCATGGCAAATAAGGATACATCTCATGGGGTGGGAACGGGCCATAAATGTGGGGACCCGGACGCTAATCATCTTCTTAATCATCTTTGGGATTTAATTATCAATTAAACTAAACAGGGTCAAAAAATATTTTTCTTTTAAAACACAAGTGCGGAGCGTAATGGAATGTAAATAATATATATCTCAGTATATAAGTACAATAATGTACAACAATTATTCAACTAGTGTAAGGTTCAACTACTAAATTTCAAGTATTAAACCAAGTCTACAATAAGTCCGGAATCACCACTCTAAACTCGTCTTCTATCATCATCTTCTTGACCCCGATCCTGTCCCACCTGTTGTCATGCACACATACAAAACAAGACAACAGCCGGATACTCCGGTGAGAATAAAACCCAGTAAAAAACATGGTAGACATGCATATACACAATATAAATCCTAAAGCATATTATCATGCATAAAATCAATAACAATAGATTTCATAGTCTATGAAACCAAATCAAAATAAGCATGCAGTAACAATGGGTTCCATAATCTCTGAAACCAAAATAAAATATGCATGCAACTCAAATCAATTCATATCTTGACTCGACTCGACTCTAACTCTAGGGATCCCGGTGTGAATAAGACGTCACTATCTATCACCTACCCTCCCAATCGGGGTGACGGTACGTCTTATTCCTAGATTTCGGTCCTGTCTGTATTGAATGTCTACAATCGGAGGAAATCTGCTCCTATGCGTTGATATCACCGAACATCTAGAAACTTGGCAAATCTGCCAATGACTCTTCTATCTTAAATGCTTGAATATAAATCTATAAACAAAGCATAATCATAACAAAATATAAACAACAATTTAGTATGTGATTTTGTTGAGAAACTCAAATTGAATCTCATTTGAGTTGTGTCTTCCCAAAACAAAACATGAATTATACATTTGTCTTCCCGGTCTGACGAAGACGAAGTCTTGTATTCCAATCTGACCATACCCAGTCTGGCAATGACAATCGCATAAATACAATATCAGTATATAATTCGATTCAAAACCTGTTCTGATCAATACTCAAATCAGTATATAATCTGATCCATATCTGAACAAGGTACAATCTAATCATCGAAATCATTACTGAATCTGAACACTCTAAATCAACTGATGTTTTGACGGCATAACAATACAGTTTCGATATCCCCGTCAATCTCAACATCACAGATATAATATCAGAATTCATAATCAGTATCAGTACAATTCATAATCTCAATATCTGTACACTTAAGATCAGTAATAACACAACTCTGATATCAAATCCCAATCAATATCTTTCGAAAATCATAACAATTGTATAAACAGTCTATTCTTTAATCTGACTTCAATTATACAATATCTACTGTAGCAGAAACACTATATCTGATTCATATTCAATTCTGACAATATCATAACTTCAAATCGTGTCTAAACGTAACAAAACTTACGTCCAGTTGTAGCCTGCGTTGATAGGAACACAGTACTGAAGTCGGATTCAAATTCTGACGGACGGATTTCTCGTAAATCACAAATCTTTCACGTCGAAGAAAAATTCACCCTTTTCTCTCCATTCTTTTGATTTCCTACGTATGAATGCTTGTATATATATATATATATATACACCTCATGCATTCTAAGAAACGTGGCTTTCTTCTTTCAATAACACGTCTCGCGCATATGCGCGAATACCATCGGCGCATATGCGCGAGACACTAAGTCTCCGCGCGTGTGTTCACAGTGGCTCTCGCGCATATGCGCGTACTATCTCGGCGCACATGCGCCAAACGTATTGGACACCCTGCGCATGTGCGCGCCTTCAAGTCGCGCATGTGCGCGCAATGTTCTGCCTACCTCGCGCATGTGCGCCCGTCCACGTCGCCCATATGCGCGAGGACTATTCCTCACACAAAACGTCAAATCTTCTTTCGGCTCTCTCGGTCTGATCCGTTCCGTCTATAAACACCTCTCAATTACGATTACATTATAATAATTATCGCCAAATCATTTTTTATTAACATGATAAATTTCTCGGGCCTTACATTTCTCCCCCCCAAGATCTGATTTCGCCCCCGAAATCATAGGCACTCAATTCAGATATATCAGAAGAAATGTATAACAGAGTTTAATCAGAAACTGATCTCAATAAAATCATTCTGAAATCTCAGTCTCATGACAAATTCTGTCTTTCAGATAGTCTCTTTGATGCCCTGTCAACTTAATGTATTTTCAATAATAGAATAGTCTTCATTCTGAAATATCTTTCTTGTACGAATCTGTGATTTCAAACTGGAATAATAATTCAAGAAGTATAATATCATAATACCCTTCGAAATAACTCTGACATAATCAATCTCGCAATATTGGCTTTACAACATCCGTATATACCTACTATCAACTCATAACAAATCAATATCATTATCTCTTATCAAATCTGGCAATCCCAGTTAGAGTTATATTCAATCTTCGGCCTCAAATACTAGCAGTCATCGTCCGACGTTGGCATATTTAATCTCTCTGGTCTGAGCAATCTTCATTCTCTTCTAAATTAGCTACATTTTCTTTGTCATATCTCTGACCGTATCAGATCCTATCTCAGGTATCTCCGAGATATTATTCTTATACCAAAGAAATCTGCAGTACTTACTGTACAATATGTCGTCTGTAACTATCTCATTATCCATCTGGTAATCTGATAACTATTATCGTACAATAATTCACACAGCGATAATATGTCATATCAACTAGTGCTAGCATCCAGCACTGTAGCTCCCTGGATATCTTCCAATATCTGGATAGTACACTCTGGCTATCTTGTATTCGGTGGATAATATTTGAGAAAGCTTATGGTATATTCTGCCACAAGTACAAACTCAATTAAAAATTTAAAATCTAATATAATCTACTTCAACATTCTAATCAATTTGACCATTTCTTTGACATCGATCTTTGTCATCTTGTACAAACTAATAAATATAGATTGAACAATCTGTCAATCACAATCATATCATATTACAATCTGGAAAGTATTGCAGTGGTCTCATTACGAAATTCATCGAAATATACTCCCTTTGTCTAGTCAGAATTATACAAATTCTGTAATAAATCTTCTGATTTCTATCTTTCTGTCTTCATTTATTGACAATTCAAACATTTCAGTACAATTTCTGCCAACATTTTAGTACAATTTCTATCATAACTGATTTACTCTGTCTATATCAAAACTGTCTGTCCGAATATTATCCATTCTCAGTTACCAAAATGAAAACTGAATCCACTATTGTGTGTTTCTGACACTATCTGTCATTTCAGATTCGAACTATTTGGTACAAACAAATCAGTTAATAATATAAATTAAAAAAAAATACCTACCTGGTATTCGGTTCTGACTATCGATATCAAATTCTGTCATGCAAATCTGACACATTTGACATCATACGATAATCATTCTCATACAGTAAAAATCACATATCTGTCACTCTGATCGATGCTCTGCTCTGATTATCGAAATTAAGTTCTGAACATTCTGGTTAAATCTCTGAACTGCCGAAATTCTCGAATTCAGCTCTGATTCGATTTGAATAATCTGTATCAAACATTGACTCAGAATAACAGTACTATCAAATCAGATTCACAATATCACTAATCTATACTAATCTAGTGAGTTCAGGAAACTCATAAAACGGCAATTTATGGCAATATTGTCAATTCTGACTAATCAATCACGTCTTCATGTCGTTCTGATCAATTGCTATATATCATCTGCAAATATAATATGCTCCCAAACAATATAGGCTGTCTCAAATATTGTTTCTAAAACAAGAACAATACTCAAGCAGATACAAAACAACAATCGTATAAGATAAACTGCCAACTCAGACCAAAAATAAATTTCAGACATTTCTGAAATTTCTGATCTTTCTGATATCGGTATCGTTCTCAATCACTGATCACAATCTCAACTGTGTCAAAATCAATCGGTATATTAACTTCAGATATCGCTTATTCTGAATACAATCTGTTTCAAGCAATATTCTTATCTGAATAATTTCTGTATACAATAATCACAATTCTCAGAGTATTCAATACAATCTTCAATTGTTTGATTCAATCGATCAGACGATGCGAATATATCCACATATCATAGATATAATAAGCATAAATCATTAGAATACCTCTGAACACAGGATTTATCAATCTATAGACAGAACTGAATATTTCCAAGAGAAGCACTAAATCAGATGTAACTCTTGGTCAGTATTCTTCTACCGATATTTCAATTCTTTTAATTCATGCAGTGACATTTAAACTCACTAAGTCCTCAAAGACTTAACCCTTTGTTTCTTTTCGTCTATTGTAATTTCCAGACACAGGAACCCCCGAATTAGAACAAGAGGAAAATAATTGAATCTGAAATAAAAGCATTTGAAAGTTGGGATGATCTGTTTATAAATGAATGTTAAACTTCCGTTGTAACATAATTGTGCATATGAATGTTAAACTTCCACTGTAAAATAATTGTACATATTTGAAATAAGAATGTAAATATTTGTCGATAATCTTTAAATTATAGTAGAAAATATTGAAATTTTTATCTACAATATCTTTCTAATAATAAGAATGGTAAAAATTAAAATAGAAGTTCAATAAAAAAAAAAGATTGAAAAAAAAAATGTGGCAATTAGTAAGGGAATAATTATGAATTCCTAAACTGGGCGCCACATTACTAGTCAGTAGAGTCGTGTCTAGGTTCGCCTCATCGGCATGCATAGAGAACACATTTCCCTGGTTTCGATGCCTCCACTGTTGGAATTCTTTCAGCATGTGGCCACTGGCTCCATACTTGAAACATTTTTCCGAGCCCCAAAAACACTGCCCCATATGTAGATGGTAGCATTTCTAGCACGGTGGGTACTTACCACGCTTCTGAGGAGCCTTTTTTTGTGGCATAGGACCCTTGTATTTTGGTGGCCCTTGAAACGGCCTCTTTCCCTGCTACCCCTGGAAAGGCCTCTTAAACTGTTGCTATTGCGAGGGTTGCTGCTGGGGCGCCTGATAGGGCCTCTTGCCCTGTCTGTCATTCTCAATATCCTTCTGGCCCTGCTCTTCCGCCAAGGCTCTCGACAAGGCAACATCATAAGTGGTAAGACAAGAAACTCTAATGAAACGGCGCAAGATCGACCGTAACCCATCAATGAAATGCCTCAGCTTCTCCCGGGCATCATTCGCAATTAGAGGCGCGAAGTGACACCCCCTTTTAAACTTCCTTATGAACTCCGCTACGCTGCTGTCTCCCTGTCGCAACGTTATAAACTCCATTGTCAGGCGAGAGCGTACTTCCTCAGTGAAGTACTTTGAGTAGAAGACCTCCTTAAAACAATCCCAAGATAGGATGCGCTCTCCCACCACAATCTAGCGTCCCCTGTCAACAGAAAGGTGGGACATCTAACTCTGTCTACATCCTGCATCTCCGTAAAAAAGAAAATCACCTCGATGGACTTAATCCATCCCTCAGCTATCATCGGGTCAGTATTCTCCGAGAACTCTTCTGGGTCCATCCTCCTTAACCTCTCATACACTGTCTCTGGCCTGGGCCTCGCCCAATAACTACTCCAGCATTGTTCCCCACAAACTGTGCAAAGAACTGAGTAATCCCTGCAAGCATCTGTTGCTGCATATCTGGCGGTGGGCGAGGAGGAATGGCCCTCTCCTCATCCCAAGCCTCGATGTTCTCTTCTTTACAAGAACACCGCTCTGATACCAACTGTAACGTACCGTACTTTTAAACATATTAAAAATTTGCGGAAAATAAAAATTTTTCTTAAATAAGAAATTTTCATTCAAACTGCCAAATAATTAAAATGCTTGAACAAATATTTGAAATTGTAAACAACTTGAAATAAGTACTTGTTTAAAACATCATAAAGTAATTTGTTAAAATCAGATTATGTGTTCATCATGCATAAAAATTTTCTTGAAAGTTAAGCGGTCTTCGGGTTAGTCCTCCGCCCAGTCCAAGCCATCTCACTGGTCTCCGTCTCCTGTCTCCTCAATCTCTTCCTCACCTGCATCGATCAAGTCTAGTGAGTCTAAAGTCTCAGCATGCACAAACTAAGAATAACAAATAATACGTAGTAAAATCCACATGCATTAAAAGTAACATATACATAACTTAACTTTGAAAATACTTCCATAGCAAAGACGTGCCATCATTTAATAAACATTTTCATAAACGTATGTGTATCATACATACTTAAACATACATCATCATTTTTGTGTAGAGATATGTTTCAAAGAAAAAGACCCATAACATAGTGCGCATAATCAGATTAAACCATAGTACTGGGTTGTCAAGAATGTCCACTACCACATACATAAGATCCCCAGTCATATTTTATCAGGTGGATTGGTCCCTGGTCATATTTTACCACTTTCCAATCCTGATCAAAACCCGGTCAAACTTTATCGTTGTGGAGAGGTCCCCGAACAAAATCTCCGGCTTCCAAACCCGTTCATATTTGGTCACAAAACAATTAACATACCTCAAAAACATAAAATATTTTCTTTTGCACGTCGAACATACTTACATAGCGTTGAGGTATTTGCTGGATCTCGCTTTGCTGCACATGATAACACATATTTCAAGCAACTCAAGTTTCATAACTTAAATCATACGAATCAACTCACCACCAAAGTAAATAAACAACTTTTGAATTTCTAGACCACTTGGGACTTGACCATGTAAAACATCATACATAACCATGACATCGAACCCGAACCAAATCTTGAGGTGAATTATGAATATTTCCCAAGCAATGGAAAAACACAAACCCCGTTTAAATCGTGACTCAAAGATTCCCATTCAAGACTCGTAAAAACTAGTCTAACCCTTATCAAGCTTGGACATAACAACGTATTAATACCCAAATGAAGCAATAGCACCTAAACATGAAGCTCGAAGGCCCCTGAACCAGCACCTAGGTTCGGAGGAGTAGCGCTGCAGCACCTAGGCACGGCGCTGCACAATGCGAAGCTGAAAAGCCGCAACGCTTCTAGTTCAGCGCTGCGGCGCAACCCTGCGTGAATCAACCTCAAAATGCATCTTCTACCCATTCCATTCCCTATGCATTCTAATGCAACCAGACCCATCCAGACTTGAAACGAAACACCGAAAGATGACTGATCCCAACACATGGAAAAACCTACGCGGCAATGAGCACTCGAAGATTTTAAATAACCAGATGTTTCAGTTTGTATCAGAGAATGGGTCTTTATAGGGTTGTGCCACCGCCAGCTTTTGCTGTAACTTACCTTACTTTTAAACTATTTTAAAATATGCGGAAAAATAAAAATTTTCTTAAATAAATAGTAATCATTCAAATTGCGTTAAAATAAACTATTTGTCTAAAATATTTGAAATAAAACCGATCACATATATAGTTTTCAAAACGAACTAGTTTAAACAACATAAAGAAATCTCGTGAAAGTCAGAGTATTTGAATCAACATGAATAAATTCTTAAAACTTGGGCGGTCCTCGGGTTAAGCCTCCTGCACAGACAAAGGCGGCTCATTGGTCCCCACCCCTCGTCTCCTCATATTCGTCCTCATCTGCATCGATCAAGTCTAGTGAGTCTAAAGACTCAACATGTATAAAATGGAGATAACAAGTAATACGTTGTAAAACCATATGCATCTTGAAAGTAGAACGTCCATACATAAACTTGAACGTAATAACATAAACGTAGACGTGCCATCATCATAAAACATTTCGTAAACATGCTTGCATCATACATAATTGAACATGCATAAACTTCATCATTTTGCGTAGAAATATGTTTCAAAGGAAGTGACCCATACATAAATATGCATGATCAGACTAAACCACAGTACTGGTCTGACAAGGAAAATACACTACCACATACATGAGATCCCCGGTCATGCTTTACCCAGTGGATTGGTCCATGGTCATTCTTTACCACTTTCCAATCTTGATCTAAACCCGGTCATGCTTTACCGGGGAGGAGAGGTCTTCGGCTACGTTCACCGACTTCCAAACCCGTTCAATTCAACACAAAACATTTTGCATACCTCAAAAACATAAAATAATTTTTTTGCACGTCGAACATACTTACATTGTGTTGAGGGATTCGGTAGATCTCGCTTGGGGCCACTGCTACATACTACATGATTTTAAGCACTTAACTTCCATAACATCGACGTATTAGTCATGCTCACCACCCGAAATGACAATTTACTTATGACGTTATAAATCACTCGGGACTTGACCTCGTTTAATAAACGTACTCTAAACCATGACATCAACCCCCAAAACAAATCCTAAAAATGATGTGTGAAAATTTCCCAAAACATAGAAGACATGGGCATAAAATAGTGATTTAAAAGTCATGGACGAGCGCCTAGGCGCTGCGCTGCGGCACTGCCAAGCGCCTAGGCGCTAGCCTCTAGTGCCGCTACCCCATCCACGCCGCAGTCCTAGTGCTGCAGCGCCACAAGGGCAGCGTCGCGGCACTAGATTTGCGCAGAACGGGCGTTGCGGCGCTCCCTGGTGAGCGTTGTGACACTAACACTGCGCAAACTCGACCCCAAAGAAAAAAATCTGATGCAAACACTATGCCACACCCAAACGACTAGAACCAACACTTCAAGACTCATCTTATGACACTATGGCAATGATTCAACTCACACAAATGCGCATAAACAACGAAACACGATATGCAATGCAACACAACTCATGAATATGAAATTTTGACACCAACGCTTTTCCTACTATGCAACCAAGTGCCTAACGAAACCAAACGAAGCACCAAAAAAGCGCCGCTACCCCAGCCACGCCGCAGTCCTAGTGCTACAGCGCCACAAGGGCAGCATCGCGGCACTAGACTTGCGCAGAACGGGCGTTGCGGCGCTCCCTGGTGAGCATTGTGACACTAACACTGCGCAAACTCGACCCCAAAGAAAAAAATCTGATCCAAACACTATGCCACACCCAAACGACTAGAACCAACACTTCAGGACTCATCTTATGACACTATGGCAATGATTCAACTCACACAAATGCCCCAAAACAACGAAACATGATATGCAATGCAACACAACTCATGAATATGAAATTTTGACACCAAAGCTTTTCCTACTATGCAACCAAGTGCCTAACGAAACCAAACGAAGCACCAAAAATTGAACTCACATCATGCTTAATGTACCTAAATGCAGCGGCGATCAACCAACGGTCCCCAATGAAGCCTGCAACAATAAACTTAACGAACATGTCAAAAACGCATTTTAAATAAAATCGCAGTTTCAGCAATCCCACGAAAAAATTTATAACTCATTCGTTTCTTATCCAAAAATTACGAATTTACTCTCAAAACAAAGTTATAAAAATTACTACGTTTTATATGTTGAAAACTTCTCCAGAAAATCAACAGAATTTTCACGGTAATTGAAATGACAGCAGACACGTTTACGGATCCAAAAATCATTTCAAATGTTTTTGCTCAAACTTTTCACAAAATGCATTGATTTTAACGGATAATAAACATCATGAAACATAATATAACGAGATCGATGCAGAAACAAACGATTATACATGCCTTTGATCTTTAAAAATTATGAATCGACGATACCGAGTCATGGAAGGTGCGAGGGTTGATCCCGGGACGAATGTGGAACGATTTTTTGGGAGCAAAATGGATGATGGATTGCTAGAAAAAAGTAGAGGAAGGGGGCGGCTGCTGCTACACTTAGAATCCTAGGTTTTTCTTTAAAAAAAAGAAATGAAGAAGTGATGAAATGCGTGTGTGTGTAAACGTGAGTGTGTGTGTGTGCGTGAGTTTTAATTTATTAGAGGGAAAAATTGCTTAATTAAAAATTAACGATTGATTAAAATACTAACCCCTTTTAACTTAAAATAAAATCCCCTAATTTAAAATAAAATGCACATGAGACAAATACTTAAAAGTTTAAAATCTTAAAATCACCCAGTAATTAAATTCGGCTCTAAAAATGCTAAGAACTAAATAAATCATTTAAAATATCCAAATCCTAACTTAAAATAAAATACCACATTTTAAAATCACCAAAATCGTCGCTGATCTCTCTTCCTCGTTCCCGCATCGAATAATCGCCTGAAACATGAAACTCAAGAAAACATTTTAACGTTCATTACAAAACATAAATAATTTAAATTAATGCAAATTTATAAATCATGTACCGTTAAAAATCATTTTAAATATTTTAAAAAATAATTTAACAAATAAATAAATGCATGAGTTTTACGTGTACTGATTTTGGGCTCTACAATTCCTCCCACACTTAAATAAATTTTGTCCTTGAAATTAAGTATTACCAAATAGTTTTGGGTAGCGATTCCTCATATTTGTCTCGGCCTCCCAAGTGGCATCCTCCGATGCTTGATTCAGCCATCGGACTTTGACCAACTTGGTCACCTTGTTCCGAAGCATCCGCTCTTGTCTGTCTAGGATTTGTACAGGTCTTTCCTCATACGACAGTTCTGGAGCCAACTGCAATGGCTCAAAGCTCAAGACATGCGAAGGGTTTGCTAGATACTTTCTCAGCATCGAAACGTGGAACACGTTGTGTACCCATGCCAGATTTTGCGGCAGGGCTACGCGATAAGCTGGAGTCCCAACTCTGTCAAGTATTTCGAATGGTCCAATAAATCTCGGACTGAGCTTGCCTCTCTTCCCAAACCTCATAACACCCTTCATAGATTCTATCTTCACGAAAACGTGGTCACCTACGGCAAACTCTAGATCTCTTCTCCTCTTGTCAGCATAACACTTTTGACGACTCTGAACGGTCTTCATTCTGTCACGAATCTTGACCACTGCATTAGTAGTCTGCTGAACAATAGCTGGACCAAGTTATAGTGCCTCGTAGGGAGCCATACCTATAGATGATTGAAAACTGTTGTTGTAGGTAAATTCCAATAGAGGTAGCTTTGATTCCCAATTACCATGGAAATCGATCACGCAAGCTCTCAACAAATCTCCAAAATCTGAATCACTCGGTCAAATTGACTATCTGTCTGAAGCTGAAATCCTGTAATGAATAGCAACTTCATCCCCATGGCTGCATGTAAACTCTTCCAAAAGGATGATGTAAAGCTCGAATCCCTGTCAGACACAATAGAAATTGTGCTCCCGTGCAATCAGACTATATCCCTTATATAGAGCTCTGCATACTGAGTCATGGAAAAAGTCGTCTTCACTAGCAAGAAATGTGCTGACTTAGTAAGTCGGTTCACTATAACCCAAATGGCATTGGATCCTTTGACTGACCTCGGCAAACCAACAACGAAATTCGTGGTGATGTTCTCTCATTTCCACTCGAGGATAGGGAGCTGCTTAAGCATTCTAGCTGGTCTCTAATGCTCTGCTTTCACTTGCTGACAAGTTAGGCATTCAGACAAAAATCGACGGATTTCTCGCTTCATACCTGGCCACCAATACAAAATCTGCAAATCCTTGTACATCTTGGTACCTCTTGGATGAATATAATACGACTGCAACTTTCTTACTCAAGGCATCTGCCACAATATTAGCTTTCCTCGGATGGTAGCTAATCTCGCAATCGTAGTCTTTCACTAACTTAGTAACGATCATGGGCTATCCCGATCTTGGGCTCCCTTGGGGGCCTTGTCCCATCTTGGGTTCCCACTGGGGCCTTTTTCCTCACGGGCTTTCCAATACATCATTACTAATAGGACTCTCCACAACAGGTTGGTGGAGTGATACCTCCCCAAGTCTCGAACCCATAACCTCCTGGCATAAGTACATAGTTCAAAGATACTTGGTACCAATTGAGCTTAGAGCGGAGAGTTAAGAGCTAACCGAGCCGACCATTCTTGAATCATATGAGGGAATTGAGTTAGGTTCTTCCTTCTAATGAGCTAAGATTCTAGGAGTTAGGAGTTAGCAGCTAGGGAGCTAGAGCTAAGATGCTGGTAGCTAGTCCTATCTCTTAAAGGTAGCTATGAGTTAATGAGATACTACCTTAAGGACTTCTTCATGAGGCTTTAAAGGTCTTATTAGGGCTTCCTAAAAAGCTATAAAAGGCTACCTAAGGTCTATCTTTATATTGCTGCTCCTTAGAGGCTCCCTCCCCCCTTGGATATATGGGAGCGAGAGCCAAGGCTCTGCCTCTGTCTATGCCAGTAGGTAATGGGTTCGAGACTTGGGGAGGTATCACTCCACCAACCTGGTGTGATGAATCCTATGAGTAATGATGTATGGGAAAGCCCGTGAGGGAAAAGGCCCCAGTGGGAACCCAAGATGGGACCCAAGATCGGGATATCCCATGGTCGTTACAATAAAATGTGCATTTTTTTGTAACGACCATGGGCTATCCCGATCTTGGGCTCCCTCGGGGGCCTTTTCCCTCACGGGCATATGCGCAAGACGTGCAGCACATAAGAGGAGCCACTTGCCCCTAGCCATGCATGATGTATATATATTTAACCATTTCAATTCCCGAGAATCCAAGGGAAAATAAATCGAAGCCAGGGGAGAAGTTTCAATTCTTGAAACTAGAATTATGATTTTGTGAAATCCGTCCGTCCAATTTTCAATCCGACTTCAGTACTGTGTTTCTATCGACGAGAGCTTAAATTGGACGTAAGTTTTATTATTTTCTGATATGGTTTGATAATATGGTATTGAAGGAATCATGATTTGATTTATATATGGTGTTCTTGAGATATTAGACATTGTATAATCGAAACCGGATCAAAGAACGGATACCGTATGAATTTGTTATCATTTTCAGAATTGATTTGATTGAGATTATATAGATTTGATATCAGATTGAGTCTATATCGATTATGAGTCATTGGGATTGGTATATACTAATTTTGTATTACCAGTATTTCAAGACTGTGATGTTATGCCGTCGAAACAGAATTAGACTGAGTTCTGATTATATCGGGTATTGATTGGGGTATATATTGATATTGTATACCTCAATTATGTTATGCCGGATTGATATTGATGATTTGAAAGATAGATCAGAGCCGAACCCCAACAAAAGAAAGGTATAAATAAATTTTGAACCGGGAGGATACGACTCGAGTTTGATTTGACTTTAGTTTCCCAAAACCACATATTTTACTTTATTGTATTGATATTTGCAATTCATGAGATTGATATACTTAGTCTATTGATTTATAGCAAAGCTTGTGTCGAGTCATGGGCGGATGTGCCTAGTCATTGGCGGAGGTGCCAAGTCTTTGGCGGATGTGCCAAGACACTGGATGTTTGTTTATATCGATGTTGCGTAGGAGCGGACTGACTTCTATTGCGGAGATTCGATATAGTATGCCAATGTCCAGGAACCGGGAACCCTAGATTAGAGATGAGCCGAGTCTGAGATGACGAGTCCAGAATTTATTTACACCTTTATATTTATTCATGTCTTTCAGAATTTGATACATGTTATTGATATCTATTACATGCTTTTATATCTATGTATATGATTGCATGTATACATTGTTTATACTGGAATTATATTCTCACCGAAGTTATCTGGCTGTTGTTGTGTTTGTATGTGTGCATGACAACAGGTGGGACAGGATCAGGGTCACGAAGAGGAGTGAGATTCAAGTTTAGCGTGGAGATCTGGACTTAGGAGCAGATTTAGTTTTCAGCACTTGATGTAGTTGTTGAACAATAGTGGATCTGAATATCTGTTGTACAAGACTTGTACTTTATGTTGATATTTATATCAGACTGATTTAATTATTTTTCTCACTTATGTATTTAAAAAAAAATTAGACCCAGATTAATTAAATGATCCTAATAATGATTAAGAAGACGAATTAGGTTCGGGTCCCCACAGCAGGTGTTATCAGAGCAGTAGGTTCTGTAGACTGATATAGAAGGAATGAGCGGGGTAGATTGAGTTTTCTTTCCTACTTCTACATGCTAGAATGGCATTATGTTGCATGTTTTACTACTTTTAAATGCATGTTTACCTAATTATCTGATTTGATTGGAAACATGTGTTGTTGAGAATGAATCAGAACCGATTCTTGATCAGCAGTAAAATGATCAGAGGAGGAATGAAACAGGTTTGTTGTATTTTGTTACCAATACTTTTGATAATCAGATATGCCTCATCGAAGAATACCAGGACAGGGTAGTACCTCAACTAATCCGATGGATGTCACAGCAACACCGATGGAAACGTTACTGAAGAGATTTTAGTCGTTTAAATCGCCGACTTTGAAGGGTACAGAGAATTCTGTTGAGTGTGAAAGTTGGCTAGATGATATTGAGATGCTGTTTGATTCACTGAATTATACAGATCAGCGCCGAGTCAGACTGATTGGGCACCAGTTGCATGATGTTGCGAAGAATTGGTGGCTCACGACGAAGAGGGCTTTCGAGCACCGAGGTACAGTGATTAATTGGAAAATCTTTAAGACTGAATTTTATCAAAGATTTTCCCAGTGTCGTACAGAAAAGACAAAGGGGCAGAGTTTGCGAATTTGAGACAGGGTCAGTTGAATATTGAAGAATATGTGGCCAAGTTCTCTACCTTGCTACGATTTTCTCCACATGTCGCTGAGAACAACGAAGCTGTTGCTGATCAGTTCATCAATGGGCTGAATCCCGAGATCTTTACATTGGTGAACACCGGGCGACCAAATAACATTGTTGATACCTTGAACCGAGCAAATGGAATAGAAGCGGGTCTGATGAGACAGAAAGGAGCGCCGTATGTTCCTCCAGCACCGAGACCACAGCAACCAACTCCATTCCAACAACCCCCTCCCAGATTTGAGAGTGGCAGTAGCAGTGGTGCAAAGAATGATTTCTTGAAAGCTCGAGGAAAAAAATTCAAGAAGTCAGGGAGCAATTCATCCAGCTCTGGTGGTTCTCGATAGAGCCAGTGTAGTACAGGGGTCTTTTGCATGACTTGTGGAGGAAGACATCCCACAGAACAATGCCAAGGAGTACTTGGTAGCTGCCGTATTTGTAGACAGCAGGGAAATTAGGCTAGAGTTTGTCCATAGAGAGGTTCCCAGGGATACCAGGGAGCAGAATCATCTGGATTAGTGGCTCAAACAGATAGACGATCATCTGCTGTTCACTCATTTCAGCCACCACCGACGACTCCTCAGTCACAGCAGAGGCCAGGAGGAAGCAAGACTGTGAGCCAGACTCTTAGACAGCAGGCCAGAGTATTTGCTTTAACTGAAGAACAGGTTCAGGAAGCACCAGATGATGTTGTGGCAGATAACTGTTCTTTATGTGGTTATCCTGCTTACATATTCATTGATACGGGTGCGTCGCATACATTTATTTCTGAGCGATTTGCATTGAGTCATGCATTGCCTGTTGAGTTTTTATCAGCTGTAGTATCTGTCTCATCACCTTTGGGGAGAGGTCTTGTATCAGTGACATCAGTGAAACATTGTATGCTACAGTATGACGGGCATGAGATTGAGTTAGATTGTATCGTACTTGGGTTGTCTGATTTTGACTGTATTATAGGTATTGATATGCTGACCAAGTACAGAGTTATCGTTGATTGTTTCCATAAGATTGTGAGATTCAGACCTGAGATGGCTGATGAATGGAAATTTTACGGTAAGGATTCTAGATCTAGAATTCCTTTGATATCTGTTATGTCTATAACTCGATTATTACTGAAAGGAGCGGAGGGATTCCTTGTGTATTTAGTTGATGTACTGAAATCAAGCCCATCATTGGCTGATGCTAGTGGTATGTGAGTTTGCTGATGTCTTCCCAGATGAGATTCCGGGTTTGCCTCTGATTCGAGAGATAGACTTCAGCATTGAATTGGTACCGGGTACAGTTCCGATTTCTAGAGCTCCGCACAGAATGGCACCGATTGAGTTGAAAAAAATTAAAAGATCAGTTAGAAGATTTACTGGCCAAGGGTTACATCAGACCAAGTGTCTCTCCTTGGGGTGCTCCCGTATTGTTTGTGAGGAAGAAAGACGGTTCAATGAGACTCTGCATTGATTACCGACAACTGAACAAGGCTACGGTAAAGAACAAATACCCTTTGCTTCGTATCGTTGATTTATTTGATCAGTTGCAAGGTTTTTCTGTTTATTCCAAGATCAATATGAGATCTGGATAATATCAGCTGAGAGTCAGATATTCTGATATCTCAAAGACAGCTTTCAGAACCAGGTATGGCCATTATGAGTTTATTGTCATGCCGTTTTGTTTAACAAATGCTCCAGCTGTATTTATGGGTTTGATTAACCGTGTATTTCAGAAGTATCTTGATGATTTTATTATTATATTTATTGATGATATTCTGATTTACTCGAAAAATATGATTGATCATGCTGAGCATCTGAGAACTATGTTGAGAATTCTGGGAAAAGAGAGATTGTATGCAAAGCTGTTGAAATGTGAGTTTTGGTTGAGACAGGTTGTATTTCTAAGGCATATTATAACTGGAAACAGTATTTCTGTTGATCCTAGCAAGGTTGAGGTAGTGATCAGTTGTCCTAGACCAACATCTGTGCCAGAGATACGCAGTTTTATAGGTTTAGCAGGATATTACCGCCGATTTATTAAAGATTTCTCCAGTATTGCTAAACATATTACTCAGCTGACTCAGAAGAATGCACCATTTATTTGGTCAGAAGACTGTGAGTCCAGTTTTCTTGAATTGAATAAGAGATTGACCAGTGCTCCGGTGTTTACTATCCCGTCAGGTACTGATGATTTTGTCGTTTATTGTGATGCTTCTCACAGAAGATTGGGTTGTGTTTTGATGCAGCGAGGACATGTTATTGCCTAAGCGTCAAGACAATTGAAGCCACATGAATCTCGCTACCCAATTCATGATCTTTAATTTGCAGCCATGGTATTTGCAATGAAGATATGGCGACACTATCTATAAGGGGAGAATTTTGAGATTTATTCTGATCACAAGAGTCTGAAATATCTGTTTTCACAATCAGAGTTGAATATGAGGCAGCGAAGATGGCTTGATTTGCTTAAAGATTTTGATTGTGAGATCAAGTACTATTCGGGAAAATCCAATGCAGCAGCTGATACACTGAGTCGAAAGGTATGTTCTTTATCCTTATCGACGATTGGTGTTTCAAATTTTATTGAAGATTGCTGTTTGTCTGGATTAGTATTTGAGACAGATTGTAAACCTCTGAGATTATATGCTGTTCAAGTCGAACCAGAGCTGATTTTGAGAATTAAAGCGGCTCAGAAAGTTGATCAGAATGTTCAGAACTCGATAGCAATGGTCAGAGCAGGGCATCGATCTGAATATCAGGTTCGTGACAGTGTGTTATATGTGAATAATCGTCTTGTTGTGCCAGATGTTTCAGATTTGAAACGACAGATATTGTCAGAAGCGCATAGCAGTCGATTCAGTATTCATCCTGGTGGCGTTAAGATGTACAATGATTTGAAAAGACAGTTTTGGTGGAAATAGATGAAAGAAGATATTGCAGAGTTTGTATCAAAATGTCTGAATTGCCAACAGGTAAAAGCAGAAAGAAAGAAACCAGGAGGTCTATTACAGAGCTTGTCTATTCCTGAATGGAAATGGGACCACATTTCTATGGATTTTGTGACGAAGCTACCACATTCCTCCCGAGGTTGTGATGCGATTTGGGTTGTGATTGACAGATTGACCAAATCAGCATGTTTTATTCCGTACAAGATGACGTACAGACATGACCAGATGG
Source organism: Primulina tabacum (assembly GCF_025594145.1). NCBI lineage: Eukaryota > Viridiplantae > Streptophyta > Magnoliopsida > Lamiales > Gesneriaceae > Primulina > Primulina tabacum. The sequence continues at coordinate 31,117,940 of NC_134551.1, forward strand.
CAGAGATCTATGTCAGAGAAGTGGTCAGATTGCATGGAATGCCGAAGTCGATTGTTTTAGACCGTGATCCTCAGTTTACTTCGCACTTTTGGCACCGTCTGCAATAAGCTCTAGGTACGAAGTTACATCTGAGTACCGCATATCATCCACAGACTGTCGGACAGTCAGAGCGGATTATCCAGACAATGGAAGATATGCTTAGAGCTGTAGTGCTAGATTTTGGCACTAGTTGGCAAGATTCTTTGCCACTTTGTGAGTTTTCGTAAAACAACAGCTATCAGACGAGTATAGAAATGGCTCCATTTGAAGCGTTGTATGGTAAGAAGTGCAGATCCCTCTTTATTGGGATGATATCTCTGAGGTACCTGAGATTGGGCCTGATATGATTAGAGATATGACAGAAAAAGTGAAGCTGATTCGTCAGAGAATGAGAACAGCACAAGACAGACATGCCAAATATGCCAATTTTCGTCGTCGACGGTTGGTATTTGAGGCAGGAGACCGAGTATTTCTGAAGATTTCTCCTTTCAGAGGTGTTGTCATATTTGGCAAGAAAGGGAAATTGTCTCCACGATACATTGGTCCTTATGAGATTCTCGAAAATATAGTAGATCGCGCATATCGACTCGCTTTACCGCCTTCTTTATCTGGAATACATGATGTCTTTCATGTATCTTTATTGCGGTAGTATTTTCCTGATGCATCTCATATTATTCAGCCAGACGAGGCCGAACTTGACGAGACACTGAATTACTTCGAAAAGCCAATTCAGATTCTCGATCGTAAAGAAAAGCAGCTCAGAACGAAAACTATTTCGCTTGTGAAAGTTCAGTGGAGTCGTCATGGCATTGAAGAAGCTACGTGGGAGACTGAATCAGATATGAGACAGAAATTCCAGAGTTATTTCATTGATGTGAGTCTTCTTATTTAGCTTCTATTCTCTATTTCTTATTATATCTGATTCGTTATCTGATTTGATTGCCTGTGATTTCGGGGACGAAATCAGATCTTAGGGGGGGAGAAATGTAATGTCTGAGAATTTTTTTATTGTAATATGAAATGATTTGTTTATAATTGATGTGATTTTAGACTGAAAGGAACGGACCGGGGAAGACAGAAAGAGGACTCGAATTATGTGCGAGGAATGAGCCTCGCGCGTATGCACGACCAAGCCGGGCCCATATGCGCGGAGTAGGCAGAGAACCTCGCGCATATGCGCGACTAGGACCCGCGCATATGCGCGAGTATGGCAGAGAACCTCGCGCATATGCGCCGGGAGAGGGCACGCATATGCGCGAGCTGCCGAGAAGACACGCGCCGAGACAGAATGTCTCGCGCATATGCGCGGAAGAAGGTCACACATATGCGCAAGACGTGCAGCACATAGGAGGAGCCAATTGCCCCTAGCCATGCATGATATATATATATTAAACCATTTCAATTCGTGAGAATCCAAGGGAAAAGAAATCGAAGCAGGGGAGAAGCTTCAATTCTTGATACTAGAGTTGTGATTTTGTGAAATACGTCTGTCCGATTTTCAATCCGACTTCAGTACCGTGTTTCTATCGACGAGAGCTTCAACAGGACATAAGTTTTATTATGTTCTATATGGTTTGAAAAGTATTGAAGGAATCATGATTTGATTTAGATCTGGTGTTCTTAAGATATTAGACATTGTATAATCGAAACCGGATCGAAGAACGAATACCGTATTAATTTTTTATCATTTTCAGAAATGAGTTGATTGAGATTATATATATTTGATATCAGATTGAGTCTATATCGATTACGAGTTATTGGGATTGGTATATACTGATTTTGTATTACCAGTATTTCAAGATTGTGATGTTATCTGGTGTTCTTGAGATATTAGATATTGTATAATCGAAACCGGGGTATATGTTGATATTGTATTCTTCAATTATGTTATGCCAGATTGATATTGAAGATTTGAAAGATAGATCAGAGCCGAAACCCAACAAAAGAAAGATATAAATCAATGTTGAACCGGGAGGATATGACTCGAGTTTGATTTGACTTGAGTTTCCCAAAACCACATACTTTACTTTATTGCATTGATATTTGCAATTCATGAGATTGATATGCTTAGTCTATTGATTTATAGCAAAGCATGTGTCGAGTCATGGGCGGATGTGCCTAGTCATTGGCGTAGGTGTCAGGTCTTTGGCGGATGTGCCAAGACACTAGATGTTTGGTTTATATCGATGTTGCGTAGGAGCGGACTGACTTCTATTGCAGAGATTCGATATAGTATGTCAATATCCAGGAACCGGGATCCTTAGATTAGAGATGAGTCGAGTCTGAGATGACGAGTCCAGAATTTATTTACAGCTTTATATCGATTCATGTTTTTCAGATTTTGATACTTGTTATTGATATCAGTTTCATGCTTTTATATCTGTGTATATGATTGCATTTATACATTGTTTATACTAGGATTATATTCTCACCGGAGTTATCCGGCTGTTGTTGTGTTTGTATGTGTGCATAACAACAGGTGGGACAGGATCGAGGTCACGAAGAGGATGAAAGATTCAAGTTTAGCGTGGAGATCCGGACTTAGGAGCAAATTTAGTTTTCAGCACTTAATGTAGTTGTTGAACAATAGTGGATCTGAATATCTGTTGTACAAGATGTAACGCCCCGAAAATTTAAAGGTTCACGCGAACCACATGCATATGATTTATTAAATTCTCTTGTATTTTAATTAATTGTTTTAATTGCATTAAATTAATTATGTTGTGAATATTTGTATGTTTAAAATATATTTTTCTACATGATTGCATTAAAATGTAATTTTTAAAGGTTATTCGAGTTGCGATCGAGGAACGGAGACCGAGGGTTGAAAAACTGAAAATGTTTTTATTAAATAATTATTTTTAATTATTTAAAATATGGTTGATGGTTTTTCATATTTTTGAAAATAAGGGATTTTGAGGTGATTTTATACGTCGGGACGTAAATTTTATCGGTGTTGGTTTTCAACTAAAACTCGAACTTTTTGGTAACCCGGCTATTAAATTTACAAATTTATTTAAACAAAAACTTTGATAATATTTTATTAAATTCTAATTAAAACTAATGGGCCTTAATTGTTGACTTATTAGGCCTAAGCCTTATTTAGTGAATTAATTAGTATTTAAAATGTATTTCTCCCAAACCCTTCACACAACCTCACGGCCACACAATTTTAAATTCTGAAAACTCTCTCCACCTTGACACACCACACACACGACACTTGACACAAAATTTTGAAGAGCAATTCGAAGGTTCTTCGTCGTCAACGATTTTTCGTGCGTTTAAAACGCAAAGGCACGCCATATTCTTCTTTTACTCATCATCACACCATATTATGTAATTGTTTATGATTTTGCATGAAAACATGTCACACAAGTTCTATTTTCGTAACTATGTGTATACATGCTTTAAACTTGTGTTTTTAATTCCAAAAATCATCTTTTTATGTGTGTAAAAGGGCTGCCATGATATAGGTTAGGTTCAAGCATTGTTTTCATGAATTTAGAGTCCTAGAACCAGCCACAAATCCTGCACGAAACAGAACACGCCAAGCTGGAACCAAATCTGTCATGGGATGATCTTATGGTTCGGTTTTCACGAGTTGGGTGCTTAGCTTGGGTTTGGTTGGGACCAGGACCGAGCTAAGACCAAGGGGGAGTCAAGGGTAGGGTATTAATCATGCTATGGTTCAAGCTAAGTGGGCTGGGAAGAGTCCTTGTTGGGAAGGACTCCACCCAAGAGTTAGAAAGGGGAGTAGCGCAGGTGTTCGTTGGTTCAGGGAAGAAATAGGCTCGGCCAGGGGGCTTGGGGCTGGGCTGGGCTAGGTCCTTAGGGTCCTAAGAGGGTGCACAGAGGTCTGGGCTTGGTCAGTAGGGTCCCTAGGTGGGTTGACTAGGTTTTGGCTCAAGGTGGCTCAGGCGTGGCTCGAGTAAATTAGGAGATGGCTCGGGTTGATCGGTTAAGGGTCAATTTCAAAAATTAAACAACTAAAATTGAATCCATTGGTCCACGGGGGTGGCTCACGACTTCGAAGGGTAGGATAAATCATAAAAATGCTATGTTAAAAATTTGGGATCAAATTAACGAGTTTTGGATTTAACCGGGATTTAATCGCCGCACGAAACGCTAATTAACGAGTTAACTGAAACGCCTAGTTTTACGCCTTATAAAATTATGAAAAATTAGGGTTAAGCTTAAATAATTATTATAAGTGTAAGTTTTTAATTTGGGATTTTATAATAAGTTTTGGTTTAATTCGTGTTTAAAACGCATTAATACATCACATTTAAAGATTAATTTAAAAGTCATCGAATTAAGCTAAATAAAAATATGAGAAAATTCATGTAAGCTTAAATAATTATTTGAGACATGTTAGAGTCAATGAAATTAAGAAAATGTCAAAAACGGGAAATTTTACGTCCAGGGTTAAAACGGTCTTTTTACACCTAAAAATTAGTAAACGTCATGGCAGTGTCCTAAATGCTATTTTATATGCTAATATGATTATTTTCAATGATTATGGATGTTTATACGTTAATATGTCAATTCTAAATGTTTATGGATTTTTAAGAGGATATGTTCATTGATTTATGATAATATGCGAAAATGTTTATTTTAAATGTTTATGATTTAAATGTTTATTTTAAACATTTATGATGTAAAAATGTTTATTTTAAAAATGTTCATGGATGTTTATGATTTTTAATATGTTAAGTGATGATTTTTAAATGTCTATGATTTTTATGATTTAAATATGGACATTTAAAAGACATGTTGCATGCTTGGTTTCAAAATAAAAATGATATTATATGCATGTTTTTATTAAGTGATGATAACATGTTGAAGGACGTGAAGGGATTGTGACTACTACAATATGTTGGAAATATCGTGAGGGTTATGGTCCCAGTGGGAGCCCGACGATCGTGTTTTCGTTGATACGAATACGAATATGATGAATATGATTGGAGATGTCGTGAGGGGAGAAGGCCCCAGAGGGAGCCCATTTATGGGAAAAGGCCCCAGAGGGAGCCCCGACGATCGTATTTCCAATGCCATAGGTATGTTAATACGTAGGCCAGGGCCCAGTTACCGGTGAGAGTGTTGCTGGTGTCCCCCGCCGCCCAGTACTGTGGTTACATGTAGATGGATCCATCGCCCAATACGTTTAAGAATACGAGTCATAATCACGATCTGAATTCAACAAACCGAACATGAACATGAATATGAATATGAATAGAATATGGACACGAATATGGATATGAATATGAATATGTTTATGGGATATGTGTATGTTTATATGAAAACGTTTTTATGAAAATGTTTTTATGCATCATGAAAATGTTTACGTAAATGTTTAAGTTTATGCATCTTCATGAAAACGATATTTTAAGTACAAGTATTTTTCACTGTTATATGCTAACTGTATTACGTATTACTCGTTATCAAGAATATGACGTGTTAAGTCTTTAGACTCACTAGGTGTGTATGATGCAGGTGATTATGATAATATGTTAATGAAGGTCTTGATGGTTGATTTGACTGGACTGGAGGTGCAAATAACCCGAGGAGCGTTTTCCGCACTAGTTATTATTTATGATTTTAAGTAATGTTAAAGATATTTTACGTCTTTTATTTATGTTATGAGAGATTTTTGAGAGGTTATAGTATGGGCTATACCTTTCGAATAATGTTTTTAGGTTGGTAAAATATTTGACGATTTTATGTTGGTAAAATATTTTCCTTTGGATTTTTAAATGGCAGTTGGATGTTTATTTTTAAATTGATGTCAAAAATATTTTATGGTTCGGCCGATGCTAAGTGAGGTTTTAAAAAAAAAATTTCTAGTACTTTTTAAGAAAACGAATAAACAGACGTTTCAGTTGGTATCAGAGCAATGGTTCTGTAAAGGGTTGTGTCACCATCAGCGCGGGAAAGATCAGTCGTCAAGCCTTAATCTGTAAGTTTTACATGCTTTATATGATTTATATGTTGTTACCTGCAAGACTACATGAAGTATATGTTCACGTCACATGTTTAATAGCATTATGAGGATATATGTTTTATATGCATTAGAATTTTTATACGTGATACGATATGAAATAAGAAATTATTTGATTTCAACGCATGTTGGTTTTGTGGTTGGACTATGTTGATTTTTGGGTATTAGTATTGACGTTTTACTTTTTGGGCTATAGGTTAATCGTGAATATTATGAATGCTTTATGGGACACGTAGATTTTCTAAGAAAAAATTTATCATTCATGGTTACTAGTTGAATTAATTTTTGGGAATTAGACATAAGTAATAATGATTCGAAGGCTGCGATTATCTTTGGGAATAAAAAATGTATAAATTGGGATTTTAAGTTTGACAAAAGGTAAGATTGGTTATAGAAATTGATTTTTGGGTAAATAAGTTTAAATTTATCGAAATTATGTCATGGGAAAACCGTAAAAGGAAATTAAGAATGCCAAGAACTTATGGGTTAATCGTAAGATTTTCGAAATTAAGGACCAATTAGGATAATTTTTGAGGAAATTAAGGAATAATTTTGCAATTATTAAGAAATTTTGGGACTAGTTTAGCAATAAGCGATAATTAAATGGTTTAAATGAAAGAAATTTTGAGGATTTAGACTTTTAAGAATATTTGGAACCTTGAGATATCTTGGGTTATGATGTTATAAAGAATTTTAATCAAGGATTTTTAAGGATGAATCAATATTTTGCTTGAAAATCTAAGCGTCAGCGGATTCATTTGGGATTTTAAAATTGCAAGATGATAAGTTGACGAACATTTTGGGTATAAATTAAGGAAAGTAATATACGATAAATTTGGTTATCCATCTTTTAATATTGGGAATTGTAAGAAAAGTTGTGATTCGAGGTTATATTAGTAACAACATAAGTCATTATAGCTCTTTTTAAGTTGCAAATCGAAAATAAGGATTTAGAAGGTAAAATTAATTGGGATTTAGTAGACGTAAGGACATTCTAGAACCTAAGTTTGATCAGAGTAGCACAGCGGAAGAGTGGATTTTTGGGATACTAGAACTAAGTCTAAACTTTGGGTTGTTAAGGATAAGCTAATTTTGAGGACGAAATTCAATTTAAGGGGGCAAGATTGTAACGCCCCGAAAATTTAAAGGTCCACGCGAACCACATGCATATGATTTATTAAATTCTCTTGTATTTTAATTAATTATTTTAATTGCATTAAATTAATTACGTTGTGCATATTTGTATGTTTAAAATATATTTTTCTACATGATTGCATTAAAATGTAATTTTTAAAGGTTATTCGAGTTGCGATCGAGGAACGGAGACCGAAGGTTGAAAAATTGAAAATGTTTTTATTAATAATTATTTTTAATTATTTAAAATATGGTTGATGGTTTTTCATATTTTTGAAAATAAGAGGTTTTGAGGTGATTTTATACGTCGGGACGTAAATTTTATCGGTGTTGGTTTTCAACTAAAATTCGAACTTTTTGGTAACCCGGCTATTAAATTTACAAATTTATTTAAACAAAAATTTTGATAATATTTTATTAAATTCTAATTAAAACTAATGGGCCTTAATTGTTGACTTATTAGGCCTAAGCCTTATTTAGTGAATTAATTAGTATTTAAAATGTATTTATCCAAAACCCTTCACACAACCTCAGGGCCACACAATTTTAAATTCTGAAAACTCTCTCCACCTTGACACACCACACACACGACACTTCACACAAAATTTTGAAGAGCAATTCGAAGGGTTCAAGGGACTTCAAGGTGGCTCGGGCGTGGCTCGAGTAAATTAGGAGATGGCTCGGGTTGATCGGTTAAGGGTTAATTTCGAAAATTAAACAACTAAAGTTGAATCCATTGGTCCACGGGGGTGGATCACGACTTCGAAGGGTAGGATAAATCATAAAAATACTATGTTAAAAATTTGGGATCAAATTAACGAGTTTTGGATTTAACCGTGATTTAATCGCCGCACGAAACACTAATTAACGAATTAACTGAAACGCCTAGTTTTATGCCTTATAAAATTATGAAAAATTTGGATTAAGCTTAAATAATTATTATAAGTCTAAGTTTTTAATTTGGGAATTTTATAATAAGTTTTGGTTTAATTCGTGTTTAAAACGCATTAATACGTCACATTTAAAGATTAATTTAAAAGTCATTGAATTAAGCTAAATAAAAATATGAGAAAATTCAAGTAAGCTTAAATAATTATTTGGGACATGTTAGAGTCAATGAAATTAAGAAAATGTGAAAAACGGGAAATTTTACGTCCAGGGGTAAAACGGTCTTTTTATACCTAAAAATTAGTAAATGTCATGGCAGTGTCCTAAATGCTATTTTATATGCTAATATGATTATTTTCAATGATTATGGATGTTTATATGTTAATATGTCAATTCTAAATGTTTATGGATTTTTAAGAGGATATGTTTATTGATTTATGATAATATGGGAAAACGTTTATTTTAAATGTTTATTTTAAACATTTATGATGTAAAAATGTTTATTTTAAAAATTTTAATGGATGTTTATGATTTTTAATATGTTAAGTGATGATTTTTAAATGTCTATGATTTTTATGATTTAAATATGGACATTTAAAAGACATGTTGCATGCTTGGTTTCAAAATAAAAATGATATTATATGCATGTTTTTATTAAGTGATGATAACATGTTGAAGGACATGAAGGGATTGTGACTACTACAATATGTTGGAAATATCGTGAGTGTGATGGTCCCAGTGGGAGCCCGACGATCGTGTTTTCGTTGATACGAATACGAATATGATGAATATGATTGGAGATGTCGTGAGGGGAGAAGGCCCCAGAGGGAGCTCATTTATGGGAAAAGGCCCCAGAGGGAGCCCCGACGATCGTATTTCCAATGCCATGGTATGTTAATACGTAGGCCAGGGCCCAGTTAACCGGGGAGAGTGTTGCTGGTGTCCCCCGCCGCCCAGTACTGTGGTTACATGTAGATGGATCCATCGCCCAATACGTTTAAGAATACGAGTCATAATCACGATCTGAATTCAACAAACTCGAACATGAACATGAATATGAATATGAATAAGAATATGGACACGAATATGGATATGAATATGAATATGTTTATGGGATATGTGTATGTTTATATGAAAACGTTTTTTTGAAAATGTTTTTATGCATCATGAAAATGTTTACGAAAATGTTTAAGTTTATGCATCTTCATGAAAACGATATTTTAAGTACAAGTATTTTTTACTGTTATATGTTAACTGTATTACGTATTACTCGTTATCAAGAATATGACGTGTTGAGTCTTTAGACTCACTAGGTGTGTATGATGCAATTGATTATGATAATATGTTAATGGAGGTCTTCATGGTTGATTTGACTGGACTCGAGGTGCACATAACCCGAGGAGCGTTTTCCGCACTAGTTATTATTTATGATTTTAAGTAATGTTAAAGATATTTTTACGTCTTTTATTTATGTTATGAGAGATTTTTGAGAGGTTATAGTATGGGCTATACTTTTCGAATAATGTTTTTAGGTTGGTATAATATTTGACGATTTTATGCTTTAAAATATTTTCCTTTGGATTTTTAAATGGCAGTTGGATGTTTATTTTTAAAATGATGTCAAAAATATTTTATGGTTCGGCCGATGCTAAGTGAGGTTTTAAAAAAAAAAATTTCTAGTACTTTTTAAGAAAACGAATAAGCAGACGTTTCACAAGACTTGTACTTTATGTTGATATTTATATCAGAATGATTTTATTATGTTCCGCACTTATGTATTTTTTAAAAAAAAATTAGACCCAGATTAATTAAATGATCCTAATAATGATTAAGAAGACGAATTAGGTTCGGGTCCCCACATAGGTGGTAATAAGAAATGGATTTCTTAGATTACATTAACGATGGAACTATGATATGACACTTAGTATCGATTCTTTGACAACTCTCGATATACCAATAGTTGTCGAATTGGTGGGGATATATGAGATGAAGAGACCGTACTTTACGATAACCATAATGGAATGGTTCTTGCAGGGACTATCATTTGATACCTAGGGAATCATGTAAGTGATGCTGCTAGGCGTTTAACATGATTGGTTGGGTACTATAATACTTGAGTTCTTACGTTCTTATTATCAAGGAGTTGATATAAGGAATGGAGCAATTGGGGTATGCTCATATAAGGACATGTTTAGTCCTGAATCACATTGACACGTGAAACCATTGCTAGTTATATCAATGAACTATTGAGGGCCACACAAGTAATAGCTTTCTAGATCCCGTTGAGAAGGAAATTAGTTCAATATGTTGAACGACTTATAAAAGAGTTTATAAGCAATAGGAAAATTAGAAGTATGACTTCTAGAATAGGAATGTAACTTTTAATTTGTGAAAGTGTTCCTAAATTAAAAATTTGTCAAATAAATAATGTATTTGAAAATTGTGATTTTCATAAACGTTGTTATGGACTTAATTAAATTAATTCAAGTGTTGAATTAATTAAACACTACTGGACCTAGTAGAGTCCAAATAATTATATTAATTCAAGTTTTAAATTAATTAAATAACATTGGGTCTTTTAGAGCCCAATTGGAAATAATTTTTCAATTATTGAGTTCGAGTAAATTTAAGTAAAGATTTAATTGATCTCAAATGTGTTTGAGATATTTAAATAATATTTCATGGGCTTTGTACATATTACAAGTCCAAATTTCATGAAATATAGGTGAAGAGTTGGGAGACAACTTTTCAATAAACAAGGTATGTATTGTACATGCACTTGAACATTTTCAAGCACCAAGAAAATTTTTCCTTCTCTCCTCCCTTCACATTGGCCGAAATATTCACCCCATTTTCTTAAAAAATTTTCTTCATTTGATGAATTGTCAGCAAACTTCTCCATGAAAATGTCTTGAATTTCCTAGTGTAAGTGTAAGGTGGTTCTAACTTGTTGGTAGTGAGCTTGATTTTGAGCTAGGAGTGCTCTAGGGAAGCTTGTAGATTGTCTACCGAATGAAGATTTAAGTTTTTTAACAACTTAGTTGAAGCCATCATCAATATTTGTTATTGATAGATAAAAAAATCTAAACACACTATGTATGATAATGTGTTGTTTGTTATTTTCTACACACTAGTGAGGGTTGCTTGGTTTTTGCTATTGAAAACTATTTTAAAAATTCCATTGCGCATTGGGGCACCCGTAACCGATCCTCTTTCAATAATTTCATCATTCATGATCAATATATGTTTAAAGAGAATAAATTTTTCATTCCATATTCATTGCATGAGCCATATGATATCGAGGAATATTGTAGTTTGATAATTGACATAATGTATGATTTAATGTGTTGATTTCATATAAAACAACATGTTGAGTGCGATTATGATACATTTATTGCATATGGAAAAATGACATGTCGACTATATTCTTTTGTCGTGCATCAATTATATCTTATTCCTTGTGAGCTATGGTACATTTGTATGAATTTTGTTAAGCTGCTAACTAGGTCTAAGAAGAGGAGGAACTTAATTTTTGTGATACTTAATGGTATTTTATCATTGGTCTAATTTTTATTTCGTGTATGTTGATGTTGATGAGTTGATAGTGAAAGCAACCATGGAGTTAGGATTTAAAACGTTGATGGCGCGTGTGGGCGATGGCATCTACAATCTAGTATTGAAAGGTAAGCATGTTGATAATGTAATTATTTTTATTACTATCTTGCTTCGTTTTTGCGTAGGTAACCAAGATTTGAGGACAAATCTTTTTGAAGAAGGGGATTATGATATAAATATGGCCGGGCATGACGTGCTAAATCTTGCGATTCGAAGCTTCAAAGAATTTCGCATGTATATCAATGAAGTTGGAAGATATTTCAATGTTATTCAAGTGCTAAATTATGAAGAGGAAGCAAAATCAAGACTAGGGACCTGAGAACCCAGCGCTGGGGCGGTACTAGGGCGGATAAATATTACCGCCCAGCGCCAAAGACATTATCCAGAAGGTGAAGCCCAAAGAGCCTCGTGCTAGAGCGGCCAAATATTACTGCCCTAGTGCGCCTAGTCCAGAAGCCTTGGCGCTTGGGCGGCCAAACATTAGCGCCCCAGCGTGCCTCCTACGTGAAGGAATCCTAGTTTCCTGGTTTAGAGTCCTAATTGTTTAGGTAACTAGATTTTGCAATCTTTTATTATTTGTAAACATATTGGACGAAATTTTACACATTTTTGAATTATACATTGAGTTTTTATAATATTTTGTGAGTTTTCTCTCAATTTCAAAGCTTGGCTTTGTATACACCTTTGTGTGTTTCTCAAATCAAACTTATCAAAGTTTAATACTTTGTGGCGTTTTTCGATTGTTCTTCAATCAGATTGTCAAAGACGAGTTCTTTGAAGGTTCGCTTGAATTTCAATTATTTATCTTCGTTAATATTTATTGCTAAATTCTTCGTAATTTGGAGGTGAATATTACAGCCTTACTTGTTTGAAAAAGATTGGGACAACAAAACCATCTCTTTGTTTCATCGAATCAAGGGTGTGACTCCCTTTTTGAGCGCGTTTGCTTTTCGTGTTCGAAAAATCGCATCAGGATCAGTCTGTTCCACTTCAACCTCACCCTCCTTCCACGTTAACAATAACTGGTGCATAGATGATGGCACACAATGGTTGGTAGAATCCAATCCCTCCCTAACAAAGCATGAAAACTAGCACTAGAATTGAGAACGAAGAAGGCTGACAAAGAGGATCGAGACCTTACAGTGACATTTGCTGGCAACACTTCCAAATTTTTTGTAGATTCCCCAGTAAAAGCCGCCAAAGAGTGTAACGTTCCGAAAAATTTGAAGGTTAGCGTAAACCATATGCGTGCAAGTTATCAAATTTCTTATGTATTTTATTAAATTATTTTAAATTTTCAATGCATTAAAGACATGTTTATTGGATAAATATGTGTTTTAATTCATTGATTATTAAATTTTCATGCATTAGGGATTTGAGTTGAGTTTCGAGCTCGAACGATGAACTGAGACTTGGGATAATCAGGAAATAATTTATATTAAATAATTATTTTAAATTTTTTAATATATGGTGTAAATATGTATGATTTTCTAAAATGGGCTTTGTTACGGTATTTTTACTTATCGCGTCATATTTTGAACCGGTACACAAATTTTAGCAAGTCGGATGAGTTTTTGAGATTTTGAGAAATATTTTCAAAAACGTACATAAGCGAAATATTTTACGGGAGCGTTTTTGGGGTTGATGAGACTATTTTATTGCATAATGGGCCTTGAATCCTTTTTAGTTCCATTATTTTAAATTAGGGCCCAGTATATACTAATTATTAAATTAAACCAACCATCTAAAAACCTTAATCTCTTACCCTAATGTTTGCCGCCCCTCTCCATTTGTAAAGGCCCGTATTTCGTATTCGTAATTTTGCGGAATTATTTAAAATTTTTCTATTTAAATAAATAACTTGCATCATTCATAAAATAAACTGATAAATAGATTTAACTTTAAAATAACAGCGGAAATAAATTATTGTGTTCAAAACCACAGCTTAAAAATAATTCAACATATTAAAACTAAGTTTGAACATAAAAAATAAATGATGAAATGTGAGGTCCTCGTGTTCCTACTACTGCTGACCAAGCTAGCTCACGGGTCCCCGCCCTCAGTCTCGACCTCATCAGTACCTACAACAATCAAGTCTAGTGAGTCTAAAGACTCATCATGCATATCGTGAATAACGAGTATAAATATCATAAGATCGCATGCACATAAAACTATCGTATCGTAAAGCGTAACGTGAAAATCGTGTCATGAGTAATTATAAATACGTGCATGTCTGAAAATCGTACGTAAAGATTTGCTCGATAGAGCCCTGTCATAAAATACCATATCGAGATTTTTCTAGTAGAGATAAGGTTTCAAGGCAAGTGGCCCGTAACATAACATGAATGTCTCATCAGACTAAACCCACAGTATACTGGGCGGTATAGATCACCCAGCCTTGGACTGGATGTCCGTACCCATACATAAACATTAATCGGTCGTAAGTCACGGGTGGAGAGATCACATAAGCGTGAGGTGGCCACAAGACATATCGCATATATCTTAAAATAAAAATTTTATATTTTATGCACGTAATATAATTATAACCTTGTTTATACCGGATGAGTTGGATCGTTCCTAGCCTTGCTACGACCTAATTTTAATATGAGACACGTGCAAATAATCTCGACTTGTCAAAAACTTTATATCCGAACAAAAACGAGACAAGCGAGACCAACAACCTAATTTCCAACCATGGCTTCGTACCAACTCGAACCAACATCGAATCATTGTTTAGCCATGATGAAAATACACCTAACATGATGAAATAATATTCCTAATAACTGTAATACACGAAAATAGTGAATGGAGGCCAAAATCGTGAAACGCTCTTTCGAGAGTCACTTTGGCACATTGCACCGTAATTTCTCGTACGACCTCTAAACATAACCAAATCACCAACGGCCAAAAACATGACTTTCCCAACTCATTTAGGTACTGTCCAGTCCAAGGCCATAGGGTAAAAGCCAACCAATAACTCAAACATGGCCTCTGAACCAAAGCCATGCTGCTGTCATAACACAGTGGCAGCAGCTGTGCTTGTTTGATCAATTTATAAAACCAATGGCCCTTAGGGCTTTAACCACCGACCAGAGTCTCTTACCAACATCCTAAGATGTGGCTTGAACCATGGCTAAGGGCTCTAGGCCAATCACAGTTCAAGCAAATACCTAGGACAACACAAAGCTTCAATCGAGAGCATCAAAATTCTGTGTTGTGCGATTATTTGAATTTTTTGTTGTCTTGTTTCGTTCCAGTGGCCATATGATCAACCATGGCTCGATCTAAACATGCTGTGGTATTTTATGAACCATGGCTAAGGGCTAGGAGCCAGCCACTATCCACCCAATCACCCAAAATCGAAAGCCAACTCACACAAAAATCAGAAATGAAAACCGTGGGGCACTTTGCATCGTTGTTGTATGAATTTGATGGATCCGTGAACCAAGCCTCGAAAAATTGTCTTGGTCATGTCCTAGACATTCCAAGGGAGGTTTCCAACCATGGTTACAGGCCCTGGGCCAACCAAGATTTGAACTTCATCTTAGGCGACCAAACAACAAAATCGAGACCCCAACTTGCATCTATGGGGAGATTTGTTGTCAAGTCCTTACCCTGAGTGCATGGGCTGAAACCAATGAACCAACATGACTCTAACACACTCTAATACATGCCTAGATGCAGCCTTGAATTCCTGGAACCGAGCCAACCTCCTGAAATCAAAAGCACAACTCAACCGTGAAGCATAAAGCCAAACAAAAAGAAACCGAGAAGGGCTGTGTAGAATTCTTGTGACTCTTGCTGTCATATTTCGTTTGTTGCTTAAACCATGAATATATAATGTGTAAAAATATCTATAGGACTTGATTGAAGAGAAAAGAATCAATATATACATGCCTGGAAAAAATTGTTTTGAATAAAACAAAGCAATACGACGAACACGGCGCGGCGGAGACGGAGTTGTATTTCTTTCTTATTTTTCTGCTGCAACTACTCGATTTTTGCTGCTGATTCTTACTGAAATTTTCGAAGCTTAAGGATGGAGGAATGCTAGATAATGAAGGGGAAGGTTACAAGGTGATAAATGAGTCAAGAATGCATTTAGATGGAAGTTTCATGTGAGGAGTTTGAATGGCAATGAAATGATTCTTTTTCCTTCTAGTTGAACGAGATGTGAGGGATTGGCATGCTATATTAGTGGGTTGGGGGAAATTAAGTGAATAATGATGCTAGTATTATCACTAATTGGTGAGTTCAAGGTGAGGGAAGATTATCATTCCATAAAGGCCATTGAGGGGTGATTTAAATGGAGAGTTGCCAAACATAAAATAAGGGGGGTGGCAGAAATTTGTCAACAAAATGAAGGTATAATATTGTTTTAATCTTGCATTCTAAATTCTTAAAGTTTTAAACACCCATTAAGTATTTTAGTAGATTAGTAAATTAAATTAGGGTAACAATTTCTTGCATGGCATGGGTTGGTCTAACAATTTATTAATAAAATGTTAGGTTTTAATTTTTGAATATATTAGGCCTAGATTAATTTATTCCAATTGGTTACACATTTTAATTTAGGCTTTATTTAATTATTGGACATGAAAAAACTTATTTAATAACTTATATCCAATTAATTTAAATAAATCTTAAAACATTCTTTCTCATTAAAATAAATTATTCCTAGGCTTAAATTAAATTTGGAATATTTTCTTATTAATAATTTTATCTTAATACTCCAACTCCAGTCCGGCCTCGCGTATTTATCTGAAAAGATAAAAACTAAACTCCTGCGTTATAAAATAAATTATCATGACTTAACAAATATCAAAATGAATTAAACCCTTCATATAATAAATAAATCATTTTTAATTTAAATAATAGCAATTATGCATGGCTTATACGTAATCTGATTTTTCGGGTTCTACAACTCTCCCATGAAATTTCGTCCTCGAAATTGAAACTTACTAAATTACTCGGGATATCGACTCCTCATTTCTGGCTCAGACTCCCACGTAGCTTCTTCCTCCGAATGATTAAGCCATTTGATCTTCACTAGCTTCACTAGTTTGTTCCGAAGCTTTTTCTCCTGTGTGTTCAAGATTTGCACTGGTCTTTCTTCATAAGACAGGTTCGGAGTGAGCTGCAACGGTTCGAAGTTCAAGACATGTGAAGGATTCGCCATATACTTCCTCAGCATTGATACGTGGAATACGTTGTGTACTCCGGCCAGATTCGGCGGAAGAACAACACGATAAGCTAACATCCCAACTCTGTCGAGGATCTAGAATGGTCCGATGAATCTCGGACTGAGCTTTCCTTTCTTCCCGAACCGCATGACACCTTTCATAGGTGCTATCTTCACGAAGACATGGTCGCCAATGGAAAACTCTAGATCTTTCCTCCTCTGATCCGCATAACCTCTGTCGACTCTGAGTTGTCCTCATTCTATCACGGATCTTGACTACTACGTCGGCAGTCTGCTGAATAATCTCCGGACCCAATTCTGCTCTTTCCCATACTTCATCCCAATGGATAGACGATCTACACTTACGACCGTACAGTGTTTCATATGGAGCCATACCTATAGACGACTGAAAACTGTTGTTATAAGTAAATTCCACCAATGGCAACTTCGACTCCCAACTCCCTGAGAAATCGATGACACATGCACGGAGAAGATCCTCCAAAATCTAAATAACTCTCTTTGACTGACCATCCGTCTGAGGGTGGAAAGCTGTGCTAAACAACAACTTCGTACCCATAGCTGAATGCAAACTCTTTCAAAAGGAGGAAGTGAATCTAGTATCTCGGTCTGACACTATCGAAACGGTAATACCATGAAGTCTGACTATCTCTCGGATATACAACTCTGCATACTGAATCATGGTGAAAGTAGTCTTAATAGGCAAGAAGTGCGCTGATTTTGTAAGACGATCAACAATCACCCAGACAGCATTTGACCCTCTGACTAACTTTGGCAAACCGACAACAAAGTCCATGGTAACATTCTCCCACTTCCATTCGGGAATAGGAAGAGGCTTAAGCATACCTGCTGGTCTCTGATGTTCCGCTTTAATTAGCTGACACGTCAGACACTCGAATACAAAACGTCTGATATCCATCTTCATCCGGGCCACCAATACAACAACTGCAGATCTTTGTACATCTTCGTACTCCCAGGATGAATAGAGTACGGCGACATGTGGGCCTCAGATAAATTATCCTCTCGAATAGAACCGCCATTAGGAACCCACATTCTGTCTTGATATCTCACAATACTGTCGCTAACTGTATACAAGATTGCCCTTGGCCTCATCTCTATGCCTCCACTTCGCCAACTACTCATCTGCAGGCTGCCCAATGCGAATACATTCTAGAAGAGAAGACTGAATTGTCAAAGTAGATAGACGGGGAACTCTACATCGAGAATATGTCTTGAGATCAAACCTCTGCATCTCAAACTGAAGAGGTCTCGGAATCGCCATATGAGCCATCACTGCGATTTTCCTGCTCAACGCATCCGCAACTACATTAGTTTTGCTAGGGTGGTAGCTAATGTCATAGTCATAGTCCTTCACTAGCTCCAACCAATGCCTCTGACGCATATTCAACTCTTTCTGCGTAAAGAAGTACTTGAGGCTCTTATGGTCGGTAAAGATCTGATACTTCTCTCGTACAAATAATGCCTCCAAATCTTCAAGGCAAATACTACGGCTGCCAACTCTAGATCATGGGTAAGGTAATTCTTCTCATGGATCTTCAACTGACGAGAAGCATATGCTACCACCTTCCCATGCTGCATCAACACTGCGCCTAAACCGAGCTTCGAAGCTTCGGTATACAAAAAAAATCTCCGGACCCTGACGGCATGGCCAATACTGGTGTTGAAATAAGAGCTTGCTTCAAAGAATCGAAGCTCTTCTGGTACTCATCGCTCCACACGTACTTAGAATTCTTCTTTGTCAACGACGTGAGTGGAATTGCGATAGAGGAGAATCCGTGAATAAACTTCCGATAATATCCTGCTAGCCCAAGGAAACTACGGATCTCTGATGCATTCTGCGGTACAACCAAATCTCTGACAGCTGCAACTTTCGCTGGGTCTACCTCGATACCGCTGCTAGAAACAACGTGGCCTAAGCACGCCACCTTCTCTAACCAGAACTCGCACTTACTGAACTTCGCGAATAGCTTGTGCTTTTGCAAGGTCTGCAAAACTGTGGTCAAATGTCCGCTGTGCCCCTCATGATTCTTTGAGTAGACGAGAATGTTGTCTATGAATACTATCACAAACTGATCAAGATACGGCTGAAATACACGATTCATGAGATCCATGAAGATCGCTGGCGCATTCGTCAAACCGAACGGCATCACAAGGAACTCAAAGTGGCCATAACGAGTCCTAAAATCAGTCTTGAAAACATCGGCGTCTTTCACTCTCAACTGGTGATAACCAGAACGCAATCAATATTTGAGAATACTGAAGCTCCCTGCAACTGATCAAATAAATCTTCAATCCTCGGAAGGGGGTATTTGTTTTTCACTGTCACTCTGTTCAAATCCCGGTGATCAATGCAGAGCCTCATCGAACCATCCTTCTTCTTAAGAAATAAGACTGGCGCCCCATGGTGAGAAACTCGGGCAAATGAACTCCTTGTTAGGAAGTTCTTGGATTTGCTTTTAGTTCTGCCATCTCTGTCGGTGCTAATGGGTACGGTGCTTTTGAGGTCGGTGCAGTACCTGGCATAGTATCAATAGAGAACTCCACCTCTTGCACAGGTGGAATACCAGAGCATCATCAGGAAAAACATTTAGAAAGTCTCTGACAATTGGGACATCGAAGGCTGACTGATTGGGTGTTTCGGGAACATTACAAAAGTTGCTAGAAATGCCCGACACCCTCTATGCATGAGCTTCCTAGCCTGGACACAAGATATTATACGCGGTAAATGAAAGTACCTGTCTGGTTGGAATAAGAAGTGCTCTCTCCCAAGAGGTCGGACTAGTACAGATCTCCGTTGGAAGTCAATCAAAACTCTGTTCCTTAATAGCCAGTCCATACCTAGAATAATATCAAATTCTGGCATCGGCAATACGATAAGATCCGCATAAACAAGATTACCATGAAGTTCGAAGTCTATGTCTCGGATCATATTAGTAGCTGTCAGCTCCTCTCCAGAAGGTAGTACTACCGAATATGCTATATCTAGCCCCATGGTCTTGACCTTGAGGAAATTCACAAAGGTCTCCGAAATGAACGGATGAGTCCCTGAATCTATCAAGGCATTTGTAGCTGAACCCGCTATAAAAATTCTCCCTGAAAGATTGGAACATCATGCTAACCCAAAGTTTTACAAGAACTAAACTTATAGGCATGCGAAGGTCAAAGTTCTTCAAACCTAAATTCTCGAAATTAACACTAATTAGAACATGCAGTCCAATCACAAATTCTAAGTTCAAAATTTTAACCCAAATTCTCAAAACATAAACTTTTAAATACAAACTTAAGGCTTTAAGATATCTGTCAAGAGCATCGTCTCCGGGTTTGTCTCTGCTGCATGGAGAGAAAAAACTCTGCCTTGGGTAGGCAGGCTCCACTGAGAGCAATTCTTCAGTAAGTGGTCAGGACTACCAAACTTGTACCACATCCCGGAACCATACCTACAAACTCAGTATGGAGGCGTGTGCACTTGGCACAGACTGGATACTCCGAGGTCCTCGGGACTACCCGTCCCTGCTGTTGTCCTCTGTTCCCGGATGGGCCGTGGAAAGGCTTCCTACTCTAATGCTTCTGATGAGGAGGGCGGTGCGGCGCCTGAAATGGTCGTTTACCATGGCGATCGCTCTCAATATCATTCTGATCCTGTTCTGCAGCTAGAGCTCTGGAGACAGCGACATCATAGGTAGTAGGGCCAGCCACCCTAACATCACGGCGTAAGATCGGCCGCAGACCATCCATAAATTGCCTCAACTTGGCTCCTGCATCATTTGCAATTAGTGGTACAAAATGGCAACCCCTCTCAAACTTACGGATAAACTCCGTAACAGTCATGTCTCCCTGCCTCAGGATCATAAACTTCCTGGTCAACCTGGAACGCACCTCGTCAGTAAAATATTTAGAGTAGAATATCTCTGTAAAGCGCGTCCAGCTCAGAGTAGTCAAATCCAAGGCTACAAATGCTCCTTTCCACCACAGGCGAGCGTTTCCTCCAAACAGATAGGTTGCACAACGAACCCTATCATCATCTCAAAGCCCCATAAATACGAAGATAACCTCAAGGGACTTAATCCAGCCTCGGACCGGAGGATCTGTCGTCTGAGAACTCCTTCGGCCTCATTTTCATGAACCGTTCACAAATGGCCTCAGGCCCTGTCTGCCTGGCTACACAGCATTGTTCCCTTAAACTGTGCGAATAACTGAGTCATCCCAGCAATCATCTGGGCGTCATGTCGGTGGAGGGGGGGGGGGGGTGGC